>NC_089989.1:9196807-9503562 GCF_036417845.1 Apteryx mantelli | reverse complement strand
CTGCAAACTGCACTGTTGCTTGTTACCAAAATCCATATTCATCAGTATAAATGTCTCTGAATAAAAAGATTAGTTGTCCTGGATTTTGTGCCTGCTCATTTGTCTTGTACTGAAGGAATAGCCAAAGCTGTCTTTTGCTGTTTGGAAATCCAGACAGTCCTTTAAAGTCCTTGGGAAGCCAAGCAGTAATGCTGGGTTCTGAAGACATTTCTGAAACTTTGGTTTTACAATTCCATGTAATTCACTTGCAGTCTAAAATTACTTTATTTCATTTCACGGTGGAAGATATTTTGTACACAAAGTTCCTTTTAATTTTAATAAGCCTTTTTTCCTTCTGATTGGCCTTGAAATGCTTGACTGTTGTGCATGAATTTATTTTCTTGTTTTTAATTACATCTGTTCTAATTGGAAAAGAAGAATAACAACCTTATCATTGCAAGTGAAACAAGAAAGAATGTTTTGGCAAAGAGCTTTGACTTGTTTCATTCAACTTCTAAGATTATCATTAACTGTAGCTTAGAGTTCTATAATAAAACAGAAGGGAGTACTCAGTAATAGCAGAATTTACAGATTTACAACCTTTTATTACAAGTAGGTAGTGCACTGAGTTATTCCTATAGCTGTTGAATCTGCAACTACTGACTATTACTGGCCACAATATATAGCTTTTATGTATTCCTTTCCCTAAGTATTCAGGCATGAAACTTGTACAGTGTTTTATCACCCTTTCTACCATATTGGATGAGGGGTCACTTTATTTGGGTACTTTCAGTAGAACAATTTAATGATGGTAGCATCTCGTTTCTTTTAATTTTTGTGTGCCTGACAGTGGCACACTCCTGGTCAGGTTTAATATATGAGCACAGACATCTTTTAAATGGTCTTGAGCCAAGGTTTAACAAAAAATGCAGAAAGTTAGTAGAAATGTTAGTAAAAGTGTGAGAGAAGGTTATGACTACACCACAAATTGCAGTAATTTGACATACATTTGCTTTAAAAAAAAACAAATAAAACCACTGGAGCCTCAAGCACCACTTTGGTCAGCTATCAACAGAAGTGTTGGAGATTGCATTGTCTCTTACAGTATTGCATCTGTCAACATACAGTCCCATTTTTTGTAAAAGAATTCAATTTTTCAATAAGTACATGGTTCTAAAATTGTATGGGCTGATAACTAAGTATTTTTTATTTTGGATAGTTTGGAGGCATTTTAAATCCTTTTTTAGTATGAAAGCTTTAATGTTATAACCTAATACATTTTGTGAGCAATCTAGCAGAATTGTTTTTGTCATGTAGAGACTCCGTAAGATTTTGGAATTCTGTGGAATGGGCAAGATACATTTTTGGGGATATATACACAATTACTCCTCCTCTAAAATAATACACATGTGCCATCATCAGGTGCTGTTTTAGCTGTTTTTTCCAGTGTTCTGCTACAGAAGCAGATCTCAACTGCTTTTGCTAATGACTGCGCTCTTTTTTCAGGGGACAGTTATTCAAATTCAATTGAACTATTGAAGCTGCTAGACTTGCATGTACTTCTACAGCTATCACATTAGTCACTGGAGAGGCTCTTTTTGTGAATCCTGGGAAAATTTTTGTATTTCTTGTTAACATATTGCTATGCAGCTAGTGTTCAAGTGTTGTTCACTAGTTCATTTTGTTTTCAAACAACAAATCAACCTCCTAAATGCCAACAGCGTCAATTATACTTACCTAACAAATCAGCGCTTGTCTGCAGTACAGAGGGCTATATAAGTTATCCATATATACTTTATTCACATGCAGCGTGAATTAAGTTGTATGTTCCTGCCACAGCTCTTTGGAGGAGGTAATGACACTGAAGCTAAAACCTTCTCCGGTTACTGCCTAGTGTCTGTGCTGGTGATGCAGAATCCTGGTTGCCCTCACTGGGGCACAGTGGAACTGCCCTGTTAACAGCATACGAAATCACCTTGAAGTCTACATTTTTTTCCTTAGCAGATTTAAAAAATATATATATCCTTTGGTGTGGTTGATTCATGTTCCAAATTCATTCTCCCAAACTACTGTATGTGTTGGTGGTTTGGCTGATGTTTTTTTTTCTTTCTTCAGGGGTCTTTATGATGAAAATAGTGTATATTTGGCTTTTCTGGATTTATGAGTTATGCATGCAACTGGTCTATACAAAACTCTTTCCACTGACCTTCCCTACATCTCCTTCTGAGTAATTTTATGTTTGGTTCATCCAGCTTTTATAATCTGACTTTAAATTGTAAATTACTTGCAGCACAGTGACAAGGAAGGAGACTTTGGCCAGGCTTATGCTTCTGTAACATATATGAAGAATCTGTTATTCTCTGATAGCAGATGGCTGACAGATTGTGTTAGCATGTTTCCAAATGAGTGAGTTAATTGTTTGCATTGTATATGCTTATTTGGCTCTTTAGCCATTTTCTGCTCAATATGCCTTGCCCAAATATGGAATTGGAAGAGACATATGTTTCTGCAATAGGAACAACCTCTTTCAGCGTCTGTGCAGTGGAAGCTGTAGACATCCAAGGGCTGGAGTCACAAGTTTCAGAAGTGATTTTCTTTTCTATACCAAGTTCACATATGGCTGGTCAAATTACACAGAAATCACTCAAGACTATTGTTCTTCTCATAAAGAATTTAAAACAAAGGAGAGAATGTGCGATACTTTGCATATGTCTTACTGTAATTGGGTCAATATTCACTCTCAGAAATGTATTCTAACAGAGGGTGTACATCCCCTTAACACTGCATGTGAAGTGACCTTAAAGATAATCCAGGACAAAGGTTTTATGTGAATACTGCATGATCATGCTCATGCATAAGATCCGCTTGCTTGCTTTTGCAGTCATGTTTGTTACTTCTGGGACTAGAAGCAGTCCAGCTATCTTCTCATAGTGATTTGCCAGAGTCAATAAGCCCTTCTGAGAGACAGGGCTTGTTAGCTTGGGCACAGAGCCATCTGAACATGGTTGGTGCGCTCTCATGACCCAAACTAGTATGTTTACAATGAACTGCTCCGGTCTGGGTAAATATAGCAACTGAGACTGCCACCTGCTCAAAAACTTTTGCACTGTGCTTTAGTGCACAGCATTGACATAGAGATGAAAAAGATAAAGTTGCCATTCTGCCAAACAGTATTTGAATTTGTACTCTACAATTTGCATTGCGTTGTATAATAATTCCCTTAAGTCACAAGTTCATCTTTTTAATGTGGTGGTGTTTTCTGTCGATCTCCATCCAGAACGCAGAAGGATATAACATGAGCATCCCTATGCCAGGCCACCCAGTGAATTTTTCTGAAGTAACAATGGCACAGGCTCGGAAGGATGTGGCTAAACTTGAACAGCTTATTGATGCTCATGATGTTGTTTTCCTTCTAATGGACACTAGAGAGAGTCGATGGCTTCCTGCTGTCATTGCAGCCAGCAAGAGAAAGGTATTGTACGCGTGCCTTGCTTATATCCTTGTAGTTGTATTTTAGCGCTGGCATACTAACCAGCTCCATGTACCAAAAAAAAAAAAAAAATCTTTATGGGAAATTGAAATGCTTGACCAATTCATTGTGCTTGTGCAGAAACTTTGTTTTGTTTTCCAGTAGCCTCAAAGATTCTATATACTCCAAAAAGAGAATTTTGAAGAGGAAATAGAAACATGAATCATAAAATGATATGGGTTGGAAGGGACCTCTGGAGATCAACTGGTCCAGACCCTCTGTTCAGAATGGGGCCAACTTTGAGCATGTTTCTCAGGGCCTTGTTCAGTCAGGTTTTGAGTATTTCTAAGGGTTAGTAATATTAAAAGAAGTAATTTCACAGTAAGACAATCATATTAAGGAGGACTAAAGATATTACAATAATGGTTGACTGATAAGGGATATGAATTTTAGTAACTTGTTTGAAACCACATTTTCAAAATAGATCTCAAATGCTAAAAACATGGAGGTGGATTGTGAACTTAGAGTGTTAGTACTTTTTTGGTTGAAAATTAACTCTGGGCTTTTATCACTGCCTCACTGGAAACCATACTGTTCTGTTGACCTGATGAATCCAAACTCAGCCTGTGACTTATATTTCAGGTAGTGTTGAATGCTTCTTGGATTTTTATGACATAAAAGTGAAATCCTCATGTTACAGGTAAAAAGAAATGAAAGGAGAGGGCTGCAGTATGTGGAATTAAAAATTCTGAATTATATGTGTTTCTTATATTGCAAATAAAATTCAGGTTAGTATCTAAACTTTATAGATTATACTCTTTACCTGAGATCAAGGAGACTGTATGCATAAATGTTTATGTAGTCAAAATGTGTCAAAAAGTCTTTCGTGGTCAGTTTACATGAACCAAATTGAGAAATAAAGCATAAACTTAATAAAGTTTTTCCAGGAAAGTCAGAAAAATATATGGGGAGAAGACTTGGAGCAATTTTTGGCCTTTTCTGCAAATTGTATCTCTTACTGAGAGTATTGTTTCCCAAATACCTCCTTATTTAGGATTGGATATGAATGATGGAACCTTTAGCTTTGTGTGAATGTTGTTCTTGAGCTCAGTGTGACATCCAAAATTCCCTGTGGAAGAACATTCTAAATCACACAGTGTTCTGGAAGCATCATCTTTCTCCAAATTAATATGGTGTTGCAAATAGGGTTTTCTAGAAGAATCCAAGTAAATTATCCTGAGTAGTTATTTCCCTAGGTAGTGAGATGTAAACTTTGGTAAAGTTGTCTCCAGCAATCTTGAAGTTTCTTATTTCTTTTAAGAACTTTTCAGTGTCATGTTTGTGCAGTTAAAATTATACCAAATCAGGAAGTGCAAGTATTAAGCTTCTGACACGTCAGCTTAACCACAGTGCGCATCTTGTATATTTTGTGGTATAAACTAAATGATGTCCGTAACAATTTATTAAGTTGTGAACTTAACACAAGAGAGTAAAAGAAAGTAGCGCGTGTGACACAGCTGAGTCAGTGTTGTTGTTGGATCTTTAACTTATGTACATCCTGACTTCTGCAGTATTTCAGCTATGACACCTTTAATTTCCTAATTGTTGTTGGTTGTCTGGTTTCTCTTATTAGTTTTTATATGCATTTCCAAAAAAGCCTGGACAGTAGGAAGAAGAGAGAATCCAGATTTCTTTGTGAAATTTCTGGCTATTTTTATCTTATTCTAAGTGTATTCCCCTTCTGATGTTTATTTTGATGTAAACTTAACTAATTTTCCTCTGTGCCTGCTTTGTAAACAAGTTATTTTGAAGTCTGACAGTCCTCTCATCTTTTTTTTTTTTTTTTTAAAGCCAAGGTCTTAAATTTCATCCACTTTTCTGTATGTTTAAAAAATAAAACAGAAAACCCCAACAATACCAATACTTTAATTAGAATTCTGCTTTTCATTTTTGTATTACAAAAGCTAAGTATGTATGCCATTCTGTCATAACTGAAACTGCTTATGGTATATTATATGTCAACTTGAAATGATATTCTATTTCCTGATAGATATAAAGCATAAAAGAAGTATCCACTAAAATTAGTTAATGGATACTAATTAGTTAAAATTAGTAAAACTAATTTTTTTAAAATAGATTTCTGATCATAAGCAGTAGGCTTGTGTGCCTAAATTGGTAGCTCCAGTGAACTTCCTTTTGCCGGTGAACCTCTGTCTATGTATATGTATATGTATTCACATCGATTCTTAAATTTTTTTCAGTCCTTTCATGCACAGCTTCCAGTTATGGTGTGGCCATGGTGAATACATGTTTGGGGCCTTAGTTTCTGGACCCACATAAAATCAATGTAACTGGTGCTTACTGAAGTTTTTGGAGAGTCTGAAAGAATGTAAAGGCTGAGCATGAACTGTGGCTCCTGCCAGCTCTGAAGCCTGTCTGCTCCCGAGCCTCCTGGAAGGGGAGTGGAGACTGGGTCAAGTGGACTCTGTCATTTCCCTGTAGCCAGAAATGAAACTTCCATCTGAACCTGAATCTCTCTGCATGTTCAGAAATATTTCTTCCTCAAAGTCAACTAACCAGCTGACAACAGTAGTTCTAATTAGAAGTAATTTAACTATCATGGGGATTCAGAGGTGTGTGAATCCCCCTTTTCCCCTCCCATCTCCTTCCTTCTTTCTATATTTCTAGAATACATGGCCATTGATGGTCAAACAGTTCCTTCTTCTTGGCTTTTGTTTCCAGATTAAGGGGAGAGGAGGAATATTTGTCCATGTTTAAAAATAACTTTAATCTGCTGCACTGCGAAAAACCTTTTTTATACATTGATAGAGATGAAAAAGAAAGGGTAATATAACGTGAGGAAATTTTGTCAATATGACGCTCAAAGTCATGTTTTCCTTTCAAATGAGTGTTATTTACCTGTTCTGTCTAATGTAGGGAGAGATAAGCATCTGAAAACTAGTAACTGAGGACCTCTGTATGGAATTCCTTCTTCGGTATTCTCAAGAAAAGGTGTGTCAATGGGCAAGTTAGAGCATACTTACTCATAAGTCTTCAGATGTGTCTCTGAACCATAATTCATGGTTCAGGCTGTAGAAAGACCAGTGTGTCCCTTTCATGTGGACTTGCAGAACTTCAGGTATAACTGAATGAGTATACAGAACTTAATAAATTCCTGCTTAATCTGGCTGCCTTTTCTGCAATTGGCACTGTGCTTTTTCAGCATTCTTTTAGCTGTTTAAAAGTAGCACAAAAATGACATTAGAATAATATTAAGTTTGTAAAGCCAAGCACTAAAAGCTAAAAAATGCCAGCCTCTTATTATGCATGATGGTAGTCTTAAGCTAAATGATCCATTTGCAGTTTTATACGCAGACCCCCTGCCTTGTTCAGTCAGGGTAGGGCTTTTCAGTGATTCCTGACACTTCTTTTTTTCTTCCTCTCTCCATGTTTCTTTAGCTAGCAGTCCCCTACTATATTTGCTACACACTATTCAAATCATGCTTTCAGGACAAATTTTGTAATTTCTTTGTGGCTGTTTTCTGGTATTCAACAGCATAGTATCTGACTGCATCATAGTTACTTTATCTTCATAAGATCAATCTGATATAAGGAGACAGTATTATCTATTGCTGAATAAGCACAGGACTGGAACCTTAAGGTATCCAAACTGAAATGCTCAGCATCTACTTTTCAATGTACTTCATGTTGTTAAACATTTAATGAGAGCTCTAATTCAAATGTGTGAATTTGAATGACAGCTGCAAATCTGAAGTACTGCTGCAGTTTGGATCCCAAGGTCTCAAGACAAGCACCTAGAAAATGAAGAACATACAGTGAGTAATAATCTATGCAAAGTTCTCTATAAGGGATACATGGATAGAAATATAAGCCACTTTCTCCAGGTCATCATTCAGCTACCTTAATGATCTTCCATCTTCCTGCAGTCT
Source organism: Apteryx mantelli (assembly GCF_036417845.1). NCBI lineage: Eukaryota > Metazoa > Chordata > Aves > Apterygiformes > Apterygidae > Apteryx > Apteryx mantelli. Next base: position 9,496,164 of record NC_089989.1, on the reverse strand, counting down.
CCTGTTCTCCCTCCCAAAATAAATACCTTTGACAAACACAGTACTCTGTGTTAAATGTTAAATCACTGTTCCCACTGAGCACTAGAGCTTTTCAAACAAAGGTTTGCTAGAAGTTTTTTAATGCATGCCAAGAGTATAATTTTCCTTATCCTTTATTATCGAAACAGCTGATTATTTTTTTTAATTTTTTATTTATTTATTTATTTTGACTAAGCCTCAAGCAGTTAGGCTGAAATAGTTGATGGACAGGAAACGGAAAACAGGTTATTACAATGGAAGATAAACAATCTATTGCAGTGGGAAGTGTTTAGCAATATTAGTAATAGCTGATAATACCAGTCCTATCATGTCACACCTATTTTGAAAATGAAATACCATCTTCAGGTTCTCTAGGTATATACAGTGATAAGATGCAGTCCTGTAATTGTTTGCTGTGGACCTGACTGTGCTATCACAGATTCAACAGCATGATGCTACTTTAGGTTTGAGGAAAGAAGTACAACGAGGTTAAATGTGCATATCCAGAAATGATTTGGAATACCTAGAATGATCATGAAACTCACAGTCTTACTAGTTTATTTTTCATACATAGCTTCAGATTACTCTAAACTCTTGTCACGAACTGAGGAGAAAGAGGAAAATGATGACAATGTAATTTTAGACCATAGCTGCTTGTGCTCCTCATGTGGGTACATGAATGAATATGAAGATGATACATAATAACTCATTACTTTCCTCACTGAGCAGAATTTTTTTTGCATAACATAGACTTGTGTTTCATTGCTTTGTCACATAGGAGTGTTTAATGAGTTACATTTCAGACCACAGTGAACTGAAAAGACTGCAAATAGAATTTCAGATGACATGAAGGCCTGTTTATGGTAGCAATTGTTGTACTTACATGGCATTTGAGATATTTTGGCGCTCGGAGCTTCCATGTACAGAACTTGCAGTGTACTTGAAAACTAATTGAGCTGTAACCAAAATAAGTTGATCCAATAATACCAGTAATTGTACCTATATTGGGCCAAATTTGGAGATATGAATGTTGTTCCATATCAGCGCATAGTAAATTCAGTGTGATACTGTTTGTTATTGTGAAACTAGAGCTTATCTTCAAATGTAACCTAGCACAACACATTTAAGGAATTCCTGTTTTTCTCCTGGGATTTTTTGCATGTGAGAGTGTGTAGGTTTGTGTAACAATAAGAGGAAGTTGTTCATTTGTATCAAATTTCCATGAAAGACACAGCAAAAGTTATGTTTTTGTGGACTTCTGAAACAAAGGGGTTTTTTTGTTTGATTGGTTGGTTGGGGTTTTTTTAATGCAAGTCTGGAATTTTGCACCTATCAGAAAATCTGTTGTTTATGGCCGGGATGATAGATATGCAATTAATAGGTCATTCATCCATCTGCAGAATGTGTTTCTGGAAAAGTATTTTAAGCATGGCTTATTAAATATATAAAAGATGATTTTGGCGCTGTGTTTTTTGTTGGAAATAAATTTTGTTTTAAGTTTACAGTGAATAAAACTTGGAGGCCTTTTTTCCCCTCCCCTTTTGGCTCCCTTTGAGTATGTTGTTCTGTCCTTATTTTTCATAGTTGGTCATCAATGCTGCTTTGGGATTTGACACATTTGTTGTTATGAGACATGGACTAAAGAAACCAAAACAGCAAGAATCTGGTGATTCATATTTCAGCAATGCCTCTGGGTCTTCTGATCTTCTGGGATCATCACTTTTTTCAAATATCCCTGGCTATAAACTGGGTTGCTACTTCTGCAATGATGTTGTGGCACCAGGGGATGTGAGTAGAACCTTATGCAAATGGTGAATATATCTCTTTTTTGCTGTGACTTGAATTTTTATTGCCTTTAGATATTATTTCATAAAAGAATTCCCTTTATGTTGATGTACATGGCATTAAGAAATAGCTCATCTTCTATTAAGAAGATCAAAGAAATTGACTTGCACGTAATTAGAGATGTTTTGTGTAGTAGGGCAGCTAGTTACTTTTGAGTTACTTTTTTCTTTTCTTTAGAATTGTCTGTCTTTTGTAGTCCACCAGGGATCGGACATTGGACCAGCAGTGTACAGTCAGTCGACCTGGATTAGCCATGATAGCTGGAGCTCTTGCAGTGGAATTAATGGTTTCTGTTTTGCAGCATCCAGAAGGGTGAGTCATTTCTGAGACAAGGAGTGGTGTTCAAAGGATGGTTTCTAAGAAATGAGAATAACTTATGTAATCTTGGGAGAAGCAGCAGGAAGTACATGTTAAATATGACAATTTTGTGAGGTTTAATATTGCATTCATGTAATGCATAGATCCTTCCTACAACATTATTGTAATTTTGCAGTGTCTAAGAGGTAACTGAATGATCAAATCTTAAGTTCTTGTCTTGGAGAGTGGCAATTTTTCCTCTTTCTGAGCTTAAAAGTAGAAAGTACTGAAAATATTTTAAAGGAAAGTTTCTCGTTAATGGATCTTGTCACTCCTTTGCTCAAGAGAGTATTGGGGTGTAATGAGGAGCTATCCTAGGTACTTTTGTCACAGGAAGGGCTTCAGGATAAGCCACATATTGCAAAATCTTAATTTAAAGTTAGTGGGCTTGATACAGAAATTATTCTGTGAAATTCTCTAACTTGCAATTTAGACTTGTTTTCTGGCTTTAAAATCTGAAAGAAAAGGTATGTTATCATTTAGACATGAGTAAGTTGCAAGTCTCTGAGACTTTAATTCTGAAAAAGGATTCTTGTATTCCCATGTTGAATCTTAGTGACCATAAAACAAACTTTCCAGATAGGTTCCTTTCCAGATTCTAAACTCTAAGCTGTAATGAAATGTCTTGAAGCTTACTGGAAATTTTGACTATTTAGTGTGTTGTCCTGTTCTAATTTTCCTTCTTGAATTTTTGGCAGTGGTTATGCTGTGGCCAGCAGTAGTGATGATAGAATGAATGAACCACCTACTTCTCTTGGACTTGTCCCTCATCAGGTAAGTAATCTGTGAGTAAATGCTTTTGTTTATCCACCGAGCTGCTGGGGGCTAATATCAGGTAAACATCACAGACTTTGCATACTTAAAAAAAAAATCATACTGCATGCTGGTACCATACCCCTGAGGAAGTGAAAGGGAGAGAAGGATATAAATTAACTCTGTTTGTGAGAGTTGGAAGAATGAAGGAAGTAGTCTACAAAAGGAAATAAGTTTGTTTCTTTAAGAGATTGATTTACTCAAGAAATTGCACAGTGTAGTCTGATGTAATTCATTTTTTATTTTATTATGACAAGAATGAGAATAATATCGATTTTTACGTACTTGGCCATTTCAGGCAGAGGACCAAGAGAACTCTTTGTCATAACTATTTTGCGATAGTAAATTATGGCTGAGAAGTAACTATGTGGGAAATATAAATAATGAGCGTAATAGAAGTTCAGTATAAGTGTGTGTTTAGGTTCTTGCTTATACCATTGGAATTTGACTTCATTTATGCCAGCTCATGTTCATTCTGTTCGGTTTTACTATTCTTCCAAGGCTGTTGATTTGGCAGATTTTGCCCACTCTTTTTTTCGAAGTAGGGACTTAGGTGCACTGTCTGCTATTTTTGTTGTTCATTCTTTGATATGCTAATTGTCTGATGTCTTTATTCCTTATAGCTCTGTTTACATAGCGCTGCACTTGAAATAGCGTGTAAAGCATGTAGAAATCCTGCTTGCTGAAAGGCAGTCAGGCACTTATATACAGCTCTGATTGCACATGGTGATACACAGAATACTGAAGGGCATGTACAGTGCCTTGTAATCCAAAGTTTACGAAGAAAATAAAGCCCAGAATAAAACATAAAGTTAGAATTTAAGACAGTACGTGAAGGCAGATAAAAGAAGCATTTACCCAGGTGGTTTACAAACTAACTAGGGCTTAAACAGGAATTGTGAAGTGACAGCAAGCTGGCCAGAGGTTTGAGATGGATCTTCCTAACCATTTTCTTTATAATGTATTTCCCAAGAAGACTAAAAAGTCTGCTAAATTCAAAACACGTTTTGTTAGAATGTAAACTAGAATGAGTTCTCGCTTTCTGAAAAGTTAAAGGTACCAGTTTGGACAGAATAGAAATAAGAAGGGTGTATCAACAGTCCCCCCCCCCCTTCTTCCCAGAGTGAAACATTATTGCTTTAGGGCTTGGTTTCAGTAGTCTCAGTGACTCTCCGAGCTGTAACAAACTCTGCACAGTCCCTTTTAGTCTGTAGAAAGTTTCCTTCAGGCTTGGTAAAGTGTTTTCTCCCTGTTTTTTTAGTAGTCGTTCCATCTGTCTGCTGTACAAAAGGCTGTCTGCCTTTGACTCTTCCTCTGCCTGTCCCAGTTTGTAGTTTGGAAGCTTCTCTCCCTTTAATATGCTCATTCCCCACCTAGTGGGAGGGAGGCTCTTGCTTCAGAGAGGTCACCCCAGTCCAGCCTCTGTCCTTTTAAAAGGATCATAATATGAAAATTGAGCTTAAAAAATAAAGGAGATAAGGTATGTTATATAAGGAGATACACTTTTGTTTCCTTGTATCCTCCAGTATTCTGGGATGCAAACTCAGCGGTGTCTTGCTGTTCTCATTTGCACATGATTTTTTTTTTCTTCTGGCATCTCTGTTTCTTCAGTTTCAGCCTGCAGGTTCACAGATGCTGAATAAGTAATCTTTTAACAGCACAACTGTGGGCAATTGAGACCTTCCGTTTTATATCAAGTGCTAAAGATTTCTGTCCTGGATTGAGTTTTTCATCTCCAGGAAATGAGAAGGACAAAACTTAGAAGTCTGGGGGAAGAAATCAAACAAACACAGTTTATGTTGCCTGGTATCTGGTTGGTTTTGACTTTGGTATTTTTAAGCTGTATGTAGTTCAGTGTTGCAAGTATCATATATCATGATTATGGTCTTAGGAAATTATTATTTAATTCCTAGTAGACAGTTTCTCCTGAACCAGTCTGCAGCTGAAGTGAAGCTTCTAGTTCAAGCATCTCTCCTGAAAATTGGTACCCTGTATGAATTGTTGTATGGTCCTTTGAGACTTAACCACCATTTGAGGCTGTCAATTTGTACTTCTGAAAAATTTGAAATGGAGTATAGTTATGTTGAAATAGGTGTTTTATATGAAAGATATTTTACTACTTTTTTATATAGCCTTACTATAAAGACTCTGTACTGCACTGTTATTTTTAATATAGTTCCTCTAAATAAATTGAATTGCTTTGCTTGTAACGCTTAAGAGGAGTTTGAACGTAGAGGCAGGTTTTGATTCCCTCTTCCTCCCCTCCATACGGTTTGCCTCATTAAATAATTTCTGCTGTCTGGCTACTGCTGTCTCTTCTACTGTTACTTGTTGTGGATGTTCATTTTAAAGTGCTTCTTACAAGAAATGGGATGATTCATATCTACTTGTTTTTTTTACTTCAAATTAGAGCATTCTTATAAGAGTTCTGCATACGTAATACATATTCACTGTGAAGATGGTTTGACTGAGTAAAGCTATTTTTTCATGAGTCTTGGGATTATGCTGTCACATGGCTAGTTCAGATGTATTGTTACTGCAGCCATCAAACTTATGGCAGAGGTCATTTTCACTTTATTAAAATGGTATTCCTTAATGGATAATGTGTTATACAGTCTTAGTCTTTGTCATAAATGGACTGAACATACTTGCTGGGAGTGTCTTGGAGTTCCCGGGATAACAGAACTACAAAATGATTACCAGATAGTGGTGAAAGACTCTGCTCATGTCTGTTGTCTCTCAAAGTATTTCAGATGCTTCTATAATATGAATGGATTCTGAGTAATGTATTAATATAAGTTGTGTTTTCATGGTTTTGATGAGCACATTTGGTAAAACTATTATTTCAGTCTTTGGTAAAATTGTAAAGACCTAAAGTAAACTTTGAAAACAACTGGATTTTTTTAACATTACTAATTTTTAGTTGTCTTTGCCTCCATATGTAATTATGTTTTATCCTCATCTGTGCTATGATGAATATGCACTTTTTGATACTTCATATTAAAACCAGTATATTAAAACTGCAAAATTGTGACAGACAGTATTGAAGGGATGAAGTGACTTGTATATGACAAGCCAAATTTAATCTCTATTCAGTAGCCTTGAATTTTTCCATTGGGTAGAGAGATGGATAAGACAAAGAATAAATGACTAAGGTTCTTCAGTCTTATGTCTTACAACATATCGCAGTCTACTAGATTTGGAATATATGACTGAATTGAAAAAAATCTGGCATTGATTCCGTCAAGGCCTTTTTGCTCAGTCCTTGTTCCATGTAAAGAGCATACAGTTAAGAAGGAGGTGCATTTTTATGCATGTGTCTGTGTATGTATGCATGTGTGTGTCTACACACACACGGGTTATTTTGTCTTTTGACCACTCATGTTTATTTATTTATTTATTTTTTAAACAGAAGAGACTCTTTGTAAATGTGGAATCAGAATGACTTGATTTCGTTGTTTTCCTTTCTTTTCCTGGTGCTGGGTTTGTTTGAGAATAGCTGTGTTTTTGCATTTTACTGTTGTGTATTCTGCTAAAATACCATAGCATTAATACCATTTAAATTACTGTTGGCTTCCAAGGTTTATGCCATTTGCACTGTATTAAATGTGTGGAGTGCATGTTGAAAGTTTTCCATAATAGATTCAATGTTAATTTAGTCATTATTATTTGTTTTGCAGTACTGCTTAAGATCTGTTCTTAAGGAGGTCTCTTTATTGTGGTAAAGCCTGTAAAGCACAGAATAAAAAAGAAGGATCAATACTTCAAAGAGTTCATAGTCTAAATAATCAAACCCTGCTCCAAAGTGTTTGCAGAACTATTCCTCTTACCAGAAACAATGGTCTGGAATTTTAAAATTTTGCATCAGTAGTATATTAACAATGTGGTTTAGGGATCCACAACAGTTAAATTTTCAGGTTATTTGTAATAGAAGTGGGAAACAAAAAATGTATTAACTGTTTATACCATTAGTTTTTATTTTAACTTAATTTTGCAATCGAAAAACTTAAACTCCAGGTGGTGCTGTGCCTCTATTTATGTTTAAACAGTGATGTGTTTAGATAGTTTTGCCATTATTTGTATATAGAAAAACAGCACTCCCTTGCGTATAAATTTAGTACAAAATAACAGCTGTAAATTTAGTACAGCCGCTGCCTTAGAACAATATTTCCCTAATTATAGCTTTTTCTTATCTTTTTACTGGATGTATGTTGTCCAGTTCATTTGGAATTTTGGAAGTAAGGTTTTTGTAATTACAAAATAATATTGTAATTTTTTTCCCTTTCTAGATACGTGGGTTTTTATCAAGATTTGATAATGTTCTTCCAGTCAGCCTGGCATTTGATAAGTGCACAGCCTGTTCACCCAAAGTAAGTCCATGTTTGACTGTACTTTATTTCTGTTTACAGAATGGTCTTGCTGTAGGTCAGTTTTGGGGATGCCAAGGACTGGTTTGTATTTGACATTTTCTCTCATTTCCTTAGGGCCTGGAATCTGACGTATGTCTGATTCAGTCCTGTGTTCTTGCTTCAGCTAAATTCTTTTTTCATACCCTTCCTATCTGGATGTTTCCTGAATCTCTTTGGTACAATGTGTGTGTGCTATCTCCACACAATGTTTTGCTCGCAGCTGAAGAAACCAAGCAGAGATTAGGGCCAACACTTTACTGAAAATTTTTGTCATAAAAGTACTAACAAATACCTTTAGCTTTATGGAAAGCAGTAAAATTGGCATTGTTTTAGCTGTTTAAGAAGTGATTTCTGATGTGTGATGAGTAAATGTATGTTGTTAGCTCTTTTAAACTGAGTATCTTTACAAATATATGAAGTTGTCCAGATTTCTGTTTCATGGTACAAAATAGGGTATAATAATTGTGTTTAAGAAAAAAAATTGCTTCCATAGCGTTGCTTTATTGCACAGACTTTCATTTTGATGCTAGTGTTGACAGTCCTGAGTCACCTAATGGATTTACAGTTGTTGCTGGGATCTGAGCTGTGTCTTGCCAGAACACTAGGTCAGCCCAGTAATGTGTCTGCGTGAGGCCTCTTCTGCAGGCTTGGATTGGTTTCCTGTATTGTGGCCTTGAAAAGTTTTTCTGGCAAGTTTTCTATGGCCATGTAGTATAAGTTCAAGAAGTTTTGACTGAGATATCTCAATATATGAAGATTCTGAAGTTTGACTCATAATTTGGCCTGCTTGGGTGTGCCATTAATTCAGTCAAGTTTTATGTACTTAGGGACTCATTGCAAGAATTTCTTTCGATTCTTTTCACAGCACTTATCCTTCTTCTTTCCAATAGTTATCCAAAACTCTTGAGGGACTCTGCATTTTTTTTGAGAACTTAGATGGCTTGCAAAAGGTCTTCTGTTACAGTATTTCTGTTATTTCACTAGTCTGTCTGGGCACATTTTACATAACATTTTTATGTCTGTTTTCTCCTCAAGAGTTGAAGCACTAAACTTAAACTGCTATTAATTTTAGGAGCGTGTATCTACACTCTTGAATAGCTGAAAGCTCAGCAGTAGTTAAAGCAACTATATTCTCATCTTTTTTGGAGGTATGGTTTATATTACCTAAAGTGTTCTGATTCAAAAAATATTAATCTATATCTAAAAAAAGTAAAATTTGATTAGTTCTACCTTATGATTGTGGAGCCTGAGAATTTAAATTGTTAGAATAAGCTTTTATTTATTTATTTATTTATTATCTCTCTGATCCAGGACATATTGATATGTAAAAACATACACTGATGTAGATAAATTAAATGCAGATATCAATTTTTTGTTAGCAAGTCATTTCCTCTTGGTGGTCATTTTAAAAGAACTCTGTTTTACACAAACGGACTTGATGATTTAATAAAAACTGACTTGGATTTTAGCAGCTGTGCTATTCCCAGAGAGATCACTTTTCATGTGGTTTGAGTATTAAATTACTTTTGTGCTGAAAAGGTTGCTTCATTGGCGCACGTATTTCCTTACAGTAGAAACACAGCGTTTGTTTACTTGGCTAACATTCAGTTTATTAGCATAAGAGTATGTCACCCTGTATTATTTGGAAATCTGATGCTAATACTTTGAGATGACAAATCCAATTATACTTTAGTTGTACTCTGTATGTTGGGGGCGGGTTTTAATGCAGGAATTTAGCATAATTTCACCCTGGTTTATGTCAGATTTGCTCTAGAGTCAAACTTCTAGCACAGGAGAGAAGTGCTTTTTCTAATATAATTAAATTTGCTTGTACCTTATTCCTTTTCATCTTTCAGCATTCCTATTCTTGAGCTCTTAAAAGGAATCTTTTAAGATTTTAAGGGAATTAAAAAAAAAAAAAAAGGCTGTACAGCTAGATGAGTTAGAAGCTGCTAACGATCTGCCCATTTAGAGATTAGATTCCATGTCTTTTTGTCTCACAGTCATGACTTCATTTTTCTGTTTTTGAAGCAGAAGAATCCAGACATCCAAGCAGCCAGCTATTCCTTACCCAGAGCTGTCCTAAACAAGCTGCATGCCAGAGAGGCTTCCCACAGGCAGTTGTTCAGGAATTTTGGGATGGTCACAGCAGGAAACCAATCTATTTTTATTCTGGGCCAAATTTCCCGTGTATGATTTCCCCCTCTGTCTCTTACTGGGTTCTACAGAAGCATGTGCTAGAAAGGAGAGAATCCTTTCTCAGAACTAATGACTGCACTGCCAGTTTAGTAGCAGGTCGGAGGAGCACTTCTGAACTTGCACTTCCTCCTCCATGTAGGACTTATTCTGTTACTGAAGAGGGAAAGTCCAGTGTTCTTTAGTATAGATGTTTGTTTTTAATAACTGAATTTCTTGTCGAATAAAGACAGTAGGCTTATTACATATTGTACTAATTAAAGTTCTGTTTACCCTGTTCATCTTTTATGGAAAGTTGGGAGCAAAATAAGGCTATTCTCTTACAATATGATGGTGAGAAGCATTATAATCCTATAGAAAAGTAGACCGGTCTGGATCCTGCTGATATCTGATCCTGCTGATAACTGATCCTTGTAGGCATCTGGCTAAAGCCTTGAAACATGAATGCTAAATATAATCTTTCGTAATGCAAAATTGCTAGTATATTTTATAAGGTAATGAAAAAATTCTTGTTATCACTCGTCCTTGTGCATTATGGAATGAATCAGAAGACCTCATAGAATCACAGAATTTAATGTCAGAAAAGATTATTGCTGCTAACCAAGCTGGATGTACCTGTCCCCTCTTTTTTCACATATAGCTTACAAATTGTATTTTCTCCAGAGTCTGGATTTGAAGTCATGTTTCAGAAAGATATCATATTTTCCTTAAAGACATGCATTACTTTCTCTACTGACATTGTTCTGACATGTGACTGTCTCCACTATTAAATAATAAGAAAAAAAAAGAAATCATAAGTATCTCTATTAATATTCAAGTTCCTTCTCAACTTTCTATTCAGTATGCTGAAAATTTGAGCTGTGTAAGTCAGTTTTTCAACTGCTGAGTATTATTATTGACTTCCCTTTAAATGTTTTTCAATTTTACTGCTTTTCCATGAAGGGGCAGACATCAGAGTTGGAGATGGTATTCTAACCACTGTATTACCATTTCTGTTTAGAGTCAAGGTATCTCCCTACTATTACAGATGTTTTCCCTTTTTAACATCCCGGGAATACATTAAACACTTTTGCTGCAGCATTCATTGAGTGCTTGTGTTGCATAAGTTATTTATGACTATTTCAGTTTTGGAATCTATCATCATGCAGGCATAACAATGCTTTTATTGTTCTCATCTGCTAACTCCATTGCATGCATTTTTACTTTAAATGGTTCAGATTTATGATTGTAACCTGCACTATTCAGTAACTTACTGATTTTTTTCCTCTTCAAATATTGCCAGTTGAGAATTCTAATCTTGATTCCAGCAAGACCCTTTACATTTGCCACAGCTGCATTCAGAAATGGCTTTCATGTTTGCTTTCTCCCAGTAATAACATATTATAAGACCAGCAAGACTGTTTTTAATCAATCTATATTATGTATTTCTCAATTCAAGTATTGTGTTGGTGTTCAATAGAAATGTATAAGTCATGAGGGAAAAAGATTTGGTCTTTTTCTTACTTAAAAAAAGTTAATTGTTGCATAGCTTGCAGAAATGATGGAGGAATTGGGGAGAAATGTTTGTCCTTCAAGAACGAACAATGAGAAAATGTAAAAGAATGTTTAAAATGAGTTATTTCTGTAGCTGTGTTGTAACATTAAATGTCTGTAATTGAGCCCCTTTATAAATTTCCTTATTTCCTGAATTAACCTGTGCAAACATGTGACTTTTCCATGTACAGTGCAGCTTCTGCATTTGTAGAGCTAGATTTCATTCAGACCTAAAGAATGCATCATAAATATACCTAAGCATATATTCAGCAGACTGAGTTAAATGTAACATTTTTATCATTCTTAAGGTAGCATACAGAATTACTTTTTGATAAGTGACTTACACAAATTTGTCACTTTTTTTTCCCCCTCAAAGAAAAATTCATTATAACTGGAGAACAAGAGGCAGGGTTATTTTACCCATAACTTGCAAAACTCCAGGACATCTTTTCCACCCTATATATGAATTTTAAAATCAATGGGAAAAACAAATATTTTCAAAGTTAATGGTGATGAGGATGGTTTTATGGCTGGTTGGCTGAAAGACTCACATTCTTGAGAATAATGCCTGGTCTTAGTATTTTAAAAATAGTGAATTTTTATATTAAAGACAGGTATTAACAAAATATAATGTAGTTTGTCCCAAGTAAAAGCATACCAACAGAGGGAAGCTGTAAGGCATTCTGAGAATGCCACTTTCCACACAGAAAAAATGGCAATTGTAATGTGAACATTATGTTGGAATTTTATTCTCTTAGAGGAGGGCAGATGTGGTCAAGAACCAAAAAAAAAATTTACAAACAACGTTGACTTTGAACATTACCCTATTCTGTGAATAGAAACAAGGGTGAGGAATCAGTGGTGTGGGTTTTTTGTTTGTTTTTGTTTTTTATTTTGTGCAGTGGGGAAGGAGGGCAGGCTTCTGTACAGACAGGACAGATGAGAACTGGAAAACTTCTTTAAAATAAAAAAACTCTGAAATGTAATAAGATAGTAGAAAGCTCCTTGTCTATATCCTTTATGTGTATGTGTATATATATATATATATATATATATATATATGTAGTTCAGTGGGGAAGTTATGTCTTGCTACTCCTTGCTTAGTCTATCATGATGATTGGAAACAGTGTAGCGCTAATCCTAAGTGAAGACAGGAATGCCAAATAAACTACCTTGCATGTGAAAGCTCCACAGTAAATGATATAAACAGAACGAATAGGTGGAAAGGAAGAACATTTTTATGTTTAATCTGAAATCTTAGAATTTTCCAAAATTCAGAAACCAGGTTGACATTCTCACATGTCAGCACTTTTGTGGCCACATCCTAGCAGTTAGAGACTGTTAATGTTTTGCACTCTAGTTATTCAGGGTTGTGAGATGCAGTTTATTGACGTCTAATAGATAACACAAGCTCTTGACACCAAACAGCCTCCCAGAGTCAACAGAAGAGAGAGGATTAAAAAAACCCAAACTTGTTATCTTATGGTAGTAAAGAAAATCACATTGTTTAAAAATTCAGTCAGATCACAAGGAGGACTGTCCACAACTTTAACCAGTACTGCTGCCGGCAGTGTCTTCCTTGACCTCTCCTACCCTCTCCCAGACAAAATGATGCTAGAAGTCTTTAATGAGCAAGTGCTCTTAAGCCATTCTATTTTGTCTTCACTTTACCTTTTAACATATCTGTGAAAAGGCTTCTTCATCCATGTACTGTTTCCATTAGGTTTTCTTCAACTAAAATAAAATATATAATAATTCAGTAGACAAATTTCAAATTATAAAACTCTAGTTGGAGAAATTTTTTAAATATCTTTGGTTTTGGAAACTATCCTGTCACTCTTTTTTTGGTTTAGACTACTTTCTCTTGCTCCGTTTAAAAATCTTACAGTTTGAAAAACAAATTAATCCCTCTTGTAAATTTGTTGGAGTTACAGCAGGAATTAATTTGTTGCTCTTATTATTTATTATTATAATTTCTCCTAAGGAGAGAAAACTAGTGGGCTTCTCCAATATGAATCTGTAAGACATCATTATTCCATTTATGTTGTTAGCATATTAATCTGATACTTAGAATTGAGATGGTCTATGAAAAACTAAAGCTCATTTGGTATCTTGTGAGACTAAACCACCCATCAACATTTTTCACATGGTTAGGACTTGCTTTAGGTTCATGGACTCTGAGCTCTGAGAGTCATGGGCTCTGGCCAGTCTATTTGTCTTCACCATGTAAGACTCTTTTTCTTCCTGGATGGCAGATACAACCCTTAGATAACCTAGAGAATTTAAATACGACTTGACATAGAAAACACGTTTAAATAACAAAGCAAAACAACATTCCTCACAAAATGGTTATGGTTTGGGGTCTTTTCTTGTTTTTATTGCCCAAGGAAAAAGATAGCTAATGTTTCCTACAAAGCATATTTAGGAGCTGCTTTTCAGTATTTTGTGCTTTGCAATGGAAGTTTGGGACTCTGCTAATCAAATGCTTACGAAGCTTCCTTGAGAGGGAGAGGAGGAAGAAAAAAAGAACAGAGAGAACATATAACTCTCAGCAGCTTGTCTCCTTCCCTCTTCCTTTTGCTTAAGAACATCAGCAATCATATTGTTATTACTGTTGGTTTCGGAATAGTAAAATTGCTAGATTAAGAATCCCTTTCTAGTAATAAGTAACACACTTTTGCCCTTCAGAGCAGAAAACAGACAGTTTTGTTTTTCTGTCTTTCTTTTATTTGGTGAATTTGTTAACTGTTTCCTGATGCTTAAGTGAAATGGCACGTTGATTTGTGCAGATGAAGCAACGTAATACATTTGATAGTACAATCAAAGCCATGTTGCAGAGAATCTCAGATTTTGGTCCAAGAAGCAGCTGGTTCTGCTGACTGGTTACATGGTTTTAACTAGTTTCTGTATTATATGGCATTTAAAAGTCCAAATATGTTGCAGTAGTTGTTCTGTGATCTTAAAGGGATGTAGGAGATCCTTCTAAGAAATTGTAAGTGGGAGAGAGAATGGTTTCTGAAGTTTGTCTTGAATAGAAATCTGCATAATGAACAAAAAGAGAAAACAGGATTAATTGAAATATCTAAGTGAAATTCCTACAATCATCTAGTACAGTTTCTGCACCTGGATTAAGGTGGGTCTTTCCTCCAAAGCTAAGCAACTTTACAATACCATTTTTAAAGGTAAGAAGAAACCCACCCCTGTTAAAAAGAATTGATTCATATTTCTGATGGGTTGTCTGTTGCATTAAGTTAAGTTCTGTGGGTCTTGGGAGTGGGAGAGTTGTTTTCAATTTTTCTTCAGCCTCCAATTCAATTAAATTTTAATTAAAATTAATACAAAGTAAAGGACTATAAATCAGTAGGGGAGAGATCTCACACCACAGTTTTCTGGTGTTGATACGTTTTTCAGTTTCTAACTGCATCTGGAATAACCTTGTAAATTATTTATTCTCGTGGTATCTTAATGTTGACCTGTCACCTCTCTATGAAGCTGTTACGGAATTCATTTTGAGTCATAAAATACACAACTGAACTAAAATCCTTTGAGTAAAAATGTATACTTGCTGGATGACTCATAAGATACATAAAATAAAGTTGAAGAATACTGAACTGGATATAAACTAGGAACATACACTGTGTAGTGATGAAGTTGTGGTAATGTTGATCCTCTTACCATTGCCAAATATAGAAGAAATAGTTTGAATAATTCTGTAGATTTCTTTCTGGAACTCAAAAGGTCAGTTGTTCATTTTGCTCGGTATGAGTAATTCATAATTGTTCTTTTTATTTCCATTAGGCTTTTGCATACTTACAACCTAATGCTTTCTATTCCCTTATTTATTCTTCACTTATACCAAGGATTCAGTTCATGCCTATCAAAGAAAATATGAGCATGGTATGCTTCAATATATCTGCCATTTATGCATGTTTTTTATTTTTGTAAGCTAAGGAATCACTTTTTAAGTAAAAAGAGCCCACATGTTCCCAGCTGGAACATATATTATTTTTTAATATTAGTGACTATTATGAAAATCCTGTAATATGTTGCCATATTTAGTGCAATAAGTCAGAGAAAATACTTCTTCATATCAATCATGCACAGAGTGGTGCTTATCAATTGTTAGTGTATATAAAAAATGGAACTAATGTGGAACATTGACAAGCATACAGGAAGACTGTAGTCTAAATCACAAGAATGAGAATTTTCACATACACAAGGCTCTTTTTGTGGTCATGCTCTTTCGCATTGATAATTTTGATATACTTTGTATTTCAGGTTTATACAGTACAGCACTGTGTGCATTTCACAATTTGGGCCAAAATTCTACTGTTACAGATTCTTAAAATTGATTGGGAAAATGTTTTGAGGAAAGAATGGATGTATATCTGTATGCATCTCCTCTGTGGTTAAATCTTCCAACATTCGTCTACTGGAATTGGGTGAAAATGTCAGAGTCTGGTGGTCTTCTTCATTTATTTATTTATTTTTAAAGTAATTTTCTAATCTTACTGCTGATCGAACAAGATTATGTATTATGATCTCATATTTAAGTTATTTTTAAATATAGTTTGTAATATTTAAATGATTTATAGTTTACTTGTACTTCAACTATATATTTTAATCTCATGCAATTAAAGGGGTGAGTACTACATCTTTTCCCAGATCATTTTTAAAACTTTCCTATTTTTAACTGTTTTTTAATTTTTTTCTTGTACATTCTTCTCATTACGACAGAAGTCTGTTTACATCCATAACTATTTTCTGTGAGCCTCACTTTATTGGGCAGTTGTTCTTTAGTTTTTAAACATGCCTAAATGTGCATTTGCACAGTTTAAGTTTATTAAATTATTTACATTTTTACAAGATTGCCTAAATCTGTGTCTCTACAGAAGTGGACTGTTGAAGTTATGCTTCCAACACATATTTTCCTATTTTCTTTTAAACTGGAAAAGAGTGAAGGAAACTGAATTTAAAATGATGGTAAAATGACATTATGAATCTGACTGAAACTGATGAAATCCAGTAAAAATGTGTGGTTTTGGTTGAAATGCTGTTGTTCCCCCAGTGCTGTTTTGCATAGGTGTTGTAACACATCCAGATAATAAAATCTTCTACTCTGTAATTGTTTGTGAAATATGAATTTTTAAGCCAGAGGCCTAGTTTTAGGAGCTGCTGAGCAGCCACAACTTCTGTTTAAGGTAGTGATAGTTTGAGGTACATAGTCTCTAACAAATCATGCCTTACTGTTGGGCTGGTGGCAGGGGGAGCTGGAGGGAGGAGATAACTTTGCATGCAGTACCCAGTCAGCATTGGCTTTTTGGTTCTTTAATTCTTAATAAAACTGTGTAGAGAGCCGAAACTGTGTTCAGCATAACCTAGCTTCCTTTTCAGTGGAAGAGGCATTTTATTAGATAAATGTTGTGTTTGGGGAAGTGTCCTTGTCTCACTTTGAGCTTCAGGAGTCATCTAGGGAAAATGGATACTGTTTCTGGACAGTTTAGTAAATGCAAAAATGAGAATTGTGCTATAGATATTTTTTCCTGTATATGGGTAACAGAAATCGATAATCAATATTTGATCATATTGGTGATCAGACAGATCATCAATACCTCAGATATGGCTGGGGAAAAAGAAAGGCTTTTGCAGTTGCTGTACACTAGACAGTGACTAACATCAATATGAACTTGAGCCAAAAATGTTGTAACTGCTGATGAGCTAATCAGTACAGTGTAAATTTTGGACAGGAAACAGGATGGGGATAAATAAAGTTGTAAATATCCATCAAGTGTAAAATATGGTGCAAATGAGAGATGGCTATTAGGTGACTGAAGGATATACCCATGTATTAAAAGAGGTCAGGACAGATGATCTAATGATATTTGTCTACTTGAAAACTCTTCTGTCCCTCTATTCTCGGTCTGTAAAATGGATATATTTGTATTCTACTCTGTCTCTTTCTTTCTTTTCATTTCTATTTACTAATGCCTCTGGGCAGGGAATGCCTTAACTTGTGCTTGTACACTGTCCAGTAGAAAGACCTTGTATCAACTATAATCTGAAGATACCATTATTTTTAAAATAACTTGTAAGAAATATTTTAGGAAGGGAAAAAGTAGTTAAAAATTTAATTGTTTTGTCTGTTTGTATTATTAGTCTATCGAGTCATGTCATGAAAAAGGTTGCGTGTATATAAAAGGTGTCAGGACTATTTCAGAAAAGTTCAGAAAGCATGCAGTTCCAGAGAACTTAAGGTAGACAAGACCACGCTTAAACTGAGACCTATTAAATTTCTAAGAATTCTACTTTCTTCCTCTCCATTCCTCTAAAGAAGAAACTAAGTTTAAAAAAATCATGTCAAGACCTTTCAGGGCCTATTCTTCAGTAACTTAATACTCATTTTTTTGTCATCCACCATTAAAAACTAATTTGTGTAGGTAGTAGCAACAGACAAAACACATTCAACTCTAAGTTAAAACAGCAATCTCTTAATTAGGTGAATTTTCTACATAGAATTACATTTGTATTAATTAGGGTGGTTTTGTACTGATTTGCTTTCATTCTAAAACCAGTTATGGGAAAGTAAGGAGAAAACCATGTTTGCAGAGGGTGTTGTAGTTATTTGGACATTAGTTAAAGATGATGCCATTTTTGGCTTTGGTTTATAACCTTCCAAGTTTTTCAGGATAGCACTCTTCAGCTTGCACCTGTAATATGCCTTCTTCTGAGCTTTAAGTTTTAAGAACAAGAAGTCATGTATGGATGTACAAGTGTGGATGACTGTTCATACACATATTAAGATAATACTGTGTAACCTCAAAAGATGAAGTGTTTTTAGAGTCATCTTTGTGCTCCTGTAACATTGTTGGTCTTTTCTGTTCCCATATCATGAGTCTGAGTCTCTCAAAAATCAGGACATTATCTTCAGAAAGGTTCGTTTTTTGTTGCAGTCTCTTTAATAGATGTATTGCAGAATTACCTTATCAGGCTTTTCTCTGCAAATTTTTAGGGCCAAATGGCAATAATAATTGAAAAACTCATGAAATGACAAGAGTCTAGGAGATGAGGATTTTAGAAAGAAAACAGTTTTTATGGGTCTGATGCTAAAATTTTGAAAGTTAACAGTGCTGCCTATGCAGCTGCCTAGGCTGGAGACCGCAGTGCATCAAGTGCTGCTTCTTTCTTCTCACTTAGGAGGATTTTTCGGGGTCTTGTAGTCTTTCACTAAACTTTTTGTTGCACTGGTAGGTACATAGAGCTCTAAAGAGTTTAACTAGCAAGGCTTTTACATGTTTCTCTGAATTGATAAGCAGTTGTTGAAACTGAAATGTCTCTTTAGCACAGTAATGCTTACAGTAGTTGTCATTCTACAGCATCTGTGATAACTGCATAGCTATCAGTCCGCAAAACATAAATGGGCACACACATTTTCTAGGTGGAACACTAAATTCTGTGATTTATTCTTACTATAAAATTTTTAGTGAAGTATCTGTCTCCGCTGTAGTTTGGGGGGGGTGTCATTTTTTGAGTGGAAGGTGCTGAAAGCTAAGAAGAGTGTAATACAAGTTCTTTACCAAAACACAGTGCCTGTATGGTTTTTGGAGATAAGCTACCCATATATCTAATTTACTGTAAAAAATAAATCCAGAAGCACTAATCTCATATTTGATTTCTTCCTGAAGAGTAAGGAAGAGTTCCACTTGGGGGGAGGGGAGGGAAGTAAGTAATAGTAAAAAAATTTTAAATTATATGATAGAAATGTGTAATAAAATTTGAGTCAATTTTAAATCAGTAGCCAGGTTGTTGAGATTAGGAGTTTGTATTTGTACTCAACCATATAGTAACTTTTATGCTATAATGTGATCCTGGAGACAGATTGTCCTTCTGAATATCTTTCTATCTAAAAATTCATGGTGAAGCATGGTATTAAAAAGGATACAACACCAAGGCTGCGCATGTGTTTCTTATTTCAAAAAAGGTCTTTTACATTAAGCCTTCTATTTTATTCTCTTTCCATGAGATTCAGTTTTTTCTTTAGTAAACAGGCTAAAATAAAAAAGATTGCTAATAAAATGGGTTGCTGTTTATCATTTAACCCAAAAGGCTTTAGCAATGCTTTAATTTGTCCCTGTGGTCATAATGTGTATCCACAGAGTTCTTCATTGTATTTAAACGCCATCATGTGAAGAAATGTTTTTGTAGCCCTGGCTCTGTAAAATGGAGACTGGAACCAAGGATATAGTGTCAACCTGAGAGTTTTACAAATGTGTCCAAAAAGAGCGTGGTTTTAAAATGAGATGAGTTGTCACAGCAGTGTTTGTAACAGACATGAAACACAAAGTATGCTACTTTCTGATTCTCCCTCTAAGCTCTGAAAAGTGACTGGCAAGTGAGAGAAAGATAAGAATTCCCTAATAAATCTGTACTTCTCCAGCTTGCCTTGCTGGACAGAAGAGTTATATCCCTCTGGTACATTTTGTTGCTGCTTTGCTGTTTTTTCTGCTTGAGAAGATTAATTGCTGCATAGTGACATGTCGCTATGAGTGACTGGACAGTGACACGTTTCTTCCCTAAAAAAGTTCACAAGAGGCTTTTTAGGTCTGTGCTTATATAGTAATTAATTTGATATTAAAAATAATAATAGTAATAAGAATTGTAACACCTCGCATATATTTGTCCACCTGAAAAGCTGTTATTCAGAATAATCACACTGGGTGCCAGGTATGGTGTTAGCAGCAAAGATAGTTGTTAAGAGCTAAAAAAACAAACTAATGGCAACCATGGGACTTCAGACTCTGCTGGACATGATTAAATAGGAGAGAATTTCTTTTCCACACAGCAACAAATTGAGCACTTATTAAATCTGGAAACATTTTTAGTGTTATTTTGTGGCTACTTGATGTCTAGACTGGCTTTATTCCTGATGACCTGAAGAGTATGTGTGTGTGGTCTCCTGACACTGGAATTTCAGATGAGTTTTATTTTGCCTTATTCTTTCTTCTTTTTCAAGTATGTTCAGTGGCTACTGAACAAATGTATGCCATGTTATATTTAGTAGAGGGCAGCTGTCATTGAATTTGTATAGTAAAGCACAGACATGGGCAAGTTAATGCTGTTCTTCTCTTCTGTAGAGTTTTATTGTAAAGTGTTAATTGCCTGAATTGGGAAATAAAGTCCCTGAAGGTGATGAAATGTCAAGTTTCAATTACAGCCTAAGTAAGAGGAAACTTTATTTGGAAGGAGAAAGCTCTTCAGTGTTTGAAATCAGTCTGATTGCTAGCAAAAGAATTAAAATCACAGAATCATAGAATAGTTGGGGTTGGCAGGGACCTCTGGAGATTGTCTGATCCAATCCCCCTGCACAAGCAGGATGACCTAGAGCAGGTTGCCCAGGACCGTGTCCAGGCAGGTTTTGAATATCTCCAAGGATGGAGCCTACACAGCCTCTCTGGGCAACCTGCTCCAACATTCAACCATCCTCACAGTGATGAAGTGTTTTTCTGTGTTCAGACGGAGCTTCCTGTGTTTCAGTTTGTGCCCGTTGCCTCGCATCCAGTCCCTGGGCACCACTGAGAAAAGTCTGATCCCGTCTTCTTGACACCCTCCCATCATATATTTTTACACATTGATAGGATCAACCCTAAGCCTTCTCTCCTTCAGTCTAAAAAACCCCCAGCTCTCTCAGCTTCTGCTTGTATCCAAGGTACTCCGGTCCCTTAATCATCTTTGTGGCCCTTTGCTCGACTCGCTCCAGCAGTACTGGGAAGCCCAGCACTGGACTCAGCTCTCCAGGTGTGGCCTCACCAGGGCTGAGTAGAGGAGGAGGATCACCTCCCTCAGCCTGCTGGCTGCGCTCTTCCTAATGCAGCCCAGGCTACCGTTGGCCTTTTTTGCCATGAGGGCGCGTTGCTGGGCCATGTTCAACTTGTCCACGAGGACTCCCAGGTCCTTCTCTGCAAAGCTGCTCTCAAGCTGGCTGGCCCCCAGCTTGTACTGGTGCATGGGGTTATTTCTAATGTCAGGTAACTTATTTTTCTTTTGGTGACTTTTCTCTTACAAAGTACACCATCGTTCAACATCATCTTTAATGGTACTGTCACTGCTTAGGTAGCAAACTGAGTGATGCTGCCAGGTCATTTGGTTCTCTGACACCTTGTTCTCTGGGCCATGTGCCTGAAATTTTTGTTTTAAAACTCATTAACAGATATTTCTAACCAGCAGGCTGTTCACATTATTAAAATAGCTAACAGCAAGTGCACCTTTTAATAATGTTTTTCAGGCTTCTGAGCATCCTAATACAAGAAAAATATTCTGTATTGTTATACTTTAGGCTTTAGGGTTGTTTAGGATTGTGGGGGTTTTTTTGTTTGTTTGTTTGTTTTTAAGATACTATCTCTCTGTGCTATACCCTAATCCAAATTTGCCATCATAATGCCATGGAAAGTCTAGCAGAATGACATGACAGAGTTTCCACCAGGGGAAAGTAAACTTTCAAATCTTTCCATAGCGATAGCAGATTCGGTTGTATTAATGTGTATCATTTCTACACAAATTAAAAGAACGATAAGAATTTATTAGATCCAAAAATAATACACCCTCAACTTATTGTTCTGTGGTTTAACCTACCTTATTTTATTAATATTAACATTTTGCTAACATATATTTTAGAAGGCACTTAGTAGGAACTTCCTGGTCTCTTCTGTGCTAATCCAGGGGGCCATTTGGATTAAAAAATAAAATTATTCTAGGTGAAGAGCTCATCCAAAACTAACACTAGACATTGTAAATGTCAGTGTAGACATGCAGTCTGCTTTGTGTGAGTACAGGTAATGCAAGCATAATCATTCATTTATAGCTATAGTAGGAATATAAAAAGGCTGAACACATCTTTGAAATAAGCCAGGGCAGTTTATGCAGAGGACTCTAGCAGCCTGCAGTAACACGCTGACCGAGGAAGCAACACCGAGAAATCATCACTTCAGTCATGAGTCACAGTTCTTTGGAAATGAAGATCATGGCATTTTTAGCTGCGTGCAAATACATAAAAAACAATAGATGAGAGCAGTAACCTGGTAGAGAGAAAATGGGGGTAGCATTGTAATTCTAAGCAAGTTAAGGGATAAGCGTATGAGAAAGAGCAATAAATACATATTTGACATTTCCAAGCTACTGCTAGTAACAAAATTAACTAGATTTAAATGCTGTTTGATATTTAATTGTATATTGTGAGGTTGCTCTTTGCTCCAAGCCCCATTCATAGTATTTGAATATCCCAAGGTAGTATATATCTTTTTGCAGTGTTTAAGTCTGGGAAGGGACCAAACCCATTTTGTTGTTGTCCCTGCATTTCTTTGATAAACTCCAAAGTTTCAGTATAAGGTTACAGTTTCATTGCATGTGGGCTGTATATTGTTTTAAATACCATGAACTAGAATCTGGCATACATCATTAAAAAGATGTCTCACAAACTCTATATTGTGGTTCCAGCAAATTAAAGTAATAGCAACACTGTTTGATAATGCTGATAGCTTTTCAGATTGTATACAGGCAGGGCTCTGAACATAATCCAAGTTTCTAAGTTGATTTCTGTATACAGCATTTCACAAAGAGCCAGATGAGAGAAACTTCTGCACATCTGTTTTTTTTAATGGAATTTAGGAACACAGAATAGCCGTTAAAATATATATAAATATCCTCAGTGCAATTTGAAAATATCTCACAATATATATACTGTGTAATATTAAGAGAACACCTCTCAAATGGAGTTTTCCAATACTCTGCTTATGCATTGTGAACAGTTAGCTTAGCTTTTCTTCATGTATTTATTTCAGGAATAAACAATTGCCCCCACTTCTTACCCCCCCACACACACACTTAAGAAATGCTCCTAAGCAGGGTTTTCTTTTTTTTTTTTTTTCCTTTAGTCTCAGAATATGTTTATGTGTTTTTGTGGAAATACACAACCCCTTATACTCTTTAGAGTATTAGAAACAAGTTCCCTAGATTTTCTAAGAGAACATGAAGTGCTTTTATTGGTTTTTGTGTTTTTTTGTTTTTTGTTTTTTTTTTGCTTTGTTTTATTATAAAACATGGTTAAGAACATGCCAAATGTTTGTCATAGACATTTGATTTCTTTAAATTTTTAAAATGCTGTTGGTGGCAGTGTTTTAAGATTACCGTTTTAATTCAGTTCTAAAAGTGACTTACCCAGAACTGCTTAACTGTTTATTTTGCATCTGACTTCTTCCTCTTCATAGCTGTGTTTCAGTCATTCCTATTGGTTTTTTTGGAAGTATGCAGTAGATAATTTTGCTGCTAAATGGGCATTTTGCATTAGGATTTGACTGAAGAGTCCAGTGTGCTTCACCATCAAACTTACGGTTCTGTCAGCTAAATGTCAATTTTTTGAGACAAGCCGGAAGTCTTGTCGGACTGAATGTAAAAGCTCACTGAACGTATTTTCCTGAAGAATGCTGGGATGCGCCATGCAAGTTACCACGGTTTTGAAATTTAGCAAAGCAAGGATTATCTAAGTCCTTTAGGAGTGGTTAAACTTGGATAGAGTGAAGTTGTTGAGAGTAAGTTGCGATTTTGGTTGAGTTGGATGGAATTCATGATGAAACAGTTGTCTTCCTTTTTTTTGTTTTTTTTTGTTTTCCCCTGTTGTCTGAAGAATGGTGAATGGATGATTTGGGGGAGGGGGGCATTGCTTTTTTTGCTTGTTTGTTTTTAAAGCTTGTAATGAAGCTCACTTATTTGAATCCCTTCATTTAGTAATAGAACAAACCATAGGGCTTCCAGCTTCTGCCCCCTCCCTTTCCCCCTGGAGGAAATGAAGGCTCCTTGTTGCAGGGAAGGCTACTTGTCCTTCCAGAAAGAGTGGATATGTTTAAGTAGTACCTAAACTGTACAACTCCCCATACTGCTTCTCTCTAAAAATAATAAAAATGGGATGTGTACTGGAAAAGAATGGTTGTGCTCACCTCCTGCAGCGGTAAACTGTCTACACGAAAATGCTTGGCGTTCTGTTTAGAATTGTGCTGCAGGACCTGTACCAAAATGAGAAAAAGAATGTAATGCATATAATTTGCACAGATAAGCTGTAAGAAGACATAGATGGGCACAATACTGCAATTTACACATCAAGGCATCAAAAATCAGGTATTTCTTTAGCACAGGAGTCCTAGAGCTGTATCTCATTGGCTAATTTTGGTGCTTAAAAGACAGATTCTGAAGCTTTTCCTGTGGCTGGGCAGTTCTAGAGATGTAGTTGTTTGTGGGTTCTCTGGTTTCTAGTAAGTGTTGAGCTTGCTCTGGAGGTTTTCTCCAGAACAGATATACCTCACTGTTTGTAGAGCATGTGTTTCTGAAAAGTTTTGCTTGCAAAATTTAATGTAAGGAGAGATTCATGCAGGGACTTCAGATATGCACAGAGTTTAAATATACAGAAACAGAATAGATGGTGTGGAGGGAGGAGAGGTAGGAGCGTAGCATCAGAATCATCAACTGGACGAGGCATTTTCAGAGGCTGGCTTTCAGAAAAAGGATCGTTCTAAAAAAAATCAGCCATTTCATCTGTGAAACTGAATGCTGCCTCATTACTGCCTTTTTTGGTCCCTTACTCTTGATTGATCTTGATTTATCTGGGGAAGATGAGGATTGAGATGAAAATATATCTGTTGAGAAGGGCAACAAAAATGCTCGCAGTAGAAGATCTATGGCAAGCACTCAGTTTTGTGGATTCTGTTCCCTGATCTGTCCTGTAAAGCCTGCATCTTCTCCGGTTGGTGATCCTGATAATCCTGCCCATGCCTCTCCATCTTTTGTGTCACATATATGGCCTTTGTGTATTTCTCAAGTCCCCGGCACGCATCCCCTCCTATTACATGAATTCCTATAGGAAAAGTTGGTTTGTGGACTGCCAGACTCCTTCCTTTATCTTGCTAGCTGCTTTAACAAAACTTGTAAAATCTTGCTCATCTTTGACATTTATCCTTTCTTTTCTCAATCTCCATCATACTTGGTTGAAATCAGCCTGCAGAACAGTCATATAAGCTAGAGCTGCATGGAATGAAATTCCTCAGGGTTGTTGTGTTGGGGAGAGGGTTCAAAACATAGGCTAAACACAATTCTCGTAGGAGTTTATAATATTATTAAAATAAAAGGTAAACTGGGCAGATTAGAGTAGAGGAATACACTGAGGGCTTTAAGATATAATAATCCCAGAACTATGAATCTCTGGAGGCTGGGAGGATGTCAGACTTGGCCACTTGATTGGAAAATTCCTTAGTCTGTCCCAGCATGGTACTTTCCCTTAACTGATACCCTGAAACAAAGTCTTCTGCTGTGTTTTTTGTAGCTCATAAATCCTCTTTTCATGACTTCGCAACTGTTTTTCTTCTTGCCTTCTTAAACCTCGTTTTTCTTCCCTCTTCCCTCTACCTTCCTCCCTTAGAAACTGAGGTAGGAAAAGTGATCATTCTTTCTCCTCTGTTTTTTTTTCCGTTTACAATATGCAGTAATTTTCTGAGTGTTCAGAAAGATTGTCCTTTTATTTTGTGAGATAAATATGATGAAGAATCACATTATGGATAGATTATTTTAAATCCTTTTCTGTTTGTTTATTTGGCAGGTCCTTGACCAGTATGAACGAGAAGGGTTTAATTTCCTAGCTAAAGTTTTTAATTCCTCACATTCCTTCTTAGAAGATTTGACGGGTCTAACTTTATTACACCAGGAGACTCAGGCTGCTGAGGTAAGAGAATACACTTTGGGTGCTAAAGACTAAACCCGTGGTAGTTAAGGGTGTCTTGATTTTATATTCAGCTTTATAACCATGGGAGTAAATTAATCACTGATAGAATTGAGCAGTGGTGTTTGATTTACAGGATAATTTACATGAGCCACATGCATATTTCATACAGTGAGATAAAAGGGGTCCTCTTACTGTTATAGCTTAAGAAATATTATTGAATGTGAGAGAACATTGTTTCACAAGTAGATGATATACAGTGTTTTATGCATGTTGACAGTCAGTTAGAAATGTGTATATATATATATTTTTTTTTCTGGTTGTCATATTTTGTGAAATTACAGAAATATTTTAAGTGACGGTTGTTGCTGCACAGTTCTGAATTTATATCAAGTAAAGTTCCTGTCGTCTTTTATAATGTGTTTCACCAGTAGGTAGTATGTGTTAAACTGCAGTTTGTGCAGGCATTACCAGGCAAGCTTTAAGTTACAGTATTCAAGTACTGATATTAGGTGACAGCACAGAGTCCAGTTTGGGCTAATGACCGGAGTATTTACACAGGTTCCTAGACAGGTTTTGGTACTGGTTTTGACTGTAGATTAGGCATACTCCTAGAAAAAATTTAATCGTATCTGTTTATATCTGAGTTTTCAAGTATTTCTTTTAAAGAAAACAAGCTACTTGCATTATCTGGTGTAAGGAAATCATTTTTCATTTTAGGTCAATCTAATGTATAATTATGATACTGCTTGATGAAATATAGTATGTGGATAATAATGCTGTTTATTGGTCTAGTGACAGAAGTCTTAACGCAGAATAAAATAGGGGTATATTTTTTTTCTCATGGGAAATACCCTGGCTAAAGAGTTGTGCTATTGAGTCTGTCCCATCTAAAATGAAACAGGTATCTGTCCTGATGTTGCGTTTCAATAACGATTTGTAATCCTCACCCACTCTGTAAATGTCTATGTTGTTCTACATCTATAACTTAATTTTGCATTGTGGTGTAGTAGTATCACACAGATGTTTCCAGAGTTGACTTTAAGAAGTGGTTATTCAGTTATTGTAGCCTGTGTAAATGGTTTAGCTGTTTTTTCAGCTGGAAATGGCTCAACAGCTTTGCTAACAATGTTTACTGGGATAATGATGCCTTGGCTCTCTGCTTCATGTTTCAACCTTTTAAAATAATTGGAGCAGATGCTGGAGATACTAAACTGTAAAATACCTGATGCATTCTTAAATCAGCCTGGTGATACCTAGAAGAACTTTGTATTTATGAGAGTGATCCAACAAAGCAAAACAAATACCCTTTACCAGCTGCTACTCATCAGCAAAGAGAGTAATTGTAGTCTAATTGTGATACCTAAATGACTTTTAGGTTGCTCAGAACTCTTTAATCTGCTAGTGACAGCATTAAAAGAAATTATAACTTCCCTAGTTAGTAATCTATTATTCTGCAGATATTAATTCATGAATTTCTTCTTCAATTTATTTGTAAAGTTCTACAGTTTTAGGATCTGGTACAGTTTACTGCAACTTGCTGTGGTTCAAAGTTTAACATAAAATATGGAATCTGCGTGCTTTCAAAAATGCTAGCAGAAGGGTAGGTTCAACAGTGAGATTTATCCGGTGAAGTCATTGCTCATAGAAACAAAAAACTGAGCAGTTCTCTGTAGAAAATAGTAACATAATTTTGGTTTTTTGATAGAGTTAGAAAACTGCCCAGTAGAATGTTGATTCCTCAGAATCTGGGATATTTTCACATTTTCTCACATACTTAATATATAAAATGGTATTAATTTTTTACTCGACACTTACCTAATAATTTTAGATATACAAGAAACATTAAGTTGGCATGTAAGTTTTCACAGGAATAGGAAACTGTATCATGATAATTAAATCCAGATAAAATGTTTTCATATAGAAGAATTTTTTATTTTATTTTATTTTTTTACAAAAAAGACTTTGCACAAGGAAAAAAAAATGCATTGTCTCAGAGTGATTCAGACTTAGCTGAGGCAACAGTTTTTCATTTTCATCTCTAATTTTTGGTGGAGTTACAGTACTAGCTTCAATTTTTATTAAGTTTATTTTCATTAAATCCAATATTATCACAGATACACAGATTTTCTGCCAGGAAAATCTGTGTATGTAGCTCACAGGTAATTGTTGTTCATGACTAAAACAGTGACATACAAAGTATTTGCAAAGCTGCAAATATGCATTCGAGTTAGGCCAACCACCATAGAACTAATGACTTTTCTGGATTGCTTTCCTGTAGCTTTACTGTATTTTTGTAAGAACTCATCCAATTTACCAAAGTTAGCTATTTCCATAGTCTTGATTAAGTTGTATTAATGAATGGTAAGGTCCAACCAGCAGATGATTTGCAGAAGCTGGAGCTTGCTTGCTTGGTTTCTTAGAATTAAAAGACTCACTCTTCCGTTACCGCTGTTGACTCTTCAAAAAATAGGTTTTTTTGGTCCTCCTCAGTACATAAAATTTTTTAAAACTGCCCAAGATTTGGTGCACAAAGGAGTGCTTATAGTACCTTTTCTATTGATTTGTTCTTGTATTTTGAGGTCAGTTTTATTATACCATGCAGGTGGTGCAATTTATAAGGTATAATTTATAAGGTATTCCTGATACATGACATTCTAAAGACTGCAGCAAGAGTAGTTAAAAATTGTCTACCAAAAAATACCATGTATTTTGTAGTAGACAATATAGTAGTCTACTACTAGTAGTCAGTGTCATATGCAGTTTGGTTTTTAATCTTTAGGTGAGAGACGTTTCATAAGACTTGCATGGCCTGTTTTGTTAATTAGAAGGTACGGTTGTTCTGTTGAGAAGTTAGCTTGCCTTTCAGCATTCACTCTCTTCAAAGAGATTTTGTAGATGATAATTGGGTTTGGAGACCATAAAAATGAAATTTGACTGTTGCCATCATTTCAACACAATGAAAATAAACTTTTAAAGTTAAATATCATCCAACCCTAAATTTACTGCAGTGAATCCATAACTGTTGTAGTTTCGTATACAGAATCACTGTTACAATCAAATGATTTGTTGCTTCCTTTAGGTTAATAAACTATGGAAATATATCCAATCTTGCCCTTTTTTAAACAGGATGTTTTAAAATTTCAACTCATTAAGAGCACTTAATTGAATGATTTCCCCAGTTTATGTTCAGAAGACTTGGGCTATGCAGTCACATGCTGTGCTTTTTGTCATTATGGTCTTATGCTTCAGCATATTGCATCTTAAGTTAAATCACATACCTACTGGAATTCTTTCTTTAATTCTCCTAAGCAAGTACTTAGCTGCTCTCATAATGTGTGTATGAATATACACAGTCCTTAAGTCGTTATTGAGCTATATGCAAAACTAATTTTAAGAACTTGCTTCTAAGTTTTGAGGTATTCAGAGAGCTTCTGGATAGGACATGTCTGTGCCATAAGAGAGGCCATCCACATTAAGCAAAACATTTTTGGATGGCATTTAGTTTTCATTAAAACCTTACCTTACATGTTGAGCATAGATCTGTATTTGCCCAAACTAAAGTATACAATTTGCAGTAAGATATGCAAGACCTTCCATTTGCTAAATATGTTATCTTTTTAACTTGCATTGTTCAATATCCTCTTTCAGTACTGTGGACCTAAGTATTAATACCATGTTGAAAAACTTTACTGTATCTTTTTAAGATGACTGATAAGAGTATAACCTTAATTCCTTAAGTATGCAACAGGAGTATGAATCATAACATAGATTTACTTTATGATTCAAATTTCATACTAATTGAAGGAGTTTGGGGCAATAGAACGCCTACTTCTTTAACATGAGATACATTAGGAAATTATAAACCTGTTATATGACTTCATTAGTATGACAATTTACTCAGTAAAGAAAATAATAAAATTTGCAAGTGTTTTGTTGTGTCTTGAAATGGCAGTGAACTTCTGGCATCTGCTTTTTCCACATCTGGCCCTAATTTAGATACTGTGGAACTGTTGTGTTTTTTTTAATAGCAGTTAGATATTTATGTACGACTTCATCAAGAGACTCTGATGACACACAGGGCTTTGAAGGCCAGTAGAAGCTGTGGGAAACTCCCACATCAGCACTTAGACCTTGTTTCACTGGAGACAGTTCACTTTGGGAGCTGCCCAAGCTCACTTAAAAATTGCATTTCTGTTTTCGAGATCACTTTGTCTCCTTACTCCTAACTTGAACTTGTTTACTTGACACGTGTTCAACATGCATTTAAGTTCAATAGTTGGGTTTAAAGTAGAAGAAGCCTGTGCATCTCTTGACTTATTCATCCAGACCAGGAGGCATTGATTTAGAGACAGAACAATAACCGGCTGAACCACTTTCAGTTCAGAGCTTGGCTGGGCTGCGCAGTGATGCTCGTGTATCACAGTGCACAGTGCTAAAACCTGCTGTTCGACTTGTCACACGCTCCAGGCTTACCCCTGCAAAGTGGATAGTTGTTCTGCTGGTGTGGAAAGCTCCAGCAGTTCACTGACTGTGCTAAATGATTCTCTGTGGTATGTACAGTTGAATTTCTATACGAGACCGTTGTAGCTACATCCAGCAGTACAGAAACTTAATTTCTCTCTTTTCTTAATGAGACTCAGCTCTCAACTGTAAAGATATGTTCTTACTTAAGATTTAAATTCCTAAATTACTTGGATGCTTTGGGAAGCTTTACTTTGTATGCTATACTTTCTGCTTTCATAAGTATGAAAGTAAACGATTAAATACATGTTAAAAAAAAATTCACTTTAGTGTATGACTGATTAAACCCCCGAAAGTGGTAGAACTCATGCAATCTAAGAGAATCATGAAGAATTTCTGAAACAAATTAGATCTGGACCAGAGTTCATATTTCTGAATGAAAGGGGTTGTGTTTATAAAGGTCAGACATTGGTGCCAGCAGGTCATAATGTCTATGTGATATTGCTTTAGTCACTTTGTAATTCAGTTTTTATGTCTCCTATAATGTGGTCCGTAATATTTAAAGTTTCTTTCACAAGTTCTTTCGGTCAATGAATGAACCCTACTTGGTATTTGGAAAATCCCCTTGCTGTGCCAGTTCATCATAACAAAAAGAAGTGATGCAGTTTAGAGCTCTTACCCCATAGAAGTGTCATAAAATTTAACAAAAAAATCATGTTAGTAAAATAGTTTCAGATCATTGAATAGGAGAAAATATAGAACCCCCCCTTTTTTTTAAATATGATTACGTGCTTTTTTGAAGTTTGTTCCTGACCACATTTCAACTATTGCTTGGGAGATAGGGCTAAGGCATATAATAGGTAGTGGGTATTAAAAGTGAACTTTGTGCTTATCCAAATTTGGAAGAAAACTCAGAAAATAAGTTTGCCTCTGGTGCATTTCCAATGTACGTTGTTATTAAAAATATCCTGCTTGTTTCTGATGCATCATGTTATCATGGAACATATTCAATACTGAAACAGTCTCATATGAATAGCGGGAAAAAAAAAAAAGAACAAAAACCCCGCAACTTCAGGACTATTATAATAGTAAGTTATATGACATACTGATTTTTTTCTGTTAACCAAACAGCATTTAGAATGGAATTTTACTTGATGTTATGAAATTTTACTGCAAATAACACTACTTATTCTTAGAACAGAATGACTATTTCAGACTTTTCTTTTTGTTTGTTTGTTTGTTTTTTAATTTGTTGTGTTCCAGGAGAAATTTACTTTGACTGATTCAGGCCTGCCCTGGAATATTTCTGTTAATCTGTTTTCTTTTGGGAGGTGGGTTTTGAGGTTTGGGGGGGGAGGGGTAAGTTTTCTTATACTGTCAGTTAATGTTATCACTTTTATTCATCTAGCAAGACTTTCCAGACATTCAAATAATAGTAACATCGTTTCTGCAAAAGTCCTGTTGAACATAGTCCAACTGAGAAAAGACTTATTTAATTTATTTAGGCATGTAATAGCAAAACAAAATAACCAGAATGCATTGGAAATTTACATACATTTTAAAATCCATCTGAACTAAGACTAAGTCTGTCCTTCACCACTATGTTTTGGTAAATCTATGGTATTTCTACTGTTGAAATTTTGCCAAGGAGGGGAAATTGCCCCATCAACACAAGACAGTTTGAATTTTATAGCCTTTGAACAAAAATCCTGCCCTAGAATGTTCTTTATACTGATACCTTAATCTGCTGCTTGAAGACTCTCTGAAGAATTTAGACATACCTGTGAAGCCTTTCATCTGTTTTATACTAAAACGTGATCTCTTTATCTTTCCCCTGATAACTTTTGTGTAAGGCTTAACTAGAACTCAAATGTTCTTCCTAAGACTTAAGTTACATCAACAACTGATATGCACAAATACTCATGTTTCAATAAATATTTGAAAAAACACATATTTGCCCCTTCAGGTCAAGGAGGGATGTGCAGTTGTTTCACTTAGTTGGCTGCCAGTTGAGAGAAAGGGGAAGGACAGGTCGTTCTAGGGATGTGCAGAATGGAAAGATTTCTTTGAGGGGAGGCTCGGGCTTGAAGGAAGATCTCAAAGATGAGAGCCTGCCAAACATTTCAGGTAAGGTTCCAGTAATACCAGAGCTTGGAATATTATAGTTACAGACAGATTTTCAACAGTCAAGCCTCATTAATGTTTAAGTTCCAAAGAGAGATTTTAAAAGTGAGGACAGCTATAGTAATTCTATACAGACAGAAAGCATCTTACTTCAAGTGAAAAAAATCTGCATCATCATAAACATCATATGTGACCTTGTCTCAGAAATGTGAAGCACCCTTATACTATATTTTTACTTACAAATGTTGACTTGTAGGTACTGACATCCTTCAATAAAAGGAATTACTGAGCAATTGCCTAGTTTGACAGGTTTATTAAACTTGCCTACTTGTTAGTCAAATTAATTGGACCTCTTTGCAAATTCTAAGGTAAGAATTGTTTGGGGGACAGAGATATGGAAATAATGAATATTAAATATAAGGACTTTTTAATATAAGTCACAGTTCATACCAAAAGCTGTCTTTTTAGATGAAATTTCAAATATATGGAGAAAAATTTGAGAATAAAACAACTAAAAGAAATGAAATACTTGATGGTAGACTAATAATGGCATATACCTTAGCAGCAGGTGGTAATTTGTTTTATTTTTTCATGAATTTGTGCTAAAACTGTGAATTGCTGTCATAGTGCCAAAAATTGATAGTGTTTAAATCTATCTCTACATAAAATTTCACAGTAAATCTTAAATAGCTATAGAATGGAAAGTACTTCTATAAGTAAATTTATAATCTCATCAGTTTTTATATGAAGGGAAAAAGCTATGCTGCAAATGGCAGTCACTGCCTCCTTTTATATAAGCTATAAAAAAAATTAGCCTTAGTAAGTGTAACACCTTTCCAGGTGCTATGAAACTGTTCTAGAATGAAGATTCCTCTGTAGTTAATATTTAGTCTATGTTCTTCATAGTGCATGTGTAGTTTTTGACTACTGGTTTGTTTAGATAATAATTTGGTATTGTTTGTCCTCTTCATAACGGTATTAATCAGTGGAGGTTAGTACTGTACAGTAT
Organism: Apteryx mantelli; assembly: GCF_036417845.1. Lineage (NCBI taxonomy): Eukaryota > Metazoa > Chordata > Aves > Apterygiformes > Apterygidae > Apteryx > Apteryx mantelli. Next base: position 9,462,644 of record NC_089989.1, on the reverse strand, counting down.
GAGACATTCTCTACCAGTAGGGATCAAAGTGTTTGTCTTTTCTGATGTTTCCAAATTTAACAATAACAAAGACCTCATGTACAGTTGCAAAGGTACACTAAATTTCTTTTTCAATTAATTATTTTAATTACTTTCGTTAGGAACAATATTTAAACTTGTATCTGCAGAGCACTTGAACTGATGAAGTAACACTTGTATTTATGCCATAATAGTAAATTGTACTTACTTTAAGATTTTAGCATCTTTTTAGTTAATGATGACTATAACACCAAAAATTTTGAAATGAATGCTATAATGATGCTGTAGAAGTCAAAAAAGAACGGATTTTTTGATGTCTATAGAAACTAATCATACCTCTGATGAACTTACTACACTTAGTCACACTTTTACTCGTGTTCCATAAGACAGGGGAAGATGTACCTCCAGTTTGCACTTGTAATGGTCCATCTCAACAAATTAGCATTAATATGATTGAACATGTTCAATATTCTGACATTGTTTCTTTACCAGTTTCTGATATTACTAGGCAAAAAAAGTTACAAGTGGCTTCTGCAACTGGAATGGATAATAGAGCTAGCAGGGTCTCAGTACTTCTAAAGCAAGTCCACAATCTAGGCCTACCCTCCTGTGGCACCAAGGACTTTTATGATTTGAAGTATGTGAAGGATTCATAAAAATGATTAACAACCTTCATTAGGTAGTTAAATGAGAAAGCAGTGAGGCCCCATCTGTCAGATGTGGCAGATGAAGACTGAAAAAGGGTGGTTTCTTTGAATTAACTTAGAAATAGGTCATGAAGTGTCTGCAAGTGTAGCATAATACTATGACAGTGTGAAATTCCCTCCACCTCCTCTTTTTTTTTTTTTTTTGCTTTGGACAAGAAGTTCATTTTTCTATATGTAATAAAGGTAAAACTCTTTCTCCAGGAACCATCCCAACTTTCTGATATTTGACTGAGGCATCAGTGCACATCTCTGTTGTCTTGGTCTCGTTTCCCACGTTTCCATTTCACCTGCCCTGTAGTTAGATAAGGAAATACTGTCCGAGTGTTTTAACTGCTCCCGTCAGCAGGCACAGACACAAAATCCAGGCACAAAATGTAATGATGTGTCATCTTTCCTGATGAAAGGAAATTTAAAAAATCTACTGATATTTTGTCATTTTTCAACCAGATTGCCCATGAATATAGAATTTTGCAAAGTGCTTTTACTCTGTATCACTGAAGATTATGCAGATTTTTAGGATAAAGCAATATTGAACAGCCATGTCTAAAGGCTGGCATGGAGTCATCAGAGACATATCACTTCGAAGCTGTAAAGTTATGGACATTGATTTGCTGTAAATTTGGACTAATTTTCTAGGACTCTGGCACCTTGAAATTTGTAGGGAATTAAACACTGAGATTCTAAATAATTCTATGATTCTATGGATTTTCTTCAAAACCAGGCCCAAATGCTTTTGGCCTGTAATCTGTTCTCTCCTTGTGCTCTATTTCCTCTTTTCCCTGCCTTGACAGGGACTATTACTTTACAACATTAACCATATGTTTGAGATAAATTGTTGTTATCTGGCTAGTGAGAGCCACTGATAACTTCAGACCTGTAATAGATTTAATACTCAATCTTTTTATCTTACTTAAAATGGTAAAGTAACTTCTGCACATTCCCAGCTACGCATTTCAGCAGTCAGAGTTGTATCATTCAGCCACGGAGAAGTTAAGAGTGCTACTGGTAGCTTTTATATTGAATACAGGATCAAAGTTTGCACCAGGGAGAAAGGTATCAAAAATGTGCTGACGGGCAATAGCAATAAGAGTAGTAGTGTGCAATCTCCGTCTGTCTCTCTCTCTCCGTCTGTCTCTCTCTCTCCGTCTGTCTCTCTCTCCGTCTGTCTCTCTCTCCGTCTGTCTCTCTCTCCGTCTGTCTCTCTCTCCGTCTGTCTCTCTCTCCGTCTGTCTCTCTCTCCGTCTGTCTCTCTCTCCGTCTGTCTCTCTCTCCGTCTGTCTCTCTCTCCGTCTGTCTCTCTCTCCGTCTGTCTCTCTCTCCGTCTGTCTCTCTCTCCGTCTGTCTCTCTCTCCGTCTGTCTCTCTCTCCGTCTGTCTCTCTCTCCGTCTGTCTCTCTCTCCGTCTGTCTCTCTCTCCGTCTGTCTCTCTCTCCGTCTGTCTCTCTCTCCGTCTGTCTCTCTCTCCGTCTGTCTCTCTCTCCGTCTGTCTCTCTCTCCGTCTGTCTCTCTCTCCGTCTGTCTCTCTCTCCGTCTGTCTCTCTCTCCGTCTGTCTCTCTCTTTCATTACAGAGAAGAGTACCCTGTTGTATGTAAAGGGTTCACAATGTATGTTGTAATTTATCAGCATCATTCCACAATATTTTTATTATCCTAATATTGAGCTGTCCAACTGTCTTGGCATAGAAACTATGTTACAGATTTTGTATTTGTGTTATTTGGAGTATTCACTCAAGCCTGTTTTTCCATCACTTGCCTTTGTTATCCTGCTGCATCTGACTGAGAGAGAATATTCTAGCTAGTTCAAATGGCTTTTGAACAGTACTGTTGTGAAATTCTTATATCCCTCTTACGTTAAATTAAGATACCATCTATTCCCCTTTTGAATACCATGATAACATTTGGTATTTTCCACAGATGTGGGGCCGCAGTCTAGGCAATGGTAAGCAGGTAGTACATAAGGTACTGTACCTAGTCCTCTCACGTTGCATCTTCAAAGATCCACATAGCCCTTGATTTCTGTCAGTGCCTACTATGCAAGAGGAATAATCAAGACCTGAGTGTAATCATAAGTAGATTTAATGAAATTAAATGCCACTGAGGTCACACTATTTAGTGAAGACAGTAACAGTAACATTTGGATGAGAACAAAAAGCTGGGATTTGTCAGTATTCTGTGGCTCATGATAACTGGGTTCAAAAATCCCTGCAGTAAACTTTTAGGGAGTAACTTTCTAACATTTTTCATAATCTGCGCTAATTAGAGGTTAGTTTTGTTGTTCAATTGTAAAAATTTAATTATTTGACTGTGATTGGAATCAATTTTTTTCTGTGACTGCAGTACCAACTTTAGATATGTGATATGGCCAAGGAGAAGTAGCAAGTGGTTTTGACCTTGTTCCTGTAGAAAGCGTGTTGTAGTGAGTCCCTCTGCTCTCAGCTTGTTTGCTTCTCCAAATAGTGGTGTTACTGAAGTAGGACATTTTTATGTCCACAAATAATTTTTGTTACATAAAATTTAAGGTAACAAAACATAAGGTGCTTAAACTTTGAGAGATCTAAAATCATGTTGCAAATACCACCAATGTGATAGAAGTAAAAGTCATCATGCATATTATTTAAAAAAAAAAATGTCAGCCAGCTAAATGTTGGACCCTTCTCTAAGCATCTAAAAATTCAACTCTCTTCTGAATCCCCTCACACTTCCCCTTGGTTGGAATAAAGGTTAGAAAATTGTCAGCTTTCCCTCTCTCCTTTTGCATAAGGTCTACCAGAAAGTTTCCAGGTCTTTTTTACGTTTTGGATCAAACCAAATGATTATATATGCATCCAGATACGTCACACATTGCAATGACTAAATGTTCCTAAAAATTACTATATATTTGAACTCTTCCTTCTGCTAATCTAACTCTTCATGCCTTGCTGTGAGGAAGACCAGAAGGGCTCCAGGCCTATGTCAGTTTAGGTCCCAGCAGGAAAAAAAAAAGTTTGTAATGCCTGAATTTCAGAAAATTCCTCTACTGGAAGTCTAGCAAAGGCAGGATAGTCACAGTGAGCAAGAAATTGAAGCTCCCAAATAAACGTTTAAAATACTGAGAGAGAGCAAGTGCATATTTGGAGGGGAAACAGGGGCTCCTTTGCAGGGCTTTCAGCCTCCTCTTTTTTTCCTTCCCCAGGATACACACTTTTCTTTGCCCTCCCTCTAATCAGCTTTCCTTTCCTATGGGGCTGAGGGTTAGGCAGCTGGTGAGAACAAGAATTGCATTTTCTAAAATATCTAGCTAGTTTACGCAGAGGAAGATCTATATAAATACAACTGACTTTTGGATTAGGCCGCAGTTTTGAACTAGGTATGTCAGGGACAAATTGGGACAATGACTGCGGTGGGGGCGGAAAGGGGATGCAATTCTAGCTAGATTTTTCAAAATATAAATATATATATATATATATATTTTTTTTTTCTCTAAGGGAAAAACCTCCAGTGCAGAAATAAGTATAAAAGGGAGGTAAAATAATTTAGGGATTAAATCTATTCCATTTCGGTATATTTTGTTACAATGAAGAATGAGTAGCTTGTTCAAGATGCATTCTATTATTCTCATGGGAAGAATAAGAAATTACACAGCACAGAGAAACATGTTGATGAACTTTGTTTTATAATTAAGAACATAAATTATACAATGTGCATCTGAGTGCAAATGAACAGTTGCAGAGTATATGAGCCCCTGTAGATTATTTAAGTAAAAAAAGAAAGAAAAAAGTTTGCTGCTGGACAAATTGCTGCCAGATGCAGATTTCAGTAAACACATACTGTTGTTGCCTTGCCCAAAGGTGCTATGAATTTCTTGCGGCCAGTCTATATTCAGTAAACTGCTGAATGTTTGAATGTTAATGGAGTTACTGTATTATGTATGAATATACCCCATCCCCCAGTGTTTAATGTACTTCGGTATTTAAAAATTTTGTTCGTCTCGTAAACCTTTAAATGTTGTCCTTAAGAGTATTTAATTGTTAACAACCATGTTTGCATTATTCTGACCATCTATATTTCCTCTGGAAATATCTCAAAAACCATTCTTTGGGAGTTTGTGTTAAAAGTTGTGTAAGAGATCTTGTGTTATCAATCCCCTTATAACTGATACAAACTGCACTTGTATTTTATTACTGCCAGCATCTAATTTTGACTACAAGACTTGTCTGTACAAAGAGTAGTGGCTTTTTTCAACTTTATAAACTACCGATTTTATAAGGCCAAGAATTGTTGAAAAATCACAGAGATTTATCAGTATCTCCCTTTAATGCCAGCAATTGCTAATTCACATAACAACAATCAGACAGAAAATCAAGCATCAAAAACATTAATAGCAAACCATCAGCATTAAGAAAAAGCTACTCCTTTGCGGAAATCTCATTTGGAAAAATCCTTGTACTACTTCATGATTTAAATTTTTATGTGTTCGGGGGTTTTTTGTTTTGAAGTATGGAATAATTTTACCAGGAGGATTGTTTAAAGATTTACGTCCATACTGCCACTAGAAAGCAAACACTTTCAGTTAAAATTGGCACCAATTTTGCGGAGATTTATGAAACAGCCATGGATCAGTAACAGCAAATTTGAGTAGGCTTGGAAGTGAGTACTAACCACACTACCTTTACTGTGTTGGCATCTTTCTATTTGATTCTGAATATTTTCCTGGTATTTTACCCTTTAATGAATGTCTCTAGAGGGTGTTGGTGTTTCCTTTGCCTTATTCTAGTCCAGGTTCTCCTAAAGTTTCCTTTTTAGAAGCTTTTCTTCTTGAATACATTCTAACCTGATTTGAAAAAAAACTGGCTTCTAGCAGAAATTTGCTGTGCAACATAGTTGTTTTGTTTTAGTAGAATTGGCTGGATACCTGGAGAGCCCACCTGATAGCATAGCACTGATAAAAATAAATGACCAGTTCCGTAGTTGACACCCAAATTTCATTCCAAGATTAGCCTTTTTGTTCCCGAGAAGATAAGGGTCACTTCAGTGATCAAATTTTTCACAGCAACAACTTCTGTTAGTTGGCTTAAGTGCAGGCTGCTCCAAGGAAAGTCCTTTGCTTGTTAGTGAAAGATGTCTGACTTCTTGAAGAGACATTAAAAAAAAGTTAATGTATGCCCAAAATAAAAATCCTGCCCAGAGAAAAAGGCTTCATTGTTAAGTTTGGGGAACATAATGTCAAAAAAAATTAAAAAAAAAAGTTAGGATGAGTTTGTCTGTGTTCCTGGTCTTTCAGCCTTTAAAAACACTCTTCATATTATGGAAGCCATACAAGTCTAAACTTAATGTTTTTATTTCTCAAAGTCTTCAAGTAGCCAAGCAGTTAAATCTTGACAGTCATCCACTATATTTGCAGAGTATATTGCTCCATCTCCCCCATTGGCTGCTTCCCACCTCCCAGCCCAAGTTAGTACTTTTTAATGATACCACAGTGATTGACAGAACTCACTGATAAAATGCATGATTTTTATTACTTCTGCAAGTTGTAAACTGGCTAGTGACTGTTGATTAATGTGTCCAGAATAACTGGTAGCGTGCTTCAAATCGACTATGAGTTGTTGCATTCTCTAGCTATTAAGTGAGCCTGGGACACTGAAACAACAAATCAGAACTGTACTTCATATATAATATTTCATTCATAAGAGGTGCTGGTGAGATATTGAATTTATTTATTATATTGTTTTCATATCCTGATAATATGAAGGTGCTGTAGAGGTGTGATGATAATTTTTGAAGTCATTTGATTTTTATACAGCAACCTTAAAACACTGTAGTTTACTGGCTTTGTAAATGTACATGTAAATGGCTTTGGTAAGGGGAAAATGTAAGATACCTTGAAATCTAACAACATATTCTAACAAAGTTAGGTTGAGGTGCAAGTTTCAGTATGATTTGAAAACCGTGACTAAACATCAGTAAAAAGGATATTCCTATCAGTGGAGAAGAACTATGTATGTCTGGATGATTTAATTGGAGTTGGAGATTGGACCAGAAGCTCTTAACACACAAAAGCACAGACAAGTAATTAAAATGACTGTTGCATGTCCCTCTGTAAGCAAAGCAAGATAGATATACGAAGCAAGTATTATCAGTTGTGTCTAACTTTCTCAGCTTTTTAGCACTTTGTTATCAATGGCAGGAGGGCCAAATGCAGATCCTTAGACTTTGATGTTGGTAATTTTGATACTCTTTAGCACATTAAAAAAAATTAAACTTCGCATATAGTCGCTGATTTTCAGTAGAAAATGAATACTGATATAATAGAGACTTTGGGTTGCCTATCTTGAATGTCACAGAACCAAGAATAATAATCTTTGTGCAGATGTGAAACAAATAGAGCAATCAAATTAATTTTATAACTACATAACCAAACAGGTCATCACTTAGTCTTACATGTGACATTATTGCCGACGGGAACAGTTAGACTGCTTGTGCGTTCTGCCGCATTATGCAGATTGAACATACTAAGCAGATATGCCAGGGTTCAGCAATTTGGAAGGAACAATTATTATGGACTCCAAAAAGTGGGACTTGGAGAAATCACTCCTTGAATCCCCCAGGGAGGAGGGGAACACGCTGTTCTGTGCGGGCGGAGTGCATCTGTGCGCCTCACTGCAGAAAGCCTGGGAGGGTGCTGAAACGTTCTTGTAAGGTGAAAGGAATAATAGTATGATTCTCTAATGCATAAAAAGAAAACGAAATAAACCTCAGATAATTTTAGTATAACAAATTTACTAAAAACAGTCCTCAATTTGTGCCTAAATATCCCTTTCAAAATTATCTCAATTAGGTGTTCAGGTAAGTGTTGTCCTCAGTTAAAGCACCACGTACTCAGTGTATGTTTCTGTCCTTCTGTGAATTCAGGGAGCTCTAAGATTATGCATAGCTGTTATGCTGAAATCTCTGTATATGAAGAGATACATGTAGATACAATATTTTATGCTTCAATAATAAAACAATTGTTTAATGGTACATGATTCTTTTATAGCAAACTAAGAAGTGAATTGACCCCATTCCAGTTAAAATGCAGGAGTAAGTAAACATAATAAAACTAGTGCATGTGGGATTAAAGCATTGAGATTATAGAAATGATTTTTGAAAAATATTCTAAGATATGTAAATTGTGAGCATGTTAATACTTTGTCATCTTAAAGTGTGGGCTCTGTTTAAATACTTATTATACGTGAAATAATTTTCCAAAAAAGCTTTTAAGTACCGATACAAACCTTCCTGACAGTGAATATGATCCCTTGCAAGATAAATGTGAAATTATTTAGGTGAATCAATAAATACAAAAATGCATACATAGTTAAGGAAAAGATGTAAACTGTAATTTAGATGGAGATAGCCTCTAAGACGCTCTTTTATTTTGTCACTAACCAAAGCAGGAAGAAAAGTGACAGAAATAGAGAAGGGGATGCACATGTAAACCTGAGAAGATTTAAGTCATAACTTCCCTTCCAACTTCTCAAGGGATTGGGGTTAAGAGATACAGTTTTAAAAGGGTTTATGTTGTTGAAAAGTTTATTTATCTAGTGTCTACTGAAACAATGTGCCAACAATAGCAAACCCAAAATGAAAGTTAAAAAGAAAAAACTACTGGGAAAGAATATGAAGGCATAACAAAGCTATTTAAAATTATTACAACAGCTGTTTTTGCTAATGTTTCTTGGTGATTTTAAAAAAATCTAAGTTCTGATTCCCTTTGTCTTCTCACTTTAAGCAACTATAGTATATGAAGTTTGCTATCCTATGACTCATTCTTCCCACAAATACTATCTCTTTGAATAACCCTTGTAAAAACATGTATTCCATATTAATTGTGTTAGCTGGCAATTATCTAGCCTTTTTTTTTTTTTAAATGGGTGAGTGATTTATATGTACTAATTTCTGGATCTGCCTCTACCGCACACAGCGCATACCAAAATAATGGCAATACTGCACTGTACTGCTGCACCTATGATTGCTATACTGATATTTTTATAAGAATAGAGATGGCTGGTAGAGTATATCAGTCACTGAAATTCGTTTTATCCTTTTCTCCACAGGCAAATAACTTTATCTGTAATAAATTCTGATATCTTACACATGTTTTCAAGGAAAGGCACTTATCTGATGATTGTCTTGAAGATTATGAGGCTTGATTATAATTCTGAGTAGTATTAAAAAAGGCAATGGACAAAGGAAGGGCAAATACAAAATGAGATGTTCTTTCTGACCTCCAAAAGAACCTTCTTTTCATGAGCTTGGCTTGCTGTAAGAAATATTAAAAAGAATTATGAAAGATAAATGAAGTCATTCAGGTAAAAGGATTAAAGATCATCTGTTGTAGCTTTCCTATGCGAATGGCTGCTGGGCAGTTTGTGTTAACTGAAGAGCAGCCAGGGTAATAGGCTTTCTTGCTGCTTTCACAATACTTCTGATTTCCTCTCGTAGCATAATGTACCAGGCAAGCTCCTGTGAGAGCCTTGCATACCGAATCGTCCATACTGAGTGCATTTGGCCAACTGTGCTAGCACGCATACATGCCAGCAGCATGCATGGGTATGGATATGGTTGTCATCCTCTCCAGCTGTCTTTGCTTCCCCAAAGGGTGGGGTGGATTAAGTGGGGACAACCTTTGGAATGAGTCCAAATTGTGAAACTCAAGCTCACACTTTTAGATGGATGATGAAATACTTTAAACACTCAGCTACCGTGTACTCCCTGGTAATTGCCTTTCCTGGAGTTTTTTTTACTGGTGGTTGGGGCTACCTTATTGATGGTGCTCCTTTCTGGATTTAATCCAGAATTTAGAAATTGGGCTAATTATTTAAGGTATAGTATGTGGTTTAATATTGTTTAGTATGTATTTAGAAGGTAGATTTATGCATTTTTATCTTTTACCTTTTGCTTTCAGAGGAAAGTGATGTTCACCATCTCTAGCATAAAATCTGCTGTCCTTGATCTTGCTTGTAGTGTGGGATTTCACTTCTGCCTCTTCTGTTTAAAATAAAAAGCAAAGAACTCTTGTAATAGCAGAAATTGCTTATGGAATAAAGTGCCTGTTTAGGAATGTTACTTTAATATGAAGGGAAGAGTGAGGAGAGTAAAACAATAACCAGAAAGTTTCAATGTTTGATTCTGATTTTGAAAACAACTTCACAGTCTAGATCTATTGTACTTTTTTTTTTTTTTTTTTTAATTTTGCGGGGGGTTCTGATTAGTATATCTGTGTCGGAGGAAGTATCATGAGTACTCTAATTTCATATTTAAATATGTGATCTGATTAATACTTCAGGCATGCAAGAGAGCCATAACACTAAGACTGTTGTTACTATAGTGAGATGCTATTACAGATATCACAAGACTTGTTATACAAGGAAACATGATTACTTTGGATTAAAGAAGTTGCCAAAGGCTTGAAGGATTTATGGGTGCTGCTGCTTTGAGTTATATATAGCTACATTGTTTTGGTGAAAACATGTTTAGATTTAGACTTAAAGAAGCTCAGTAAATGCTGATAAAATGAATCAGCAGGTTTGACAGCCTTCAACTGATGCTGAACTGATGATGAATTTCGTTGTAGTATTCTTTAAGCCTCAATTGCTAGATGATTTACAGAAAGTAGGAAATTAGGCGTTTGCACAGAGAGACAAAATCAATACAGTTTTTAACTGGCATGGCATGCATCAGAATTGATGTGATCGAGACATGGGCTTAAGCATGTTTCTTAATTGACTTACTGTTCCTACGCACATGAGAGAGAAACTGGTCTGTTGACTTCTTGGGGAGAGGTGTCTGTGGTCTGGGTCTTGGAGGGAAGAGATGGTGAGAGTAGTCAGTATCTGGAAAGATATAGGAGAAGGCATGAGGATGAGTGATGAGAATGGCAGTGGGCTGGTCATTGGTGATGCTTTGAACCTAGGAGAGCAAGGCGAGAATTGACTAGCACTGCAAATCTAAACTGAACTGTCCCGGGAACAGGAAAAGGAATTGGCAGTTGTAGTTTGAAGGGAGTCTGAAGCTGGTTGAAATACTAGGTAGGCTGAGTGAGCAAGCTATCAATGTTTGTATTTGAGAGAGACATAGAGTCTAGAAGACCAGAGACTGCAAGTCTCAGGCAAAGAGGCAGTGTATAACCTGAGAAAATGTGGCTGTAGAAACAAAGGAATTAATTTTGTCTTTTTTTCTGCAGCATCTCCAAGATTTAGTCACAGTTAGGAATTAGAAGAGCCGATGAAATATGAATTTGTAACAGTATTGTGATGGGCTGGGTTGCTGCAAGGTCTCTTTTTGATGTGAATTAAGAGTTTAGTGTACGCATATCACATCAATTTGACCGTTCCATTAATCTTGGCTCTTCTACAAGATTGGCTGTATTTTAACATTGCTTCCTTAAAGCAGCTCAGAAGCTAGTCTGACATCCAGTAACTTCTAACAGTATCAAGCAGTTGCATTCCTTTCCATAATATGAAGTCTGTAGTACTGTAGAGATGTTTCAAAATGATTATTGTTTTAGCATCGGGTTAATTACTTATTGGGATTTTAGATTTACTTGATCAGTCATCATTTGCTCTTGTGTTACCATGCTGCAGAATTAGTGTTATGTGTCTAAGTGTGACTGTTAGTATATGAATGAGAAATGAGCAATAATTGATGATGAAAGGGATTTAAGTTTTGAAATGCAGTCTTACTGCATTTGTTTCTTACAGGCAAGACTATAAAAAGAAGATATTTAATGGCAGAAATTGTTCTTCAGTTTCATTTGATTCTCCCTCTGTAATGTGACTCAGGAATTTAGCTATGTAAAAATATGACTAAGTCCCTTTTGCCTTTGAGGTAGAGACCTGGATGAAATCCAGTATGAAATTGGATTTCAGTAAATTGGGAAAAGCTCTTTCCCAGTGTTTTTGACTTTCTGCATTTAGGACAAAACTACATCAAGAGCAGTAATAGTTTTCTCATCTAACTATTCCGTGATATTTTTTTTTCTTTCCAAATAGTGTTTGATTATTAAATTAAGCCCTCAACATTGTTAAAATGTTCCCTGCAAAGTAAACACTGTCATTTTTGATCTATGCTTTTGGGGTTTTTTTGTACCTTTTAACAGTTGTGGCGTGAGTCTCTGGGTAGATATAGCAAGGGAAAGTAGAGAGTAAGGAATAATCCAGGTGCATATTGTATAGTTTCTTAAGGTAATGTGCTTAATGTATGCCAGAGTGTTTGAAAGTGATGTATTAACTGCAGTTGAGAGTATGCTAATTTTTTTTTAATGTCATGAAAAGACAGTGTGCTTTCTGTCACAACCTGCCTATGTTTTTCAAACGCTCTTATACACTACGTGGTTTTGAGACACACTGGTGCAGTGTATGTGTTTATACTCACAGTAGATGTAAGTAAATAGGTAGAGAAGCATAGAGGAGCATCATTCTGAACTGCATGAGCACTGTTTGAAAAACAAACAAACAAAACGCACCTGACTGCCCTGAACATTTTGTTCTTCCTGGAAATACCTGTGCCTTACCATTTAGGCAGTCATGGGCTGTCTGCAGAAGCAATGTGGAAAATATTTTCTAATCTGAAACGCTGCATGCTGACTTGCAAAATCCGTGTTTCAAATTGCATTGGGATATATTAACTTTTCATTTCTTGCTCCACGCTATACAAGACTTTACAGAATCAAAATCTAAAAGTACTAGCAGTCCTCTCTGTATGTCTCTAGAGATGGAGGAAAGAAGGAAGAATGAGAATGATCTCCTACCATATTATATGCTAGTGACAACTAGGAAAAATCTGTTAGTCCACAAAGAAGAACAGCTGGAATCTGTCTTGTCTTGCAAGCTTTCAGCTAATTTTTCTCAGTGTATCCCACCCAAAGGTATTTTAAGACTGTTTGGACTAAGATGACTCGTTTTCTCCCTTGTGCCTAAACTGACATAGTCACTGAGGTTGATATTATGCAAACCACTAAAATTATATATAATTTTTTCTTAGATACTTTCCCAGTTTCTCTTTTACTGTGACTTTTTCGGTAGAGGGGGGACTGGGGAGGAGGATATGGGACTATTTCATTCATGGGCCACAAATGTTTTCTTTTAACTATTCAAAAGGTCTTATCCTTCTGTTGTGTTTTTCCATTTTACTATAAAATACTCAAGTCCTATTCCAGTATAGTTTTGTCTAAACCTTCATTACAGTTATTTTTTGTTCTCAGTATTGATTTAGCTTTTGAAGATGTCATCGCTGTCATTTCAGCGATGCAATTGCACTTTCTCATCCATTTACTCAGTCCTAGCAGTTGTTAACTGTGTTCAGTTATTTCACCACACTTTCTCTCATCTCCCGTGGCATCCATACTTTCTCTTGTACCTCTCTGTATTAGCTTTGAATTTCTGCTTTACATCGTCTGTTTGTTTTATTTTCAGTGTGCATATGGATTCACATTGCGTGATTTGAAATTAAAATGTCAGTCTTTTCCACTTCCAGATTTACAAACCTGCTCCATATATTTAATGGTGAACTCTTTGAATAAACAGTTCTAGATATTTGTTACGTTTGTATTATTGTGTTATAACAGTAGCGCTGAAGTTGACACAGGAATGCTTCCAAGCAATTTACTTTTCAGTAGTGGACTTTTTTTATCAGAAAACCATGCAACATTTCGTTCATAAATTGTTCTTACTTTGCAGTGTTTTGTGAGAAGGTTGTCATGTTAAAAAAAAATTTAGAAATTTTCTTCCTTTTTTCTTTCACCCTAAATCCAGGTAAGTAACTAATATGACATACTATTTATGCTTGCAAACCCTTTCATTTTCAACAAATACTTGAGAACATAGGTGAAATACATTAGTGGTTACTGTGAAGCTGTTGTCTGATTATGTAGCAGAAACAATTATTTAAATTTTTTCTTTACAAAGACCAACACTTCGGATGAGGATCAAGTGCTGCATTGGTATTTCGTTTGTTTTCTTAGGTTACTCTGTGTGTGAGATGGACCGTATGCCATTTTAAGGATTCGCAGCATAATTGACTTGCCTCAGTGCTTATCCTCTTTGTACTTGTGAAGTCAATTTAGTCATCTGAAAGACAGGTTAATTTCCAATTCTTCTTGTACAAACATGCATCTTCCAATAATTATATTCTGGCTGAGAAATAAGAAATTGTCAGTACCTGTTTTTCTTGAATGTTAAGTATCAAGTGTAATTTAACAGTCATTTGGGGGAAATGTTCTTTCAATGCCTTGCTCCTTCTCAGCAACCTTCCTTTCCTGAGCTCCTTTGTGGGACAGTTTGTACCTGAAGTATTGTTCTAATGTACATCTGCCATTAAGTCCTGTTACTTCACAGATGTAACAATTAAACATCAAAAGTTACATTTTAAACAATAACTGAAATTGATAGAGAGGTTTTTTTCCCTTTTCTTTCTTTATCTTGCTTCTCTTGCCCTGAGTCTAATATTTGATTTAATGTAATTTCCATGCTCCTCCTAAAGGAAAACTATACGTACTTACTGCCCTAAAAACAAAGCAACCACTATCTTTCCCCTTAAATGTTATATATGCATTGTCAAGAACCAGGTACCTGCCCTCACATGCTGACCAGTAGTGAGTTCAGACATGAGTTCCTCTGTTTTCAGCTCATACATTTTTCTGTCAGGCTTTTATATTGGGAATTTCTGTATTTTATATCGGTTTTTATGTATTTTATACTTTCTCACCTAAGTATTACTATCATTCTAGCAGAATTCCATGAAACAATGAAGCACACGGAAAAGCTGGACTGAATCTGTTGTACTGTGATTTGGAGTCTTTTATAGTAAAGCTGTTGTCAGCTTCTTAGGTTGCATGCTTTGTTCTTTTGTTCCTAGCTCGAGCGTGTTTACATTACTAACAATTCCCATATACATCTTCACCCCCCACACAGTAGGCAAAAGGAATAAGGCCCCTTTTTGTTATTTAATGTTGTTGCCACTCAGATCTCTGCATATCTTCATACGCTAATCAGAATAGCCAATAAGTGAAATACCAGCGAGAAATTTGTCATTGTTCTTCTCACCATTGATTTGAGCACATTCTATGTCTGCTTTTTATCTCTGGCGAGTGAGTATCTCTTCACAGAAAAATACTGGAAGTTCTTGGAATTACAAAGATATCAAGTTGCTAGCCAAATTTTTCTTGGCTAAACACTGACAAATGCTGCCAGTTGGTCTGAGTTTTATGTGGTGTTTTTTCTGATGACAACTACTGTTCACTCTGAGATCAACAAAACTTATTTCAACAAGGATTCAACATTAGATTTTAATTGCTGTTTCCAGAGTTAGAATATGAATTTGCAGTTATGGAACAGTGATCTGATCAGAGCTAAAGTTGTCCTCCTTGAAATCTTACAATTAAATTAAATCCCAGTATATTAGTAATTTTAGCAGAATGTTCTAATCCAAAATGAAAAGCAGATGTTCTTCATGGAAATAGGAAAGTCCAGACAATGGGTATTGTATTTAGATTACAAGACTTGTGGTCTTTATTTTTTTAAATTTTCATTGTTTATGTTTTAGGCAAGTTTTTTGCTCATTTTAAGGAATAAAACTATTAGTTTAAAAACATTTTTTCTTAATTTGTATCCAAAAATATTTCTCTTGAGTTGCATAAAAAATCAGGTCCTCTGGAAATTCATTGCCTTCATGAATGGACTCCTAGTGAGTCAGGAATTTTTATGACTCCCTTAAAAACAATTGCAAGCATTGCACAAATAAACAAGACAAAGATTTGGGGGGACATTTTTGTGCACATTTTATAAAAATTTGTTCTCCAATATTTATTTCAGTATGGTATTTTATAATTTTTAACTTATAGTAAGAATAGTCTTGTATCAGTAGGGAGAGCTTTGGCACATGAATAAATGCTATTTGGACTAGCAAGTGTGGATACAGGACTAAGCCTGGTATCCTTTCATTGATCTCCGTAGGTTCTGGAAGAAGAGCCTGAATAGCTCAGTACCATAGGGCAGCTGCTTGCTTTCTGCTTCCTTTTGCATTTTGTAATTTTTTTGGCAAGTCTGAATTTTTCTCCTGCATTAATTTTTCCTTCTGTATTTTTCATTAATAAATTCACACATGTAGTTTTATCTGTTTTTCTTTCTTGCTTCTTTCTGGACTGTTTTTGATGTTTAGTCTGCCATAATAATATTTATGTTAATACTGGCTTTTCCAGTCCTGTGTGTAAACTACTGCAAGTGACAGTTCATATTTTACTGCCACAATAAACTAGTGCAGCATTAATGCAACACCAGCAGCTGTTGGTACAGCAGAAACCCTAGTATTGTTGATATTGTAGAAGAGTTTTGTATTAAAAATTGGGAGGCAGGAAGAATTAACATCACAGGATTGCTTGTTGCCCAAGGGATAGCACTTGCACACCCATAACAGCTCTGTCTGTTGCTTTTGGACAAGGTTTACTTTCTACTGCTCAATCTGCAGACAATCCAGGAGATCTTGTTATCATCAGAAGGATAATTTATAATTCAAATCAAGTTGAGCTGATGCATTATTTTTTCTGATTTTGATTCATTTCAATAACATTTCACTAACCCTGAGCTAGCTCACACAGGAAATTATGATATTTAAAAATGGAAAAATATTATGCGGCCAGTATGAACCTGTTGCCTGGGGTTTCGGACAGACACTCGAGCCTCAGTTTCCCGCTCTGCTGCCAAACCCGTGTATCATGCATGTTCTCAGCAAATTTAATCTGACACTGTGAAGTGACACTACTCTGTAGATGTTGAGAGTTACACACTATCTATGCTAAATAGATCCTCACCAAAGATCTTTACTTATTTTTGTCTGAACCGGTTTTCCTGACTTGTAACTGTGAGGGAATGATGTAAATCATGGTTCAGTGCTGGCTTGGCCTCAGCAAAAACATCAAAGAAATGGGTGTAAGCTTCAGACTAAGAATAGTAGGTGTACAAACTGAGTCGTTGTTTGCATATTTTGAGGGGTAGGAGAGTTACTGTTTTTGTGCAAGTTAGCCTTGTTTGGATTCCTTGATTTCTAGTTTGTTGAAAAATACTACAGAAGTTCTACTTCAACAACATAAAAACCCCTGCAAAAGATACAAATTTTTATTACAAAGGAGCTGAGAAATCATCATCTCTGTGTACTTCTCTGCTGTGGTGTTTGTATGAAACTCATGGAAACAGAAAGCAAGCCATTAAAAAACAAAATCTTACTGCTGTCTTGCTCAATAAAACAAAGTGGTATCTTCACTTCCTAGTTGCTGAAGAATGATGCTAGTTTTAGAGATTCAGAACTACTCAACAATTTGCAGGCTAACTGGCCTCGATTGCAGACGGGGCTGTTCAGGCTCGTCGAATGCAATGCTTTCAGAAGCCGTACTGAAAGCTGCCTGCTAACGCACATCCAGCGACAAGTCTGTAATGATGAACAGTCTTTTTACAGTGGGGTTTATACAAAACAGAAAATCTCACGTCCTCTCGGCTGACTTAGAGATGAGTCTGGGAGAGCTAGTGTTACTAAATAGTGTGTCAGCAGCTCCAAGTGACTTAAAGGAGAGGTGCCCAAATTGAAACTTGGATTTCTTCAATATTAATAATACAATACTGAAGTTATGTTTAAATCAAAAACCCTTCTAACCTGCTGTTGCAGCAGCTGTAATTTACTCAGCTGTATCTTAAAATTATACTTATCTGGAATAATTTGTGACGCATTTTGCAAACTCCTTTACATTTTTTTAATGGAATTCTCAAAGTAATTCCCCAAATAAACAACAGCAAGTAGATTTTGTGCTGTTCAACAATTCTGAGCTTTTTGTCCAAAAAGTTAGCAGATAAGTAAATTATTAGAGAAAGTAACACATTCATATTATGTCTTCCTCAGAGTTCTTCCTGATGCAAAATGAACATGCAACCTATATTTGAAATAATTAGCAGCAGTTTACTGGGGGAATTTTGTTACTTTCATGTTGTACTAACTTTTGATCAAAATTTGACTGCACTGCCTTTTTAATTCTGGCCATCTGGATTAAAAGCATCTCTTAATCTTAAATGCAGATTATAACTCTTTCTTTTTGAGCACACTGCAATAAAACTCTGGCCAGTTGACAGCATTCTTCATTAAAGCTTGCTTTATTATGTTTTTTCAGCCATTATATGATTGTTATGCACAATGGGTACTTGATTATAATTTGCTGAAACTGGGAATCAGTTACAGCAGTAATCCAGTTCTGTAATTAAAAGAGAGCATGTTTATACCTGCTAGGATCTTCTTAGAGCTATTGGAAGAGGAGAAATCAAAGAGTTGAAAGGCAAAGTATTTATGCTAATGAGAAATTTAAGGCTTCTAATCTGACGGTATTTTGTGCCGTGTTGTGGAAGTGTGACTTTTATCATAATAACTAGATTTGAACTGAGAATTGCAGCTGTGACAGGGATACAGTTCCATTTGTCATTAAACTTCTCACATCTTTTGTTTTTGTTTTGGTTTTAGAATGCAATGTGCATTACCAGCAGAAAAGGAGCAATCAGGATTCCTTGAATCCAATCCCAGTTTTGTTTCTGCCCTTGTATGGCTTTTTGTCAGGAAGTTCAACCTAATTTTCATCATTTTCCTACCTGTAAAATTTAGAAAAATAGTGGGAAAATTACTAGCATTAAAATGATTTTAAAAGGGAGTATTTCATAGGTGTGTGCAACATTTACCTTTGATGCTTGCAAAGTCAAAAGAAATGTAAACTTGTCTTAACTGGATAGTGTGGGGTAAGGAACAGCATGAAATAGCTGATGATATTTAAAATTATATATATTTAATCTGATTCTTAGGAGTACATTAATGATAATATGAAATGATAATTTAATGATAATATAAATGATAATTTTGACATTTGACATTAATATAAAAATATACATCATGAGTAGAATACATTTTAGAAAATATTTAGAATAGTGAAATTATGTAGCAGCTTTACAGTACGTTTTCTCCCTAACCTGTGTCTGCCTTATCTGCTAACACCTCCATTTTTGAGATTCCTTTTAGAAATTCTGCACCTACAGAAATTCTCTAAGGACAGAATTTGTGGAAGTTTTGTATGTTTAGATTTTTTCCGTTTAAATTTTACAAGCATATATTTGCTTGAAAACAATTTTCTTCCCTAGCTGAAAACTAAAGGAATGCAAACACAGTTAGTGTGACAAATTCCTGTCTTGAAGTTAACTCTTAGGCTGCAATGAATCATACATACTGTCTGTCTGAGATTTGTTTTTTAAATATATACTCTCTCTTGATCCCTGAAATTAAGGCAATAGAATATCTTACCAGACCAGGATATATTATTAGCATAGGCTGTGGACAAAGCAGGGTCAAATAAAAACTAATGAAAGCCACGGACTATAAAAAATCGTTCCGTAAGATCTAACCAGAATTTTAATGGGGTAATTAGGAGATTTCACTCTTGCTAAACAAGTGAAAAATACAGTCTTTAATTTATCAAACCTACTTGAATAAAAATATTAATTCATAACTTTCTGTCTTTATATCAGTGTAGTGACTCTAGTGTTTTGGTGTACATACAATTGAAATAGGTCTTTCAAAGATAATTTAAAGAACTTGGACATTCAGAATTATCTGAAAAATCTCTTTTCCTTTCATACTTTTTTTTCTTTTTAATAATTTTTAAAGTTTGTTTATTTTGGAAAAAGTAAAAGGCGTTTCTTGTGAATCTAATTTTCTCAATGGCAAGCTCTTGTGTTTCCTTTGCCAATAGTTTATATCATATGTATTCAGTCCAGTTTTCTTTTCACATATGTGAAATAACAGTTTGGCTTGTGGTAAACAAAATATATGCAGTGAAGGAGAAAAAAAATTTTTTTAATGAAAAGATTTATTTTATGAACCAATGCTTTAATGCGAGTGAATTATTAAAGTTAAAATAAATAAGATCTTATAAGAGATTGCACAGTAATTATGTAACTTTTAAGAAACCAGTTCATGGTAATGAAGTATTTTCATTTTACTAGGTTTTTCTTGGAAAAGCACAGTATCATGTGATGATATACCACAGTGTGTGTGAGTAGTTTGCCGGTACAAAATCCAAACATCACAAAGTCTTTTCCAAAGACCAGATGTTTATCAGTTCCCTCGTATGGACGAGGGCAGCAAGGTTCTTATTCCGATTGTGTGCTGGGACTCCAGCGTGGCTTCGCAGCAGGCTTTCGCCCAGAGCACCTCTGAGCATTGCTGCGGGAGCCCCAAGAGGTTTGCTTTTGAAGAGAGAAAGCTGCTCATATGGCTATACCTTCAATAAGCAGAACATTACCTATGCGAATAGCGAGAAAGTAAATAGAGATATTTCCGTGTTCAGTAAATATTTTGTATGGCTGTGATTCACTATGGCCCAAGCTAGACTTCTTTAACTCCTGTAAATTGAGAACTAACGCACCTTTGGTTTTACAGTAGTGGTGACGAGACCGACTCCCTCCTCCTTCTTCCTAACTCTGTGCACTTGTTCTCTTCCCAGAATTTTTAAGAAGCATTAGGGGTAGAGGAGAGAGGGAGTTTCCTTTTGTTTAAGACAGTAGTTTAAATTTATATCAAAGACATGTGAAATAAATTTTTCAAGAAGAAAAGAGTGTAGACAGTGGACCCGGTAGTTAAAAGTCTGTATTGTGACACTGGACAAGCTACCTCTGTTTCCCATGTCTTCTTTATTTGTCTCTATGTCTCTTAGCTGAGAAGTTCCTCAGAGAGTCCATTTTAGTTCATTATTATTGTGCACAAGGCAGAGTGGGATTCCAGCCTTTTCTAAAACAAGATGTAGGATGCAGCCATGCTGAAAAAAGAAAGCCTCTCTCTGCAGTACCTTTCCTCTAGAGCTACGCCTTGTAAGCAGGGGAGGATCTCGGAGATTGTTCTGAATGGGGCTCCAGAGGAAAATGGAGGTCTCTTGCTGGAAGTATGTTGAAAGGGCTGTTGCTGGGGAAAGAAAACAGATTCTTGTAGGACTCTCAGATAGTACTACCCTGAAAACATGTCTACGCGAAATGTTGATTGCACCGAGTTCACTCTATGAGGAGTGCTTTTAATGAGTGCCTTGCTTCCAGCATACAGCATTTTGAGCAGGAAGGCATTGATTCGGTTGATGTGACATAGGAAAAGACTCATCTCAGGTAGTGAAAATCCATTTCATATCACTTCATATTTTTTTTATTTTAGCTGATAGACACAAGCAGGAGCAAAATGGAAAAAAACAACTCCTAAAATAGGATTCAGAAAACATTTGAAACAGGTGAGCCACCTTAGTGTTATGCTGATTTTTTCTGAATACTCTGGTCATACATAAATCACTTCCACTTAATAGGGAGGTGACAAAGCTAGGTGTCCTGAAGGCTGCACACAAAAAACAGGGTTGCAACCTGGTAGCCAACACCAGAGAGAAAAAAAAGAATTTCTCTTGGCTGCTGATTTGACAACGTCTTCCAAAAGCAATTGAAGCTGGAGAAGAAATGTTCAGGCTGCAAAACTGCAGCTAGTAAATGGTATTCGTGCTTCCCCAAGCAATCTAGGCAGTCATCTCAACCAAAATAACTTTTTGTTAATTCAGGTTCTTGCAACTGAACAGTGTTACTTTAATCAGCTTTGGTTTATCCCCAAATGTCTGTTGCTATTAAGTGATATATCAATTATTGACCTCTATTCATAGATCACATGAAATATAATTGGATGTTTTGCATGAATATAAAAGCACCAAAACTCAACTGTCACATGCTAATATAGCCTTGTTTCACCAGTTAAAGTTTAATAATTTTTAACACTTATACACAAAATTAAATTTTAGTTGGCAGTCTTTTCATGTTTTTCTTGTTTTCTTTGCATACAGATAATATTTTTTGGTTGGTGATTTATTTCATCATTTGTATCTGTTTTGCCTTCGTAGGCAAAGGCTTGGAACAAACAAGTACTTATGTCAGTGTGACTTATGCAAACTGAACTTGTCTTTAATTAGAGATTAATAATTCAAATAACTTTAAGATTTTTCATAATCTGTTTTCTAATCTTGGGAATGCTTTTTTCAACTGGATACTATTCAAACAGCCTTTCACTAAAGTTAGAGTAAATGCGAGATAAATATTTTATGTAAAGAACATGAAATCTTCTGATTTTAGTTCAATAGGAAATGGCAGAGGAGCCAATGATTCAGGGCCAATGACATCAGATTGTGTCGTGGATGCAAAAAAGCAGTTGTAGCAGCAGATCCAAGAGTACCTGAGCAGTCATGCCTTGCCAGCAGTATGTCATGCTCTCATGGTATATACATTCATCTCTGTCACGTAATTTTTTTCTGGTTGCTCTTCAGGTTTCACTGTACGTTATTCAAACTCTTAGTTTTTTGCCTTTTTACACTCCTGGGCTTTTCTTCATTAGATTATGATTTGAAAAATAAAATGTTCTGCTCATCTCATCTAGCTAACTAGTATGATTGGCTAGCATAAGTGAAAACAGTGAGACATTGGGTTTTTATCTTTTTTGAACCTCATTAAGAATTTGACCACACTCTCTAAAATTCTTTTTTTTATATTATATTGAATACAGACTGAATCAAATCATAATGCTTCCTGAGTATTAATTTGCCACCCACACATAATCTCAAGTGATGATTATTATAGTAGGTGTGGGTATACCGTACTGTTCAGCAGCAAAAGTGTCATACTTGCCACTGGTTTTGATGCAACTGTATTGTTCTGTGATAATTTTCTGTAAGGCTACATTGATATTCTCTATCCCATGTCTGTGGATGGATTTTTTGCATGCAAAAATAATTTTAATCTAGTATATACCAAAACTAGTTAATATATGCATTATGACATAATTGAAGGGCAGTTTGTACTGAAAAAGCAAAACTACAGTTTTGAACCTGTTTGGCCTGTTTCCATGTCATTTATCTGATTCTTTGCTGTCACACAGTGTTCTTTGCTTCTGTACTATGGTTTTCTGTGATACCACTATACTTCTGCAAAGCTTAAATGAACTATTCCTTTCTGGGTTTGTTGTTGTGGTAGCAATTATAACTAGAGGATACAGTTAAAGATATTTTTCATCATGTATTTGTCTGACTACCTCCACAAGATAACCAAGATATTCTTCTTGATTCAGATTCCTTATGGTAGCACCTAACATAATAATGGAGGGTGGGGGGCATGGCTGGGAAGGACCTAGGGAAAAACCGAGAGAAGCAAAACTGAGTGCTCATTTTGATTTCTGTCTGTGATAGTTCTCATTACAAAACAGCAAGCTTCTGACATTGAAATTACATTTTCTTACCCAGACGTGTTCTTTTTTGATTTATTTTTGTAGTCCAGCAAAAGAGATGTATTTTTCCAATGAGTTTATTTACCATCTATTTCATCGTTGCTCTGTGTTCCATGCCCCATTATAAATGCATATGTACTTGATTTGACACTGGTAGTTGTATTCTGACAATAACAACAGAAAATTCATGGTGAATTAAGTTATATTTTGATTCATTTTAATTCTGAAAAAGGATATCTCAATTCATAATTTTAGCAAATAGCAGGGATGTTTTTATATTAACATACTGTTGCTAATCAGATTGTTAAGGTCATTCCTATGCAAATACAGTGTGGTTTTGCACAAAACTTTTTGCCACAAACCCTTTTCTCTTGAAAAGCATTACCGAGTGACTATCTGAAGAATGTTAGCTCAAACTCTGTTGTTATGATGCATTGATAACTCACTCAGGTTTTTAGGCATGGTCTTTTCACAGTTGTTATAGCAATGCTAATTTATTCCTGTAGTTCTTTCTGAAGGGCAGATACGGTTTTCTGCTTCCTGTTATTTATATTAAATTTAGATATTTCTATTTAAATTCAAATGTTTAAATTAAAATTTAACAGTATTTAGTGATATTCTTGTTTCATGTCGTCAGTTACAGTTATTGTGGAACTTACCATTTTAAGAGCTACATTTATAATTCATAATTAAAAATACACATTTCTTGCAGGTGTTTTTACAAATATAGCTCCAGATGCCTTGCTCTGTTAAAATGGGAAGGAAATTAGGGTAGGTTTCACCTGAATAATGTATATGATGATTGTAGTGCTACTGTTTATTTTCAGAGATGAGGGATTTTTTTAAAAAGTGAACTCCCTGAGGAATTTCTCAACATCTATCAGAGTTCTTGCATGCGATGATCTCTTGAGATCTTCAACTCCTTGAAGTTGCTCAATGCCAGTCAACATCTCCGGGTTATAAATTAATTTGTAATTAACATAATTGAATTTTGAAAAAAAAATTGCATTTTCACATTTTGAAAGCTTTTGCTTATGTAGCAGACTTTTTTCAGCTGTCTTCAGTAACTTTTCCTTGGGAAAATAAGAGAAATTCAAGCTTAATAAATGAGCACGCAGGTATTGCAAAACTTCTAATTGCATTGTCTTCAGCTTCTTGGCACTTTCACAGTCATCATGTCTCAATTGAAACTGGTTTCTTTGTGAAAAGTTCTCACGCTTTTCCCTCTGCCCTGATATAAAAATAAATAAATAAGTAAATTGTACCTTCAGCAAATTAGACCCCTACATTACCATTTCAGTTCTAGGTCATTGACTAATACTATTTCTTATAATGAACTCTGACACATTTAGATGACTAGTAGAGAAAATAAGAAGCTCAAGCAATGAAGTAAAGTAGATAATAAATTAACTTTGTATTTATGCTTTGTTGTGTTTTGTTGCTAAGGAAGGGATTTAAAAGAATACAAAAATTGTCCTGGAAGTGGCTTAAATCATTTTTTTTCTCATTTCAGCAGTCAAATTTCATTCCAATGTATTAAAATACTCATTTTTAGATATTTGAACAGTGGGATAAAAATAACACTAAGTGCAAATTTGAACAGTGACTTTTGCATGCACTTAGCTCCTAAAATACGCTAATATGTAGGGCTATGTCTAACATTTTTTTGCTAGTTATTATTTGAAGGGAGTTTTTGTTGTTAATCTGGGAGCTGAGCTGGTACGGGTTAATGTTTGCAGAGTGTTATATCATGATTTAAACAATGTATTGTGATTCTTTGGAAATGTTAGGCAAATAAACTGAACCTGCAAGAAGCAGGTTATCTTGCCCTCTGAGTGGTTGGTTGATACAAGGGAATGGCATTTTCTGAGTACTGATGTTATTATTCCTCAAA
The DNA here is from genome assembly GCF_036417845.1 of Apteryx mantelli. Lineage (NCBI taxonomy): Eukaryota > Metazoa > Chordata > Aves > Apterygiformes > Apterygidae > Apteryx > Apteryx mantelli. The sequence continues at coordinate 9,437,700 of NC_089989.1, read as the reverse complement.
TATTTGAATAAGAGAAGAGGAGGGACTTGGTTTGAATTTCAGATGTTCGTGCCTTCACAGATGTCTCCCAGCTCTTCAGCAGAACAGTAGCCCTAGCTTGTCTTTGTTTCCATGGGTGCCTAAGAGTCATACAAAAGCAACTTTAAAAGATCAATCAAGTAAGAACATACAACTGAAAAGTAAACTTACTTGCAAGACTTGCAATTAAGTTATGAAAAGATTTCGTAGCTGTATCTGGCTAGCACTCCCGGTAAAGCAATAGTGTTGAATAGTCTTCCGAGATAACTTGAAGCTAATGTCCCCTTCCCCGTTCCCCCCTGCCCCGTATCCTCCCCCACTGTTTTTTCCATAGCGCGTTCCTAGGTGTGCAATTCCAGGCAACCAAGAGAACCCCAAAGCCTGGGCCTGGCCATGCTATGATCAGGCTGGGCGTCATCAAGGTTTTTTCCATTTTGCTTAGTTAACTGGCTAGCTAACTATAAATCGAAATTGTAGCTGTGGCAGGATGGTGCGGAGGAAAGTGCTATGAAGACGGAATGCTTTGTTGGAGGGGTTGGTTTTATTGTTATGTGGACAGCTGTTGAGAAACTTGTCTAGCTGTGTGCAAATGTAGTCCCCTGAGTTAGATAAGGTGCTGACTAAGATCTGGTATATTCGAATATATTTGCACATGGAAAGTCAGGCCTCTGTTGTCTGTGGTGTTTTGAAAAATAAGAAAGAGGTTAAAATGTCTTTTAAAAGGCTCAGTAAGTGTTGATATTTGGAAATATTTGTGCTTTCGTGCTGTTTTTATTTTAGTTGTTTAAATAGAACAAAATTTAGCAATCAGAGGATAGTTGTTTACTGTGTGCAAGTTTTCTTTTGGGGGTTTTTCCTAATTAAATGTGTTGGATATTTTAGTATTTGGAGCAAAAAAACAGATGTCATTTGGTTTTAAAGATATTCTTTTTCCTGCTTAGAGGAAAATAATCTTAAATTCAGAGCTCGCCTTTGCTTGTTTGGCCTTGATCTTAACTAAGTTAAACAACCTCTTAAGTGTTTGTTTTGACTGAATTTTGCCTTGCAGTCAAAAAAGTAAGATCATACCTGTCCTTTGTTTCATTTACGATAGTGTTTATTGTGGTATTGTTTATAGGGAAGTCACATCTTTGAATAGGTATCAAAACCTAGTTTCTAATTAAGATAAAGGTTAACTTACAGAAAAGGGTGAATTTAGGCAGTGGGCCACAAAATCCTTAATTTCATACTGTTAGGGTACATGTATAACATTTAACTGGTGGATTTAAAGATTTTTTCCTTACTTAAATAGATCTTTACTTTGCACCTCAGCAACTAGCTTCTAAGTCGTTTTCTGTGTTCGTGCAGGAAGCAAAGACACCTCACGGTATGAATATGTCATCTTTCCTCTCTCATTACAGTTGACACCATCTCTAATGGAAACACCTAGTCTCAGTTACCTCTTGGCAAGTAGCCCACATAATCTTAATTCATAGAGGATGGGTGCTCTGATTTGCCACAAATTGAAAATCTTGATACTACCTCTGAATATTAGGTAGTACCTTCTCAAGCCCACACCTTTTACTAGGGGTTGGCTCCACAGTGCCGTAAGGAAAATGAGAAGCCTTCACGGCCAGGTAGTTTGGCCTGGTGGCAGGGGCGGGCAGGGCAGATCCTTTCTGATCTCCAAAACAGATAATTCCAAAAGACTTCTCTCCAGCAGCCTGAAAAAGCACTAGGAAGGAACACAGTTAAAAAAATAAAAAAATAAAAATTGTCTTCAGTTTTTTTAACCTTCATGAAAAGAAGGGTGGATTCTCCCAATCCACCACGCTGGCTACTAGAAAAATGCATCTGTTTCAGCTCTATCTTTAGTTTTTTTCAGGGCCCAGCTCCAATATTGCCAGGCTCTTGCTCTTGCAACTCTTATTTCCAAGAGATTAGTTTTCATGTCTTTGTATGCATCAGGAAGTTTCAGTTTCCAGCAGAGCAAAACTGTACTTTGTGCTTACAAATAATAGGAACGGTAGTCGTAGGGAAAAGTGTTAGACACTCATTCTCTACCGTTTCTTGTAGAGCTCTTTTTTCCAATGTCTTCCTTAAATACTGGGACATTCATAACAGGCATGTGTTCAGTCAGCATTGCTGGGCTCGAGGGCCATTCAGGACTATTAAATGTAAAATACTTGAAGTATGTGAAAAATATTAGTTTAAACTTCAGAAATTCTCTGAAAATATTCCTGGTTAGTCATCAACCAGTGATTATGGGTTTTATTGTTAGTGAGATCTCTCTAATGCCTTTATAGCAACAGGAAATAATTTTTTTTGATAATCATTACATATGCATACATAAAGTGGTTAAAACCTTTATAGCTGCTATTTTGATTCTTCCCCAGACTACTGAGATTTTTTAAAAGGCGCCAAAGCATGACAACTGGAACTCCTTAAAAGTCAGATTTAACTTTAAAGAAATCTTTCCTAATAAAGGAATCTGTCCAGCACTGATAGCTTTTGCTTTCCTTTGAACTATGAATTTCCTCTGAATTTTCCAGATTGTTGTTATCTTCTTAATATAAATACAAAATAAAATGCAGTAGTAAAGGAAAGTAGTAAAGTAGTCAATATGACCTGTCTACCAAAAGCGTGATACGTTACAGCTAGCATCTAGGAAGTATTGGGCACTTTACATGCAAGAGGTAAATTTTCATTTCTTTTACCTTGATTTGTTTCTTGATGTGTCAAATGATGTCAGAGCTTGCAACAGAGCAGTATCCAGAAAAATTTTCCTCCTAAATGTCATAAATGCCTTATTTGCAACTCAGTCTCATTGCACACATCTGTCTGCTTTCTGTGTGTTCATCAAGAAGTCTATTCCAATGTTTAATCTTTCCCTTCCTAGGCTTCACCACCTGTGAGGGCACAGTACATGTTTGGAAAGAGTTTTGCCCAGATATATAAACAACTTCTTCCCAGGCAACGTCTGTTTGGTTTTTCACTTCTGTTTAGGGGTCTCTTTGTGTCCGGTTTCTCCATGTTTTTTTGAACACCATCCATATGACATTTAGGTCTCTCTTCTGCTTGGCTAAGAAAGAAATTCAGTTGCAATAAATGGGCAGATTTGCCTGACCCATCTATGCTCTTTGCAAGAAATGAATTGGTTAAACATAGAATTACTGGGTCCTGGGTTCTCTGCTGTACCTGGTTCCTTGCAAGCAGGAGTAATTCTTTAGAGAGTGAAGACAGTGACATTAATCAATATAGGCTGATGAGAAGGTTTAGAATGGGAGAAGTTTCCTTTACAGTTGCTTGCAAACTATTTTTGCAGCTCTCAGGTAAAGGAGACAAGAAGAGAGAATCTTATATTTCAGCAGACACCAATAGATTGCTCAAGATGCTTAGGGTTGATTGGGATTGCCTCAAGGCGAGTCAGTTTTATCTGTTCTGATACCCTGACAGATCTGCCCATCTTAACACCAGGTACTGTAATGCTTCTGTAGCCATCTTCTTCCATCTCAACATATTGCTATTTCTCATTAAAAAGAAAAAAAGGTTTCCAGATACAGTTGTCTCCATAGCAGTTGACTGAAAGTCATTCTTACATGCTTTACTACAATCTCCCATTCATGTTTACTAGTTTTATTTCATTGTTCTTAACATTCAAATGTCTGCTTCAAGATACATGCTGGTGACCAGCTAATTGAACAGCAGTATGTCCTTGTGGTGAAGACAGCTAAGTGCATACTGAGCTGCTGTAGCAAGAGCATAGCCAGCAGGCTGAGGGAAGCGAGACTTCATTTAGAGTGCTGTATCCAGTTCTAGGCTCCCCACTGCAGAAGAGACGTTGACATACTGTAGTGAGTCTAGCTGAGGTCCAGTGAAATGATTAGAGGGTTGGGGCACATGACGTACAAGGAGATGTTGAGGGAACTGGGTGCATTCAACCTTGAGAAGAGAAAGGAAGAGAAGAAAAGAGATCTTGCTGCTCTCTTGAGCCACCTGAGGGGAGTGTACAGAGCAAGTAGAGCCAGATAGTTCTTGGAAGTATGTGGTGATAGGACAAGAGGCAGCTGACAAAAGTTGCAACATGGGAAATTCTGATTTGAAAAGGAAAAAGCTTTTCATCATGAGGATGGTCAAACACTGGACCCAGGACGCAGAGATTGTGGGATCTCCGTTCGTAGAGATACTCAGAACTCAAGTGGACAAAGCAGTTGAGCAGCATGATCTTGTCAGCCCTGCTTTGAGTGGATGCCTACCCTAACCTGCTCTGTGATTCTAAGCAGAAGTGTAATAATTCTTATAGAACAGTGCACAGGCATTGCAGTTCTTGTATAAATCTATTGTTGTGTTCAGTTCTTGTATTTCAATAAGACCGCGCTTCTGAATGTTTTAGTCATTCACAATTTGAGCTACACTGAGACCTTATATCAAGCTTTCCTGTTCAGTACTTGCTGACACAACCACTCTGATAAGAATGTTAAGCATTTGGCCATGGTTTTTTAGTTAGCAGAAATAGAAGTTGCCATTGATTATATTGATTAATTTTTTTTTTAATATCAACTTCATAAAATCATTTGAACAATGTTTTTAATTCATGGATTCACATGATGGCAAGGAAGGGTAAGTGATCTCACCACAGTACAAACGAGAGGGCTAATTTTGCAGATAGCTAAATGTACTCAGAAACTTTCCAACTTAGTTGTTTTTAAATATAGGACACCTGAGTAGAAGACATGTATTATCATCCGCATCAGTTATTCATGAATACTGCTTCTGAAATTGGAGAGTGCATTCACACCAAAAAAGGTACTTTTGCTAAAGTTTGGTTTCGTAATAATTAGAGCTTTCTCTGGTCTGACAGATCTACTGTTTTCCCCTGTAGTGAAGCTACTGTTTCTGTTTTGTCAAGACAAGCAGTTTTGGAAAATAATTGCAGTTCCAAGAAGAGTTTTCTACTATACAATATTGTTCCCATCTCTCTGTCTTCTTCTTGCAGCTATTTCCCTTTTGAATAAGTAGTTTATGCTCATAATTCGAGTGGGTTCTTCTGCTAGGAAGTGACCAAGAATTTTTATAACTCTTGCAGTTACTCGTTAATGTAAAATTTTATGTATCAAGTTGAGGCCAATGTTTGGGCATGACAGGACTTCCCTGTGCCTAAATCTCTGGAAGTAGCCAGTAGCTGGCCGTAATCCTTCTGTTCTTGCTGGTCTTCAATTTTTATGTAGGTTAACTACCAAGCATAACCACATAGGTTTTGCAAAGATTTGCGTTAAAAATAATTGTGCTAAACTACATGGCTGGATTTAGACTGCTTCTTCACGTGTTGTTGGTTTCTGCACTTAGGCATGGTATAGCTTATAACTGTGTTGAACATGTCTAAACTGTGTTAAAACCATGTTTAATAATAAACATTTGAAAATAATTTTGAACAAGTTGAAAATCTTTGAAGGAAGCCAAAGGCAATTTTGCTATTGACTTTCATGTAGAGTAATAAGGTCAAAGCCTTCTTTGATTGGTTTGAAAACTGACTCATATCTTGTGATTTTTAAGATAAATGCAAAAGGGTATCTTGATTGAGTGGTAGCAATTTTGGTGAACTCTATAATTGTGTAATTTCATATGTGATCTACCTGTTTTTCATAAAGTCATATACTTCAAAGCAAAAAGAATTAAGTTGTATTGAAAAACTTTTTATGAAAAGGTCGTGACTTAACATCTGCAGCTAAACTAACGATTTCAGCAATTTATAGTATACACTTCTGATATTTTCTTTTTTCTTATGTTCTAAAACATTGTATTTTACAGAGTAAATTCCAAGTTCTGCTCTTTGAATTAATGGTGAAACACATTGAAAATGTGACAATTTATTCTCTAAGTGATTAATGTACAGCATTATTTTGTTCAGTAAGATGTTTTGCAGAGTTAAACAATCCATTTAATTTATGAATGCTTTGGGAGCATAATTGAATTTCCCTTTCTCAGTCTCACAACATGAATAATTGAAAATTGGTCTTAGCTAAGCCTCACGGAAACAGAATATGAATTTGATTATTTTTTCTAGCCTGTGAGTAAGTTTTTAAAAATATAGTTGGGAGTACGCTATGCAAGACTTGTTTAAGCTGCAGTGTTTTTAATCGTACACAGTGCAGTAAACATAAAAAGCATGGGTAATGTGTGCTGACAAATCAGTTTGGGGGGTTTCGGTATGAAATGGTTTTCAATTTACTTGTAATTCTATTTGACACTTAATTTGAGCATCTAAATTCTGTATGTATGCATATGTTAATTCAAGAATGATGGAAGATTCTTACTTTTCTCACCTAATTTTCAGTAGTAGTCCTTTAATGTCAATTTGCAAAGTTTAAAAACAGTGCTGAAAACAGTTATTTATGCTTTCTCTGGTCTTGCTCAGCCTAGCAATGGAGGCACTATTTTGTAGAACCAAATATAATTGATTTCAGCTACTTTTAGCTATTTGCCTCAAGCTGCTAAATTAACTTTTCCATTCTGTGAATAGTAACCCTGACAAGAAGTCCCTGTTTCCTGTTCTTAATTCTTGCCTGACTCTGTCGATTGAACTGTGTGACTTGACATTAAAATGAGGTGGTGTGTGTTCCTTCCCAGTCATAAGACATATCGCCCTATTCCAGGAAGCACCACCCACCATTGTTTCCAAGACTTTGCAGATCTTAGGTACATTAGATAATTTAATTGTGATACAGTAATTAAAACCAGAAGTCCTTTTGCTCCCCACAAAAACTGTATTATGGCTTTGATAATATATATTCAAAATTTTAAAACTAATTAAAATATTCATATGTTTATCATTGATAGAAGTAGACAAACAGGTATACTTTAAAGCTATATAGGCGTAAAGCTGTGTGGAAATTTTAACGTAAAAACTATATTGCTGACAGCTCAACAAAGAATGCTTGCTTCCCCTTGTTGGGTGACGGTTGCACTGGGGCTATTAACACTAAATATTCTGAGAGAGAATAAACACACATTTGTTATCTTAAGTTAGCAATTCCTCTTCTTTATCAATGCAGCCATCCCTGCAGCTTTTCAGAATAATGAGTATTACTCACTGATTTCCTACTAACCATGGATTTACAGATGGTAAGTCTTTTTTCAGAGCAGTTTACACATCTGACAACTTGTTTTTAATTCTCCGTTTTCAGGCAAAAGCTGGTCTGGTTTGTTCTGAAATTAAAAAAACCTTGCCGTAATGGAGAGGAGATATTAAAAGGGCTATAATATTAAAGAGTAGAGAGTGTATGCTGAACTGTCATCTCTGTGCTTGCAATGGAAATAGCAAGGTGTGGAAATAGACATTTGTAGATAATTTGTGCTTTCAAAAGACTATAGAAATTGCATGTAAATATTCCAATGAGATATAAACAAGATTACAAGGAATTCAGGACTTTCATCTTTTATAAACTTTTTCACAGAAGAATTCTAAGAACTGTAAATTGGTAGCAGTAGGGATCTGCTTTCAGTTGATCAATACACTCTATGAATGCATCAAATTGGATATATATGAGAAATGTTTGCTGCCTTTCCTCTTCTCCCTGGAAGCCTCCAGACCTCATTACATCTCAGCTTCTAATTCTGTGTCTGTCATTCTAAAAAACTTTGAAAATAGCAAATTGTTATAATATGTTGTTTACTGAGAATATAAGAACTTGATGATAACAAGCCACAGTGGAAAAAGAGTCTTATTTTCTGGGTTAATTATTATTTAGTACTTTAAGAGAGTAGCAGTAATAATACCCTCAGCAGTTATTTTGCCTCCTTGTTTCTCATTGAAGCGACAGAACTAGTTTTTGAAAAATAAATACTATAGCTTATCTTAAAGTAGAAAAGGATTCTTTTCTCAAGGGGAAAACCTTAGTGAGTTCATGAACTTCTTCCAACAGTAGGATTAAGATCTAGATGTGTCTGATTTATCAAAGGCATTATCCCATTACTGAAGATGAGAAAGAAAATGTGAATAGCATTTTGGTACTGCTAAGTCTTTACAAGCTTCTGATTCGAATGCTTGCATTAACAAGAATATTTTATTATAAAAATCTGTAGAACATGTTGCAGCCTTGTATTACCACTGCCAAGGAGCATCACTGTGTATTTCAGCTGAAAAGACATGCCAAATACTGAGATGAGACTGAGAATAAATATTTTGATTGGCCATGTCTTTAAAATATGTTTTAATTGATTTTATTAAGACTGGCATTCTTCCAAAGCTCCTGCGCAAGCAGTTTGGGATCTGATCCTTCATCGTTTAAATAAATGCCAAAATTCCAGTTGACTTCAAAGAGAGCAGAATTAAGATCTTAGTCACCAAAGACACATTCTGATTTTATCTCATGAACCAGAAGGGTCATGCATGATATAGTTTGCGTGGAAGACAGAAACAAGTACCTGAGGGGAAGTGGTAAGTGAGGCTTCTTCATTTGAATCAACATTGAAGCCATATATTAATTTTCTCTGAGAAGTTAGACTGGTGTTAAAGATGTCTCTCATTAGACATATTATTGAGCCATTAAGTACTGTCAGCTTGTCTTTAACAAGCAAACAAACTCTGGTGTTCAATTGTCCAAATTACTGATTGCTCCTATCTTTTAAAATTGTTGCAGCAGAGCTTTCTTGAATTCATGATGTGGAACAGTTAGCTAGTGTTGATATAGATGTGGCAGTCTAAGGAATAAGCACAGCAAGGTTTGTAGAGAAGGTATGAGACATACTGACATAGTTGGAAAAGTGGAGTATCTTTTGACATACAAGCTATTTACATTTGAAAGAAAAGCTGCAAAACTGCGGCTTGGCTGAAGCTGAAACATTTGCTCCAAGACTGGTTAAATATTACTTTCTCCTTTGCCTCTCTCTGATCTATTTGTTTCCATTTCCTCTTTTTTTTTTTTTTTTTTTTTTTATTAGGAACTTTTTTGAGGTTCTATTTGTTTGTTCTTCAAGGCAGGTCAATTTCTGAAGTCATTTCACAGTGCAAATTCATAAACAGTTGTATTGGCCATCCCTGAAAACGTGATATTCTGCAGCAGTAGGCAAGAGTGAGCAAGCAGCGAGCTTGTTAGGCTGATTTCTCTGCCAAAGCGTACATCTCATCAAGTCCACTGCTGGAGTTTAAATTGGTTATATTTATCACTTAGATGACTAGAGAGAATTATGTGGCCAGGACTAAATCAGGATTGTGAGCTCAGAGATGGAGTGGTGATCTTATGAAAATTGTTTTCTTGTTGATAACTAGATGCTTGTTATATTCTAGACAGCTTTGGGTGCTTTTCATTGGTCTTACAAATACTGACTATAAAATGTTTTCTGGAAACTTTGTGATGAAAGAATTGCCTAAATATAGATCTTTATTCACAGAATCACAGAATAGTTGGGGTTGGAAAGGACCTCTGTAGATCATCTGATCCAATCCCCCCACTCAAGCAGGATGACCTAGAGCAGATTGCCCAGAACGGTGTCCAGGCGTGTTTTGAATATCTCCAAGGATGGAGACTTCACAACCTCTCTGGGCAGCCTGCTGCAGTGCTCAGTCACCCTCACAGTGAAGAAGTGTTTTCTTGTGTTCAGATGGAGCTTCCTGTGTTTCAGTTTGTGCCTGTTGCCTCTTGTTCTGTCACTGGGCACCACTGAGAAGTCTGGCCCCATCCTCTTGACACCCTCCCATCAGATATTTATACACATTGATAAGATCCCCCTGAGCCTCCTCTTCTGCAAGCTGTACAGCCCCAGCTCTCTCAGCCTCTCCTCATGTGAGAGATGCTTCGGTCCCTTGCTCATCTTTGTGGCCCCTCACTGGAATTGCTCCAGTAAATCCATGTCTTGTACTGGAAAGCCCAGAACTGGACACAGTGCTCCAGATGTGGCCTCCCCAGTGCTGAGTAGAAGGACCACCTCCCTCCACCTGCTAGTGGTGCTCTTCCTAATGCAGCCCAGGATACTGTTGGCCTTTTTTGCCACCGGGGTGCATTGCTGGCCCCATGTTCAACTTGTTGTCTACCAGGACCCCCAGGTCCTTCTCTGCAAAGCTGCTCTCCAACTGGTTGGCCCCTAGCCTGTACTGATGAAAGGTGTGATTCCTCCCCAGGTGCAGGACTCTGCACTTCCATTTGCTGAACTTCGTGAGGTTCCTGTCTGCCCACCTCTCCAGCCTGTCAAGGTCCTTCTGAATAGCAGCGCAACCATCTGGTATATTTGCCACTCATCCCAGTTTTGTATCATCTGCAAACTTGCTGAGGGTATATTTAGACCCATCATCCAGGTCATTAATGAAGATACTAAACAGGACTGGCCCCAGAGTCAACCCCTGGGGGATACCACTAGTGGCTGGTCTCCAGCTGGACGTTATGTCACTGATCACAACTCTCTGATCCTGGCAGTTCAGCCAGTTTTCAGCCCACCTCACTGACCACTTACCTAGCCTGCACTTCATCAGGCTTGTGGGATGTTGTGGGAGACAGGGTCAAAAGCCTTTAAGTGACATCCACTGCTCTCCCCTGATCTCCTTTATGATGAGCCAGTCATCTCATTGTAGAAGGCTGTCAGGTTGGTTATTAATCAAACTCCTTCCTTCCAAGTGCTCTGCGTCCCCTGTCACTTCCTGTGTCTCACCTTCTCTTTTGAGTCAATGATGGCAACTTTATCCATTTAAAATTTTCTAGTTTAAACATAATTTTCCTGTATCATTCCAAGCCATGCACCTTTTTTTTTTATATTAGACTGATTTATAAAGTCACTGCCTTTGCTTCCTTCATATTACTGTTCACAACCCCAGTTAATAATGGTATCTATAAGAAATTATCTGATTAAGAAATTCAGGAGAGTTGATACTTTATTGATTGACACACTGCTCAAAATAGTTTGAATGTAGAGCTGTATCAATAAATAGACCAGAATGTTTTGTTTACAGGAAGATGGGTAGCCAAAAGGAGCGCTGGTGACATCAGTGAGGCTTTATAAAGGCACACTAATTCCACCCACAGGCAGTATACAGGCCTTGGACTGCAACACCATGGACTCAAGAAACAAATTTCTGATTAGCTTGAGCATGTCTTAGGAAATGATGACATCATGACAGGAGTCCTGGAGCGCTGCTATAATATAGCTGTTTAATACTAATAAGCACTGAAAAAGAAGTCAGTAATGAATAATGCTGATTTTAATGATTTTACTTTCTGCTGACAGTTCATGTGTAGTTACGTGATTGCTAGATCTAGTGCAGAAGAGAGGAGTAGCACAGCATCTGTTGAAGACTATCCAATATTTGCAGTAACATGAAACTGTAAAGTGTAATGTTATGAAGTACTAATGGGGACTGCACTCAAAGTTTGCTACTGAGTCGCAGCTAACAGATGGTAACTTCTTACTGTCATAAGCAATAGTCAAGACATAAGAACACACTTATTTTGTTCAGAAGCTTAGTTAAGTGCAAGCTATCTGCAAAACAGAAATTAGCTCCAGTAATTGCCTCTTTTGGTTACAAAGTGTTTAGGAGAAGGCCTAGTGTTTGTAGAGATTTTTAAGACAGCCTCAAAAACATGGTTTGGTAGACAAGTTTATTTTCCTTTATTTCCAAGTGAGAGTATGCAGGTATTTGTGGGGAGAATGTTCTTAGCATCCCAAAACCCAGGTTATAGGCAAAGGTTCCTACTTGTTGATGACTGGCTTCTTTATAGTTAAACATAAAAAGAAATGTTTTCCTTTGAGCCAGAGGATGGAATTTCATTCAGCTGTGAAGACAGCTGATTTGCCTTGGGTCAAGATGTATGTAGAAGCAGATGTCCAAAAAAGGAGAAGCACTAGGGAATAAAATAATTGAAATTGCCCATTAAGAATTTATAAATATAGCATGTGAAAGCCTACTGTACATATCATAAATTCAAATTTAAAATTACTGCACGCTTTCTAGTATCTTAAAGGACTCATCAAGCTAACTAATTGCTTTTGCTATTCACAGTCTTGTTCAGGCTTTATACTATGACAGAAAATCTTTGTCATTTTGAGTAAGCATGTGCACACCATGTTTATGTATTTAAATATAAAGTATCAAATATTAAATTGAATATTATCTGGATTTTTCTTGAGGATATTTTGACTGCATTCTTTAAAGTGTTTTCTGTTCATCAAAAATCATGTCACCAGAGTCAAACATTTAAAAATTCAAACTGGCACTGTAGTGTTATGAACTGTCTTTGAATTTAGAAAATTCCTGAAGCGCATTCCCCATAGATCTTATAATGTCTCCAATTGTAAAATATTTCTTCATAGCTAGTGGAATAATTTTGCAATCCACAACTAAATAAGTTACTGTTTGTACTTTAGATTCTGGCTTTTGGTGAACTCTCATGTACATCTTGCTGATGATTTTAAAAATTATATTTGAAAATTCTTATTTGGGCATAATGTGGATATTCTTAAGTGCCAGTGCTCAACTAGAGAGTCGGTTGGGGTTATGTGTAGTGTGTCTGTCTCTAATTCAAATTTAGCTGCTGTGAAAAATCCCATTAACATGAACTTTACAGCTATCTGTATATATGAGACATCTCTCCAGTTCATATATACTTACCTGTTTTAAAAATTATAAGGGTTTTTTTTTGTGTGTGTGTGTGTATTATGAAGTGAAAAGAAACAGTATTCTGCTGTTGAAATTGAACACACTTGTTCACTCTAACTTAGTGGGAGGAAAAAAATGTCATTAGCTTATATATGTAAGTGAGCATAAAGCATAGGATTTGAGTTTTGTCTCAAGAAAATGTCTGTCTTTGTTTTCTTGTTGCTTATTTTCTTTCACTGCTTCTGGGAAAAAAAAAAAGGAAAAGCTCTGATTAGATTAGCATTGAAAGCATATCAAAGACTTAAAATTATTTCCAGGGACATTTCTTCATCTTTATGTTGTAAGAATAATTATAATGAATTTGGTTTGTAATTAATGCCAGAGCAACTATTCTGAGTCTAGTCGACATACAGAAAGTAAAAAATAGGGTGGGATAAGTCTGGGCATCCATTGGAGAGAAAAATTCTGTTCCTACTTGCCTAATGTTAACTGCATTCTCCATGGCCCCCCATTCCTGCTTCCTCCCCCTGCTCCTATAGCCATCAGCGCTTTGTCATGTTGACACTGGCAATCAAACTGTCTTGCCTTGAGTATGAAAGAACTACTTTTATCATTTCTAATATGCAGCCTGGGGCCAAAACAGACAAAGCAATTTTAAAGGACTAGGTTCAGAAGGAGGCTGGAATTCCCATTGCACAGCCCTTGGGAATATGACTTCAGTAACCAACTCTGAAGCAGTTATTTATCGTAGTGACAGCTGCTGATCTTTCCATACTTGGTCAGCTGAGTTCCACACTATTTGGTGATAACTAACTCTTTGCCATCCATCCTTAAAACAGGAAAATGGATTGTTATCATCAAAGGTCTCAGGAGACATCTATATTGTTTAATCTGCTTTTTAAACTTCAAAAATTATTTTATTCCATATTTCTTAAAAAAAGTTGGACTGGATCATTATCTGGACGCTTCCAGAGAAAAAACTGATTCTTCAGGCAAAAGTAACACCAATACTGAAACTTGCTTTCCATCAGGGGACATCTTTGTGTGGCACTTTTATCCTTTCCTGTCCAGGGTTTTTTGTTTCATTAAGTCCCGTATGGCCCTGTCTCTTTGGACCATGTGTACTTCATTCAATGATTTGCCTATGTTTTGGCTTCATGTTTGTTTTCTGCATTCTAGCATGTCTGTGTCCCTTCTACTGGCAGTTGCTGTAAGTTTTTGATGTGCATTCATCCATATATCTTGTGACTTCTTTCTTGATCATTTTACTTTATTTCTATCTTCTTTTGAACTCTCATCACCACTGCTGTCAGCTGACACCTTTCTTTTGCTGCAAATTGTTTCCTGTCTGTAGTGTTATTAGAAACCTACTTAACACCTGTGCACTTTAACAGTAAATATAATGTTTCTAATCTCACAATTTCTATGAAGCATTTCTGATACATCTGCTTAACTCATTTTTCACACGTTGCCATCAACAATAATCGGACATCCTAGATATGTTTACTCTTCAGTCTTGATTTCACCAGTTTAGCTACTGCCCTTTCTTGACATGCATCTAATTTGCCTTTTTGATATGCATTATAAATCCAAGTTACTACAACACTTTCTCAAAGTAACAAAGATTACCATAATTAATATAAGCATATCATACTGTATAAGCTGAGGAGCATAACTCTATCTCCAGTATTATATTGTCCAGCTCATCTGATATTCCTCACAAACATGAAAAAGTGCAATAATTATCCCATTCCCCATTGTCTTTTAATAAACCTGGACTTTTAACCTAACTTTTTATAAGTTTTTATGGCATTTTTAATCCTTGTACATAAACTTTTATAGTTGGAATAACTTAGAACTTGTTCTGGCTTTTGAATGATTTTTTTGCTGTTTGACTTCTTTCTTGTTTTTAACAGCAATGCCATGATTTTAAAAAATGCACCCTAGATGTGGTGTGCCTGCCCAGCTTTGTAGTTGGTCTCCATATGAATTTAGTTTTTCTCTGTGTGGGAACAATACTAGTCTAGAGACAAATCCCCTTTTGTTTGGCTAATCTAACTAAAGCAAACAGCAATTGTTTCTAAGCTAATATCACTGATGTTATCATTACCCCACATTAGAATTTGACTGCTGCTTGGTGACATCAATGGAGATATATTATGCCTTCTATTGCACCTAATATTCTGGAGTTTTTTCCTCATGAAAGCCAAATCCTACACAGTTGTTTAATGGGACATGAAGCCTAGATAGGATTTTCTCTTTTGAAGGGTTGAAATTTAAAATAAGCTTAAATAATTTATTAGGTTTATTTATATTTATTAATTTATAAATTATTAAAATACATATAAATAACTTCCACTGCCACCTGGCATGGTGTCTTTCTCGCCTGTAAGGCTGAAGATTCTCCAGAGTGGAAAATGCAGGGGAAGGGATAGAATATATATATTTCCATGCAAGTGTTTTTCCTCATGGTTCCACCCTGGCCCTTCCCTGTAGGCAATGGAATCAATAGACCTTTAGGCTCTGTGAGCCCTACCACACCACAGGAGAGAGAGGAAGATCCAAGTGGAGTGAGATTTGTCTATGGATTTGTATAATCTTTTTGCTGGTTGCCTGGGCCATCACACATTCCAGTTCTGTGGAGCAAGATTGACCCATGTTGGAAAGGTCATCATGATGCTGCTCTCCACAGCGCTGACACTTCCCATACCATTTCATAATCAGTACACAAATACATTAATTCTATTGTAAAGCTCTTCTCCTTACAGCATGGGAATATACTGAAAAGAAAGTATATGTTGAAAAATCGAGGTACCACTGCCAAAGTAGGGAAACAATGTTTGGTTGTTTGCAGAGCACAAGACTGCACTTACTCCTTGCCCAGCTGATTTGCATGAGCTCCACCTCAAATGCAGTTTTGAGTATCTATTGTGTCATGCAGTGTGTTCTGTGGAAGAATAGCTTTGGGCCATTTTGAAACAGGGATAGAAAACTTGCTAGGATAGCTCAGAAAGAATTCTGTTACCTGCCCCATCCTTTCTAAATGAAGAAACCAATTTGGATTCATCTGCCAGTTTCAGATGTTGCCTGTTCTGTTCGCCATGGTGTGGTTCACTGTGCATTTTAAATACATTATTGCTGCCCTCAGTGGGGACTCAAACATTGAATGTGCTTGTTTTGAAATCTCACTGAGGCATGCTTAGACTCTTACAAAATCCATCGCAGACATTAGTATAAAAGTGTTGCCACTGCCTGGCTAGTAGGACTCTGAGATTGTTTCTTTGATTACTCATTCATGAGCTTCCATTAAAAGATTATTTGTCTGTTAGCCAGGTGTATGGCCAGCCTGCGTAATGTTGTCTGTATGTGTGTTGTTCTGGCTGGAGGGAAGTGGTTTAAACAAGTTTCAGGAACTGATTGACCTATGTGGAAACGGACTGCATAGATATGTTTTAATATCCTTCCTACTTTAACAGACGTGACTAAACAGACTTTGACTGTTCTGAACAATTAAGATACTTGCCAGTGTGTGCAGGGCCCCATGCATGTTCCAGCTTGTTCCCAACTGGTAGAGGAGTTTTTCAAATTGTGCAAAAATATTTTAGCTGTTTGTGTTTTCTTCATCTTACAGTTTATTCAAGAACTTTTCAAGGAGCACCTTAGACTTTGCATGAAGAAAAACATTTCCAGTCTTCTAATTTTTCTAATTCTCTGAGAGCAGTATTTACGTGGTCAACAAAGCAAACTTTGCCTTATATGAAAATAAAGCAAGAAAACCCAGTGATGCTTATTCATGACCATGATAGTTTTCCTGCCATCATGGCTCAGAAAGAATCTGAGAATCTCTGCTTAGACTTTTGCTTTAGTGTGGAGGTTGTTGAATATAAGGTTAGAGCTCTCAAGTGATAGTCCACAGGGTGTAAACGGAACTGAGGGTTGATGCTCTGTAACTGATGTCAGCAGGAACTTTTTGCTATCAAATTAAATAACATAAGGAACAGAAGAGTCATTAATATAAAGGAAATAAGATATGTTTACCATGCTAAAGAGTGCATTCACTGAGGCTCATGGACCTGTGATAAGTAGTTATAGAATATATATATATATATTCTATATTGTGTGTGTGTGTGTATATATATATAATTGGACCATCTACCTCCTCTAGTGGCTTCTAGTGGGAGAAAACTGTGTTGTCCTGAGAGTGGCTGAATAGTGATTTATCTGTTGAGATAGGCTGCCAAGCTGGATACATACAGTGTTTTTCTCCAACGAACCTGTTTGCTTTTGGTTGGGCTACCCTCTCTCATGTCTATCTGTTTATTTAATGGATAGTGGTAATTGGAAAAATGTTGTGAAGCTATTGGGTTTAAAGTATTGAACACTCTCAGAAGAAACTACTTTAGACAGTTAAGCATAAGGATCCAAACCTGATATACGATTGTTAATTTTGGGGGGGGGGGGTTTAACCCTCAATATTGCTTGTTAATTTTCTGGACCTTTTGTTGTTGTTGAAATTGTAATTTAGCTGTATTACCACAAAGGCAAAGGAATACAGAGGGTCACTAAAGTCACCCAGAGTGACAGTATTTAGACATCGAATTGCCAGGAAATGACTACAACACACTATGGGAGCTAATCATTCAGTCTTTCAGAAACAGTTATTAAATACATTACAGAATCATAGAAAATTTAGAGTGAAAAGGAGCCTCTGGAGGTCATCTAGTCCATCTTCCTCCTCAGTGCAAGGCTGAATCTCTGGGCAACTTGCTCCAGTGCTTAACCACCCTTACTTGACAGGTTTTTCTTATGTCTGATCAGAATTTCCCTATTGCAACTCCTGCCCGTTGCCTTTTGTCCTTTCTGTGTGTTCTCCTCAGAGGAGCCTGGTACCTGATTCCACAGTCAGTCACTTGCTGGAACAGGGAGAGAGAAAATACTTTACCTAGAAGTTGTCTAAGTATCTAACACGATGGTCTTTTATGCTGTATACTCCCTAAATTTCTTGTTAAACTTTTATCCTCAATTCTACAAGATAGTTTAAATCAAAATCAAGCAAAACAAATTTAAAAAAAAGTTTTCATGAAGGCTTTTCTTGTATACTTTACTGTTGGATACTTGGTCTTCTGTTTATTTCAGCCTTGGATCCTTTCATGCATTTATTTATATGTAAAAAATTAAATCCTTTTTGAATTAAAAAAATCACATCTAGCTTGAGTTTGAAGCATCTGATCTAATATGCTTTTTATTTGTTTAAATCATTGGGGTTTTGTATGTTTTTTGACTTGAGGTGTAATTATAAGAAATTTATAATTCCAATAGAAAAAGTTTTATAAGATACTTTTAAAAAAATTCAAAGCAACACTAAACATTAAATTTCCCTAAAGGGACTTATTGAATTGACATTTTATACTGGAGAAAGAAGAAATTACTTTTTTTTTCAGCTGATCGAAAAAGACCTAATTCTTAAAATAGTTCCTTTATATGAACTATCTGTGAGTAGGAAGATTTTTTTTTTTCCTTTCAAAACTTTTATGTACCTGGAGAATGTCCTCTTGATATAGAGTACTGATTTATAAAAATCACTATTCAGAACCAGCTTATCCTTGCAGTTACAGCTGTACAGATCTAGAATGATTTATAAAGGTTTGCTATGCTTGGTTTTGTTGACTACATAGTCTTAGCAGTGCAAGAAACAGCTTGTGACTTGAAGACAAAAGATAATTTTGCTTCATCTTCAGAACGAAACTAGACCATGGCTCAACCAGGAATCATTGTATTAAATGTTGTGTGGAAGGGTAACAAAAAAAAAAAACAGTTCCTATTTTTAAGTTCCTGCTTTGTTGTGTTTTAATGCCAAAAGAAATGAAATTCATTTCTTATACAGTTTGAAGCTGTACTAACAAATTGTGTTCTGCTTCAACAGCAAAACTTATTCTAGCCTATCACTTGTTTCTTTGATACCTGAGCACGATGAATCAAGTTGTGAGGACTATAAAAGAACAAGCTATCAACTGTATGCCTTTTGGTTGAGGGTTTGTCCCCTGTGGATAGGGCAGTGTGGGAGAAAGTTCTGTGGTAACTGATAAAAATAGATGAGTGCACAGCTGAAGCTTTCCCTAATTGCAGGATGAGATGTAGTCTGAAGCTTGAGCTGGGAGAGGGCTTGGGCTTCACAGAGAAAAAACATACAGTCAAAGACAAGGAGTTTGAGATACATGAGGGAATATATTGTCATCAGACAAATGCAAGCAAACGAACAAAAGATTTGTAGTTGGAATAACAAATAACAGACCTAAATGGTAAATCTGTGCTTTGAATGGCGTTGATGCAATTATCATAACTCTCAGCACAATGAGAAAATTCGAGGGAATTTAATGCATAAGATGATGTGGGCTTTAACAAGGACCTCTGGACAGACAGGACGATGTTAAAAATGTTTGTGACACAGTATAAAATTGTCTGGATATGTGGCTCAAGGAAAGGCAGAATCTAATCCAATATCCAGGATGGTTTAAATTACCAGGATGGAGAAAAAAGGAGGTGATTTCAAAGGGAGAATTGACTACTTGGTGCTTAACTAATACTTTCCCACTCACAGTTGCGGAGACACCAAACTCCATTTTTGTCTTCTGAAAGCCTTTTTCCTCAATGCTATTTTCATAGTGTCTCAGACCCACAAACTTGGCATGATATGACTGTAATTCCCACATAGCTTTTTAGAAAATCTCTCTTGTTACCAGTAATAAGAAGTGGGGAAGAATATTAGTTCGGATTTTGAGGAAATCAAAAGCTTAGTTTTGAGTTACAACAGATTTTTGTTATTCCATTATGGAGATGTTGGAAATGTTTCAATAGAATTGTAACTTGTTCGTTTATCACACTAGAAGAGAAATACCAGAATTACAGAAGAGCTTTCAAATAAATTTAGTGATAAAGTAGCAGACATTTGAAAGGCTAACCCAAGAGGTGTGCTCTGCTTTATAGAAACTAGAAAATTATATCACTTTTCTGAGTTCCCAGCGAGGATGTTTTGGAAAAATAATCATCTGGGAAAAAATCTACAATGTGCTAGTTTTTTTGTTTTGTTTCGTCTTCTCCTTTACGCAATAAATGACTATAGCACAGACTTTCTGTAAGGATATTCCTTGGAGCCAAAATATGTTATAAAAAAATTGGTGCTAGTCAGAGGGGTTAAGAATGGCATGAACATATATGGAGCTGCAGGCCAGAATACAGCTTTTTAATGGGCACAGTGCAGCAAAAGTACACCCATTTACACAAAGCAAGAGCCAGGAGGTGGGTCATATATTGCCAAAGTAAAGACATAGGTGATCAGAGTAGTTCTTGTAAGACATTTATTTTGGATAGTGTCATTTGCCTGCCTGAAGCCAACATCGTAGTTGTTCAAGACAATCTTCTGTTTCTCAAATTTAAACCCAAACATTTAAATTAACATTTGGAGAGAGCTCATCAGAAATTTCATCATTTTAAAAGGAGGAGTTGCAAACAATAGCTTAAAATTTTGATTATTTACGGAGTACCTTTTGTGTTTTGGTTTATATCAAGTCTTCAATTTTCCTCTGCCCAGTAGATGGAATCACCTGATCCTTCCAATTTCTGTTTATTATAAGTTCTGTAAGGAACTGAAGAGCTTTATAAACTGAGTAAAATAAGAGAATCACCTTATTCACTACTGAAAAGCAAACTATTTTTAAAGTATGGGATGATCTTAAGTATTTATAAATGAGCATAAGTTTTGAATATTGCCTGAAAGGAAGCATCACTCACAGCATATCATCAAATTGCTGCTTGAACCTGTCCCTCTTGGCACAACAGGAGAAGTGCAGGCTGGTGAAATGCCAACACTGCTTTCTACTGCAGTTTGTTTTCTGGGGATTTTTCTCAGCTGAATGCTGTTGTAACCTGACATCTCTTGGCTTGTGCAACCTGCTGGGTATCACAGCATGAGAAGATATGCCTGAGGGCCCTGCCGTATATTACACTTTTATGTTTGAACTAAAACACTTTATTATTCAAAATGAGGCAAAATAATTTTGTATGTATTTTTTCGTTCATTCTTTGGAAGAGGAGGTGGTGGTGAAGTGAAAAAATGTGATATTTAAGATAATGTAAATGTAGTGCAACAAAGAAGAAAAGAGTGTGTTAATAGTGCAGGACATCTGTTGCCTGTTTTAAGATGAATTTTATGGAAAATTCATTTAGCAGCCTTGGTCTATATTCCCATTTCAAAAACATCCTAACTATATTCACAGCCCTGCAATCAAACTTTTAAAAGTAGCTTCTCACACTGTTGCTCACAGTGGGATTAATGTGTTCTTTCTGCAGTCCCTGTTGATCCCATAACTGAATATAATTGCATTCATATAGTAGGCAGAAAGATCAAAGTAGTCCCATATGGGGGGGAGAGAGCATTTGGAGCCAAAACAAGCTGTTTGGCTTGTAAGCAATTTGGAAGCCTTTACTACAGCACATCTGCAATGTACTGTGCATTACAGAGCGTGGCATGTTGCATCGTTCGTGTTACTATGATACTGTAGAAATGTTGTAAGTAACGGTGCTTTTCTAAGCTTGTCTAGACTAAATAGACTTTTAATAAAAAGATTGTTTTGTGCCAGATAGATTACACTGGAGGGGCTGAGTTTATTTCCCTTTTTTTCAGAGAACGCTTCCCATTGGGTGCCAAATAATGAAGTACAGCAGAATGGATTTGATTTTGAATGGGTGAACAAGTTGCTATACTCAGAGAAACAAATCACTTGACATGGTCATGCCATCTTTGAACACTTTTGTGCCATCAGGTTTGAATAAGGTTCGCCTACAGAGTCGACAGCTAATTAGAATATTGTTTTCTTACTGCACTCTGGGAATGAAAAAGAACAATAGGAGAGCAAGTGGGTTTCCACTTTCTTGAAACAGGCCTAGCAAGACATCTAGAAAAAAAAGGGGGGGAGGGATATTAAATACTGAGATTTGCTAGCTAAGATGCATACAAGTATATGCAGAAGACCTGTTAGCCCAACAGATATTAAAATTAACTGGTTAGAAAGTCAAAAGCAATTCTGAAAAGTATGACCGAATCCTAAGAGTCATGTAAGACCCTCCTAGTCCAAAATCTGAGCACAGTATACTCAAAATTCTTGTTTGTTCAGTTGTTTCCATATTAATGGCAGTGGTTAGCATAAAAATAAGTCTGACAGTTGCACAAACTTTCAGTTGAATCTAGGCTGGACTTGTGGCTTCAGAACTGTTACCTGAGTCACTAAAGAGGATTCTAAGTAAACTTGAGGCTACCTATATTATGTAGAAAACTGTGTAATGCATGGGCATAGGAAATACTTTGAGTGAGGTAATGTGCTTGGAGAAGTCTGTTTTTGCTGATACACCTTCTGTTTTCTCATGTTAATTTTCTATCCATTTGAAACAGTAGGGTTTTAGTAGGTCTCAGCTGCCTGTTATATCTAGAACGTCTCTCCCTTTATATCTAACTGTTTTACTAGTTGTGCTCTTTTACTGATTTTGCAGTTTTCTGTGTAATTTATTTTTATCCTATTTGACAAATGGAGGAAGATAAATTTGGAGGAAAACTGACATATAAGATTTTAATACGTATGCATTTATCTTCTCTAAGATTTTGAACTGCATTAAATGAAATAAAAATCTGGCTATTACAGTATTATTTATGTGTTCTGAGACTGCAAACCATCTTCCTTTATTTACTCAGTTTCAACTGGTGTCTTCAGAAATCATTTTAGATTGTACCTGTATAACGAGTATCCTTTCTCCATAAGGGAAGGAAGGGGAACGTTTACAATAGTTTCTTGATGCTTCCTCCTCAAGATAGCAATGTTGTGTAAACAGTGCATGGGTCTCCTCAGAAGCAATGATGAGGTCAGTGAGGTCACTGCATAACTCAAATTTCAATAAAACAACATTTTGATACTTTTTCAAGTTTTCTATTTGTTACGTGTTATATACACTGCACTAGAGGAAATACGTTTACACTAAAGATGCATGCAAAAAGTCCATATAAGATGACATAACAGAAGGTGGGAAGTCTGTGTCAGTTTTTCTGCTAAATATTATTTTCTGGTGGTGGGATTTGAGGTGAAAAGGATCGTTATTATTGATTCAGAAATATTTAGAGTAATGCATTTTGCTTGTTTCCATGCTTCACTTTCAAAGATAGAATACTATTGGTCAAATAAAAAACTGCCTTAGGCATAGAATTGAGACATGGCTCAGAGGTGAGTTAGGCAATCTTCCAGTAATGCTTTTTATTATTACAGAGTTCCCTGTCTCATCTGAAAATGGCATATGCACTTTTTAATCAGTCGTCAGAACTTCATGGATTTCTGTGGGTATCTTTTTATGTGTTGGGTTTTTTGAAAGTAAAGAGGAGGGAGACTTTTCCAGTACAGAAGGGTCTTCATAGCAGTTGGCATTCCCCCCTCCTGACACATGACATGGTTTGAGTGTGTCAATCTTAGTTCCTCCCTCCATCCCAGATCTGTGTCACCATGAAGAATGGTGGGAAGATGATTGGTCTTCACACAGGCTGTCAGGATGCATATCCAGAAATGTGTTCCCTGCTGACTAGCCATCCACTTAGGATCTGAATTTGTTTTGAATGTGAGGGCTGTCTGGTTTATTGGGTGAATAGAGGTGTACCTTTAAAACTTAGACTCTTCAAGCTGCTTAAAAGATTGGAAGCAGATGTTGCCCTGTCAACCATGCTAGTGCTATAAAGAAGCAGTGATGATAAAGATACAGGGCACATCCAAAAATACGCAGCGGTTGTGGGTAAATTTGACAAAGATGGTCTTTGTTTAAAGAGATGATTAATCTTATGTTCAGAGGTAAAGGAGAGCTACCAGCAGTAGACAATTCTTGAGGATTTGCCTTTCACTGTGTAATGCAAAAAGCGGGCTTAAAGACAGGCAAGTTACTGCATATGGGCATAAGCTATGGAGACAGTTGCATCGTGTGAAGATTTTTGGAAGAGGTCAATAAGTAGCTGTAGGAAAACTGCTAACAAGGAAACTAGGTGGGAGATACTGATAAACAGGATGGAGGAGAATGGAAGTTGAAAAAGAGGATGGAAGAAGAGTTATAAAGAACTTTCTAGATCAAAGAAGACATCCATTTCAGTCACTTATTACTGGCTTGTATGTATGTACCTGACTTGGAATTAATATGGTGAGTTTCCTGGACCAGTTTGAGTCTAGACGTCAGCCATTTACAGGCAGAAAGATTAGAGCTAGGTAAGTGCTATAAGTATTAAACAACTATGATTACCCTCTTTGACCATGGATCCCCTGGTTGAATGGTCTGTCCATCTTCAGTTGGTTAGGGACTGAGGTGGTGGTTCTGTTTATACACTGTCTCTTTTTGATAAGAACCTGAAAGTTCAAAGCCTTTTGCTACTGCTTTCTATTTATTCCTCTACTAACCAGCACGTATACCAATTGATGCTTTACAGAACCTTGTTCTTATCCTTTATCCCCATACCTCACCCCACCTGCTCATTCAACATGTTAAATTTTCCTAACTCTAAATCACCTTAATTCCAGCTGAGTTGTGTAACTGTGTTCACACCAAGCTAGTGGAAACGTATACAAATGTAAGGGTGTTTTTTGTTAGTTACCTGTCAGTGTACGTTATCTGAAGTTTCTGTGTGTATCCAAACAGAAACACACAAAAAAAACCCTTTACAAACTCTAAAATTTCCATATAGTCTAGCCAGACATATGGTGGGATTACATGCTAGTGAAAATTGCATTGGTATTTGTCTCTGTGTATTTTCTCATATGATCTGTAAGTCTTGTTTATTAAGATAATATTTACATTTTCTTCTCAAATTTAGGATCTTTCAAATAAGAAATTATTATACATGGATATATCATTTCACATTTCCCTATTTTTATGAAGAATGTCTGTTTACAGTTGGTAGAGTTACAAACTTTACTAAATGTTTTTGAGTCTTCCAGATGTCAGGTAAGTGAATAAAGTTGACATACTGCAATGAGTCTGGTGTAGAGCCACCAAGATGATTAGGGGCCTAGACTGTATGATGTACAAGGAGAGGCTGAGAGAACTGAATTTGTTAAGTCTCAAGAAGAGAAGGCTAAGAGGAGAATATATAATTGTGTTCCTCTGCTACTTATTGGGACTGTACGGAGAAAATGGAGCTCATTCTCAGAGGTGCACAGTGAAAGTGTGAGAGGTAACAGCCTAAAGCTGCAACATGGAAAATTCCAGTTAGATAGAAGGGAAAGAAATTTCAGCATGAGCGTGGTCAAACACTGGAACAAGTTGCCCAGAGAGCTCATGAAATCTCACAGATACCCCTGATCTAGCCGGCCCTGCTTTGACTGGAGGGCTGGACTAAGTGACCTCCAGAGGTGCCTGCCCTCCAACCTAGCTCAGCCCATGATTCTGTGATCCCATATTAGCCTGTTGAGTGTACCTTAAGTGTACCTATGTTTTATACTCCCTTGATTGTTTGTCTGAATTGTTTATTTCTGAAACTCAATTGAATAGGTTGTGTAGTTAAACTTCTGCTCTTTTTTAATCATTAACTGTCAAAGTATGATTCTGTATGACCTGAAAGCCCGTTTACAAGGTTTAGACAAGAATTATGCATTTCCATGAATTAAAAAGATGTAGTGGAACAAGGCAAGCTATTGATTTACAGCAAAACAAATAAAGTCTGTGTCGTTGGAATGGCAAAGCCTCAGATGTATAGATGGTGATAATTCTTCTGAGAGATCAATTTATGCATATGATCTAGATATCCTGTATAAGTCTGTGGAACCCTTGAAAGCAAATGTATTTTTACATCTACATTGTGAATTTTTTTCCAGGATTTAGAAATATAATGAATATAGACCTGTATATATTTTTATTTTTAATGTAAATTCTGGGAGCATCAAAGAAGGAAGATGACTGAAAATTTTGAATATTTACTTTCATATCCTACCTGTTTTCAGTGAGTTATAACATCTTTCCATTCTGTTTGTCTGTGTTTTTCTTATATATTCATTTTGTAATTGTTCAAATCTCATGAGGATTTGAATTTGAACACAAGAAGTTCTCGTTGACTCTGTAAAGGTAATGCTTCTTGTATAAAGTATCATTTGTCATCTATACTAGAAATAGACTTTCAGTTTTTTTTCCAGGGCTAAGAGTCAGTGGCAGAAGTGTATAACCTTTGGCTATTTTAACATTTCCATTTCTGAAAGATTATATGAAGTGAAATACAATCCTGTGAGATATGATCCTGGGAGTACAGAAACCGTATTTGATGACCAGGGAGTCATTCCCTTACTCTATTTCTGTTTTCTCTTCCTTTTTCTTTTACTAAATGGATCCACTATAGTTTCTGCTAATAAATTCAAAGGGTTTATATCAGAGGTAATTGTTACTCTGACAATATTTACATTGATTTGACTTAGTTCAAACACATGTTCTGATTAGGTAGTTGGCTCTTGGTAGTAGTAAAATGAAGTATAAAGTCTGGCACAAAATAGGAAAATTAGCAATCATCAAATCTACTTGGTGTGCGTGTGTGTGTGTGGGGGGGGGGGGTTGTTTGTTTTCAGTTTTTAAAAGCCTGAAGAAAAGACTTTCACAGTAGATACTATGCTGTTAGGGAAACCTTATTCCAACAACTGAGGTATTACGCCCAGAAAAATGGCCTTTTCAGCCCTAAGGTACTTTTAAAGGATACTTACTCTGGAGGGGGTGAGAAACTGGTTTTGTATTTGCCTGCTTCTGTCTGTAGTTTTTTCATGGTACAACAAGAAACAATAGAAGGAAACGTGTCTGTGGCATTTTTACAGCAGAAAAAGCAGTATGCATTTTTTTTGTTTCTTTTATTGGATTGTTAGAGTATATTTGAGACATGTAAAAAAAAGAAAAAAAAATTTAATCTTTCTATGAGTGTTTTTTTTGATACAATAATCCAATGAAGCACATAAGAATACTGTAAAACAAAAAGGGACTAATTACTGTTGAGTGCTACTGTTTGTATATCTCTGGAACATATCGTTAGATAGCATTTGTCTATCCAAAAATTTACAGTGTAAACAGAAAAAATCTTTCTGTACTGTTTACTTGCCGTTTTCCCTTTTGGAATTTAAATATATCTTTCAAAGTATTTAGAGCCTTCAGGCTGCAGTTCTGCAAGTTATTTAGAAAATGCCTGGCTTCAAGTGTATGAGCTGACTAAGACTGCATCTGAAGGAGCTTGCTGACTCTGCATGTGAACCAACTGCTGCACTAATAGCTCAAGTGTAAGTAGGTCAGTCAGAGTAGAAAGCCCCTCTTGGAAGAGGATGTTTTCCAAAAGAATTTGTGATCCCCAGGTCTCAGGGTCCCAGACTCACAGAAACCTAGGCTCTGGATAAAAAGGTTACAAATATAAATAAATAAGTCAAAGACGGAAAATACAACACTAGACATCTGTATCTTTGACAGAAAGAAGAGCATTACAGGAACAAGAAGAGATGTCCTGAAAGGGCATGACAAGATTCTTAAACATATCACAGCAGACAAGGTGGAAATCAGTGCAGTGATTGAGAGAGGTACTTTTTGCAGTTCACATGGAAGGGGAGGTGGCTCGTTTGCATGAGAAGGATTATGGATATATTGAAGAGTACTGTGTATAAGAGAAGCTCAAAGAATAATAGTTGCTGTTGGCTGTGATCAAGATGAGAATACCTCATGACCTCAACCTGGATTTTACTATGATTATGGGCTGAATTTTGGAAAGGCTGTAAAGGGAAAACAGGCATCAGTGGGTGACACCATCATTGTAAAAAATAAAAAGTTGAAGGGATTGGATTGGATTGGATTGCAAGGTAGTGAACCATTAGGAGAGGAAAGGCTCTGAAGTTTTCAGCAGAGGCAGAAAATAAGAACTTGTTTAGATACTAGGGGTTCCAGGAATTTGTCAGCAGTGTGAGCTAGCAGGCAATAGTTGAGTCTCTAACATGATACAGCTAGGATAAGACCGTTATATACAGGGTTCTAGAAAAAATATCCACTACTTCCCTACCTGGTATTTAAATAAACCCTTGGCTTTGATTTTTTTTTTAATTAATTTCTTTATAACCCTGATTTTTTTGTGTTTAGGTATATAATTTTTGTATCAACTTGAAGTCAGAAGTGTCTCATACCATAGTCTGTAGTTAATCTTTTACATAAATGTGCAGTTCTGAGATAAGAGAGTATAACTGTGTGCTTTTGTCAGAAGTATGCGTAAATCCCTGACTCACTACTTGAAACAGTTTCCTTTGGGGTGGCTGTAATGATTCCTGACTCCCAGCTATCCTTTCTTGTAGGGATTCCTGTCCTAGTTGCAGGGACATCTCACTTTCTGAAGTACAAGGTACTGAATCTCTGCGGTTTAAGCTGTGAGGTAAAACAAACCTGGTTTTGGCTATAATGTCATTACAGCAAGTAAGCAGCCACTTCAGAAAAATTTAGCTGTGTCCTGCACCAGAACTAGCAATCTGTTGGAAAAGAACAGTGGGGGTGTGGACTGGGTGACCACGGCAGTTACCGTAGGATAAGCTCTTGCCGCTGGGAGCAAGAGTGAATACTTACTTAGATGTGTTACCTTGCTTTCTTAGATAGCAAAGAAGATACTTTATTGTACTATGCAGGCTCTGTCATGCATCTAGGTATAAATTTAGAAGAAAGCTAAATGCTCCCATCATTGTAGAATACTATTCATGTTGCTTGTTCATTTATGTCTCTTTTCCTGTGGGAAAGGTGGAAGGGTAAGAAATTAAGTGTGTGAAGTGTTTGAGATATTTTCAACTTCAGTAAGATAAAGCGTGGTGCTCACTGTACAGGAAGTATCCAAGATGAAAGGTGGGTGCTGAACTTTATAGTTATTGTCCCTCGGTCCAAACCATGAAATTTAGGAGTTGCTGTTTAGAACTTGTGTGCATTTAATGAATTCCAAACTGCAATTTCTTTCCTGTTGCTGTTCCTGAAAGATATGGTCAGTGGACCAGGAAGACTATTGAAAGAATCGCACCAGGATTGTTAATACAGCCTGTTATGGCTAGCTCATTGGAATGCGCAGTGTATTTAGATACACAAATTTTGTAAAGCAAGTTAGACTGCCAGAAGTTCTGATGTATTCTCTCTCTAGCTGAGCATAGAACAAAAGCACATGCTTAACCTAGTATCTATCAAAAAGCTTACATTTTATAACTATAAAATAATTTAGTTGCCTTAAACATATGCTTGAATGCTTACTTTTTTCATTTATTTGCTTTCCTGAGTAAGGATGCATTTCTAAATCAAGGGCTAGGGTTATGTTAAGTCTTTATTGATTTTAGAAGCTGTATGTTCGTACATGATACTCAGCTATGCTGTTTCATATAGATAGTGTCTAATTTTCAGCCTTACCTCTGCCTGTAGAATTTTACTCTTTACCATATTTGGAGCATTTGTAATACAGGAAATACTGTGATTTGCATAATAGAACTGTTTTTCTAAGGAGAGTGTTTTGGTACATGTGTATGTAAATTTATCTCAGTTATGTGTGGAAAAATAGTGAGGGTCAGGTTTGGGGGGGGGGGTTTCTTTCTTTTTTCCAGTGGGGTAACCGTTTTTGTGGTGATTGTTGCTAGATTCATGCCAGCAAGAAACTTTCTAAAATCCTCTAAGGATACATTTATGTTGTTGCAAGTTTATTTGTAAGATAAACAGTAGTTATCTATTTGAATTACATACGTTAATCCTAAGATGTAAAGCCACTACAGTATGTGAACTCTGATTTTGGAACCATTGTCATGGAAGTCAAATTTCAGGTGCCAGGTATTCTTGTTGTAGGAAGGAAATGGAAAACTCACTATTCAGTAGGTTTTATTGAACGTGCAATCTGGAGCTGTGTAAAATCAGTGACTGGAAACTTGTGAGCAGTTAAGTTTAATACACAGGTCTTTTTTCCCATCCTCCCTATTTATGTAAGAAAATAATACTTGTCATTTCAAGAAAACAAGTGCAAAAATTGTTCTGTTATCCTGAATAGACATAATTAGCACCTGAATTTTAAGGACTACTACACAGAAGTTTGAATATACAAGAGATACTTGAAGAAACGTGCACTTGGATAGTCTGTCCAGGTTTGTACAAACTCTGTTAGTTTTGACAGCTGGTTTATTATCTTCCTATTTTATGACCTCCCCTGTCATTACCTGTAGCTGCATTTAGATTGACTCACCCAGGTGTATTATAAGATGGAAGAGAACTGAAAACAAAATCTGAATTCACAGCTTTAATTGGACATCAGATGCTTGGCAAAATAAGCAGTCATTTTAGACATTGTCTTTTATGGCTTTCTGTATTTCATGATTTCTGCTCTTAAAAATTTCACTCTTTTAAGTAATAACTACAGTTTGCATGGTTATAGACTATATAGTTTAAATGTCTTTTCATGGTAAGATTTATCGCTATTATTGCCTGTGATGTATTATAGTTTAGTTATCAGCATTGGCATTTAACACATTACAACTTCTTATCCTCACTATATGTAGCTTGTTCTCTTTAAGCTCAGGTGCAATCGTTAACTTTGGTATCAAATTTTCCCTTTCTGTTTCATGTTCTTCTCTCCCCTCCATGTGTGTCATTTAGCAAGGCAGCTCTTAGTAAGCTTCAATGTTCAGAGCTGTGGTGGTGATTGCTTGGAAAGCGTGTCTCTGAGGTTGCTTATGCTATTTGAAGGATGGTTATGCACATAAAACCACCTTATACTACTTGCTTAGTTGCCCTGTCATTGCAGTAGGGGAAAGTCTGTTCTGGAAATAAGATGATAGGGTAATTTTCAAATGTTAAAAAGAAAAGCTCAGTCCAGGATGTTTGCATAGTGTTTAAATACCTGCGAACCCCAGTTCAGTCTTTTTGCAGATATTTTTGTTAAAGGATTCCTAGAAAAGAGGCATAGTTTAGATAGGAGAATATTTAATTTAAATATAATTCTTTCATCCACTTTTGTCCTATTGTTAACAGTATTGTATATCTAGCGTCTTAATTCCATGGAGGTTGCTCAGAGAGGTTGTGAAGTCTCCATCCTTGGAGATATTCAAAACCCAACTGGACATGGTCCTGGGCAGCCTGCTCTAGGTGACCCTGCTGGAGCAGGGGGGTTAGGCTGGATGGTCTCCAGAGGTCCCTGCCAACCTCAACCATTCTGTGATTCTGTGATTAGCAGAGGTTACTCAGATAACAAGATATATTTCACAAATAAGGAGTAGTATTTATCAGACCCTTCACATTATTGCTATGTAAAGCTAGATACAGTTCAAGACAATATAAAAAAATTCTTACTAGTGTTAAGATGGAGAGGGCCTCAAATAACTTGAGGACTAAGTGTTGCCTGTCCCTGACTGTTAGAGCGCTGCATTCTTCCCTTTGGTTGCAACAGAAAGAAATGACAGTGTAGTCAGGGTCGCTGTTTGTACTGTGTGGGAGGTAGAGTAGTGCAGACACGCACACATGGATGTGTTTATTTGCTTTACAGAAATTAAGGAATTACTAGGCAGTTCCTGGGTGAAAGCGTTTTCATATCACAAAATTACCAGTGTAACTGGCACCCTGACCAGCCTTTTTTTGTCAAACACACACACAAAACCAGCAAGTGCACTTGCCTTCTCGCCCACCCTGGCAACGAGGGGCTGACACGGGAAAGCCCAGAGCCGGGGAACGCTGGCAAAGCTCCTGGCTTCTCTCTTCAGGAGCTAAAGATGACTGTCAGGACTGCTGGTTGGCTTCTTTCCCTTTGCCCTTTGAATCCCTTCATGGTGCGTCTTCAAAAGTATTTATTGTGCCTCTCTGTCAGAGAGGAGGATGTGCGAGGGTTAAATCTATGGGTTTTTTGGTTTTTTGTTTTGTTTTGGTTTTGTTTTTTTCCAAAAATTAGAGTGGGCTAGTCAAAGATGGATTATCAGTCTGAACTTTGGATTTCTTGCTTTTTGCCAGTTTGAATCATACCGTAAACTCTATTTAAAGGTTTTGTTTTTTGTATTTATTTTCCACATCCTTGACCCTGACTGGTGAGCTGGACATTTCTATTTGCCTTGGCAAGCTCCGAACTGCTCATCTAGGCAGGATGAAAACTCTCTTTTCCTTTTGTAAACAAGCTGTTCCTTCAGTATTTTCCATAAGGATGTGCACCACCATTTTGCAACGCTTCTAGGAATTGAGAAAATCTTGCTGTTCAGAGTTTTCATTTCATGTAGCTTGTAGCACCGCATAAGAATATTTGATTTAATGTGAGTAATAATTTTCTGGAGTCAGATATGAAGTGCTTTTTTCAGAACATTTCCAAATTCAAGAAATACAAACTTTGTTATAATAAAATTTATTAAAGTTATAGGTAAATATTCATTATTGCCTGTATGGAAATGTTATGGTTTGTGTTTATTATTTGCCTAACAGTAGTGCTTGCAGACCAGCCAGGGACACTGCCCCGTTGCGCTGGGCACTGTACACATGTAAAGTGCTACTTTGTGCCCTGAAGATTTTA
This sequence comes from Apteryx mantelli, assembly GCF_036417845.1. Classification (NCBI taxonomy): domain Eukaryota; kingdom Metazoa; phylum Chordata; class Aves; order Apterygiformes; family Apterygidae; genus Apteryx; species Apteryx mantelli. Next base: position 9,405,556 of record NC_089989.1, on the reverse strand, counting down.
CAGCCTAAAAATATGCTGGCATTCTGTCTGTCTTTTGGTAGGTGTTTTCTTAGTGGTCAGGATGTGAAATGAGGGAAGAACTTAGTGGGCCACTTTATGCCAACACACAACGTACCTTCTGGGACAGACAGACTGAATGTGATTTTCCACCAGGACAACAAGACTGATATTGCTCCTTTTTGCTGGGCCGTCTCCAGCGAGGAGCCCACCCTTTAGAGCAGCGTCTGCCGCGGGAACGGCCTTGCTGCTCTCGCAGGCAGAAAGGTCGGGGGCTCCCCCGGTGATGCTGCTAGCTTAGGCAAATCTGAAACGCGCCACGTCAGAGAGAAGTCTTAGGTACGACTGTAAAATCAATAGTATGATAATGTCAAGCAGTAGATCACCTCGGTATATCTCGTTTTTCATTTTTAATTGATAAACGTAATGCTATTAAGTACAGCAAATTTGTCTTGTTTATAATTTGGAAAAAGAGAAGGGAAAAGTTACCCATATTCCTTTCAATCCCAGAAATATGAGATATAATGCAAATTTAAAGATTTGGAAAGGAATTATTTGGATGTTGTTTTCTGTTCTCATGTAGCAAAATGACTTCACACATCTTTGTATTTTTTTTATTGGGGAGGAGAATGCACATTTGTTAAAGCAAGCTAACTTTACAAACAGAATTAGTTTATCTCATGTAAAAAATTTAAAATATTGCCAAGACTTGCTGTACCCTGATTATCTCTATATTCTCCATTGTAAAGTTTTCTACTAAATATACAATTTTTGTTGTGTTGAACTCTGAATGTTTTAAAAATGGTTCAAATGACATTCAGGAGGTGTTTACGTACTGTTGGCGTTTTGCTGGCAGCCATGAGCTTGCTGTACAAGTGGTCAGGACCAAACAGTTCTGAGCCAAATCCAGCTTAAAGTTATGTAGCCAGGTTAGTTAGTCCTGATCCCAAACTAATACAGTCCTGCCAAGTGGAAGAAGAGTATTTGCCATTAGTGTAACAATGAGCTAAGCTTCCAAAAAGTCATTTAAAAAAAAAAACTTTTAAGAGCACCTGCATTACTTTGGAAGAAAAAGCTTTTAGGGTGTGTACAGAATATGCTCATATTTTGTTTTTTCTAGTTGTGCTTGCTAGTCCATGTAATTTTTTTTTACCATCATGCATTCTCTTCCCTCGTAATGGGTATGAATTTATAACATTCATCTTAGTATGATCAGGATTTTAGGATTCCTTGGTGCTCTGTGAAAATCACTTTTCTCCCCCCCCCCCCCCCAATCTAGGAACACCTAATGTACTTAAAGTAAAAGTACAATTATATCCTACTGCAGAAATAATCCACGTGGTTTTTGAATGTATCAAACAACAAGAAAGAGCAAGTTTGCACATAACTTTTCATCTTTATGCTGCTGGTTATGAGATTTTAATATTTGACCGGGTGCAAAATCAAGTATTGGAGAACTGTTAGTTCCTCATGGATGTCTTGAAAATTTTCTGCACTTCTAGTAGAAGTGTGCTATTTAAGTTATTTTCCAGATTAAATATGTGCCAATAAATCAGCAAGCGAAAACAAAATAGCTACTTGCTCTACTGAAAACTGTAAATAATAATGAATAGCAAATAGTCAAACTGACAGTTCAGGAACAAATGCTGAAATGTATACTTTAAAATAAGCCAGAAAGATTACAAATAGTGATTGGTGAGCAGATCGTTAACTGACTGGGAAAAAACACTGAATTGGTTTGAATGTTAAGCTCCATTGGTCCTAGTCAACAGTCTATAAATGATATTCTTCCTTTTAAATAGTAAAATTGATTTCATAAGGGTGTATTGAAAACATATTTAAACTCCAAAGTGAAATTAAACTTCCTTTTTTGTTGCAGATCTGGGACATGAGTGATGATGAAACAGTCTGAAAGCCAGCTGAATAAGGTGGAAGATGACCTACTTTGGACTGCAGTGCTGTCTTTATCTGTTATTTGACAAGTTAATGATTGCTTACCTATTCTGACTGTTAGAAATACAAACAAATATAATCCATATTCTGACATGAATATCTTCACCATAAAAGCAGTCTGCTGTGGGTGTAATTCTCCACATTTTCATTTTTATGATGTAAATAACTAAAGCAATGTGGTTATGCTTAAATCTCCTCTTGCTTTTTTTTTTCTTTTAGTTTCTAAATATGGCTTACATATAAAATATGCTGCTTAAGTAGACTTCAGTGTTTTATTTGTCCCAGATTTTATTTTGTTTGTTGATAGACATGTTTAAGCAGCATGTCTCACTGTCTTTTTTTTTATCTCTACAAGATTTGGACCTCTTTAGTTAGAATTTATTATTAAGGCTAAGAATATTTTGCTATTGGGAGTTAAACTGCGTTCTTATTTAAAGGAGACTGGGAGTGGGTAATTAAAGAACCTGTACCTACAGCCTACACCACATTGCTTGCTCTTTCAAAGTACATATTTGTAGTACAATTGATTCCCTTTTCTTTGTTACAGTGAGTGTTCTTGCCTGTGTCAATGGAGATGGTATTCTCTGTAAAGAACTCCTAATTTCATGCTATAGATAAAATGTGGTTTGACTTATATTTACACAGGAAAGACCAAAATGTGTTGGTATCATGGTTAGGCTCCCCTGAAGCTTAGAGAAAGACCTGTTACACAGTCAAAATCACTTTAAGGGTGGATCACTGATTCCGTCACAGCTTATAGAGAAGTGCATCACTGGAGTAAAAAATTGTTTCTCTAACTTTGCCATTCTTAGATGCTGTCATGCAGTATTTTATGGGTGTTAAAAAAAACACTAATTCTATTTTCCTTTGGTAGGATTTTAAGTATTTCAGTTTTTGCAGCATCAGAAATGGCTTCACAGATTATGCACAAGCAATAGTTTGAGAATCCCCGAGTTTAAAAGATAACTGGAAAAAAAAGAATTTGTAAAATATCAACTACAATTCTGTCAAATTGAAAATGAGTCTATTGGGTTTTATCTTTAAATAGATTTTAGAAATATTTAATCATATTTGAAATCCTTTTTATGGCTTTATATTGTGGGGGTTGAGGACTAATTTGCTCCGAAAAAAATGCAAAATATTTAAACTGACAAACAATCTTTATTTCCCATATATATAAATGAGTTGGTCAGTCCAATTATTTTAGTTTCTTCCTTAACATAAGCTCTGAATATCTGGTTCAGATAATTTCACAGCTTTTCTCTTATGCAGCATCTGAGGAAGTTCTATCAGGTCAAATTTGCCTGAAAGCAAGGATATCTTCAACTCCCATATTCTGATCATAAAAGAAGATTTATTGAAACATGCTGAGGTTTGCATGAAGTGTCTAAAAATAGTTATTTTTTGTATTTTTTTAGTTATCATATTAATCATGTCTACATTTATTAAGTAATCCTAAGGGAATGTCTTATATAACTAACTTCATTGTAATATAGAAATATATATGAGTCAAATATATTTTTAAAAGGACTAGTAATCATATAGGAAACATCTTTAAATGGGCTGGTAATGAACAATAGGGCTGATAACATGCAGTGTCCATTTTAAAAGACTGTGTTAATGTACATAACTACTTATGATCTCAAATGATTTGCATTTTGCTAGCCATGCTGTAGTCCAACTGGAATCATGAGCCAGTACCATGGTAGTTTAATGAGAGATCTGCATTTATATCTTCTGGAGTTGCTGAGAGTGGAATGCAAAAGTCTGCAGTTTTTGCAGGTTTGGTTATCTGAAACCTCAAAACTAAACATCTTTCCTGAAATTTGATAAACATTAATAATTATTTTAAATATGTGAAATCTTGATATTCTGTTAAAGTTGCATTGTATCTTTACATTGAAAGTATCTATTTAACTGCAGAAGTATACAAGACCTAAAGGTTCAAAACTCAGGGTTAATATGATGTTTCCTTACCTCTGTAATTTCAGTAACATACAACTCTCTCAGGCTGAGCTGTTTCCTGTACATATGCTTCCCAGATGTCTCTGATGTTCAGAAACACTTCAGTTTGACTTGGAATAACTTCCGTTGTCTAACTTCAATATTATTTTCTTTCTCCTTGCAAAACAGAATTGTTCTTATTTTGCTTTTACAATGATTTCTAAGCATTTACTGAGTGAGAAATCACGAGAATACTTTTAAATGAATAGAAGCACACTCAATTACCATTAACAGCTAAACGCTTTTATTTCCTGGCTTGTATGCACTTAAAGGCAGGAATTCAGCACAGTCCTTTCATCTGCTGTTATTGTGGTTTAATGGAAGAAGCTAAACTTTGAGCTTCCTTCATGACGGAGGTAGAAGTTAAGTTTTATTTGTGCTGCCATGACCTCCTAGGCATCAGTGAAAAGCCAGAACTCATCTTTTTGTTGTAAAACCTAACAGCTACCTTGGCTTTTCAGGGATTTACCCAATCCATCAGGAAGAGGGAATGAGCAGCCTCAGAGGAAGCAACTCTTCTTCCTAAACTAACAAATGTAATGGCATTATATGGCAGTGTGGGTGGGATGGGTGGCACTGTATGTCACAGACGGCAACTTTGCTACCTATATATCGCATCTGGGGAGTCATTTGATACTGTCCGAAAACCACAGTTCTCGATGGAGAACTATGGACATAATTTTTGTTCCTGAGTGTTTTGAAAGTTCATGGCATGGTGGCCTCTCTTTGGCTTTCATACATCTACTGACTCTACTTGCTGTTCTGTGCTGTCCCTACTGTGTGCTTGCTGGTCAAAGGCAAAAGTTATAGTGGACACCGCATTCATGAAAATGAGGGACTTGAGATTCTGTTTCAGGGGGTTTTTTTCTTCTTCTTTTTCTTTAAAGCCCTCACTCGCTCTCACCCTTGCTTTCACAATCTGCTCTTAAGTACTCTTCACCTGTGTTATCGTCTGTCCATCTGGAATATATTTCACTCAGGGCAGGCCCTTTATATCAGGCATAAATTATCATTCCTCCATTAAAGCCAGCAGAAATGAAATTTCATTTTTGTCATCTTTGATACTCTTGTTCCACTTCCTGTATAGTGTTCTTTCTAACTGTGTTCCTTTGTATAGGATTTGGCTAGTTACCGTGAATATATGCAACAAGAAGTATTAGCAAAATGGAATAATTTCTCCATATACTAAAAAATTGCTTTAAATTTCTTATTTGTACTCCCCTAGAAAACTCTTCCTGATATGGGTTTCATGCATTACTAAGTTTTTTAATATGCGCTGTAGAATCTTCTCTTGGCACTCTTTTTCTCCCTCTTACTGAACAGATCCTTCTAAACGTACATTTATTAGTCTAATTGGAATTGCTGATAGCTAATTCATCATTTAGTACTCTAGAACAGTGCGGGCCATCTGTCTGAAGAATCCACCCAGCTCCCAACTTTTCTTTGAGCATTCTTCCTCTTTTTCAAGTCAGACTGTAAAACCAATGAGACTGCCCAAATGTGATGTGGCGTGGAGCAGAATTTAGTTTGCATGTTTCCTGTTAATGGCAGTCATGTGTGAAAAGATCTCTAAGCTTCTGATAAAGTCTTTGAGCTGCTGATCAGGAAGAACTCCATGCATGTTTATTTTGACATTAAGAGCCATGACAGTGATCCAGCAAGGTATTTTTATATAGTTACTCTTCAGAGTATAACCACAGCCACATCTTAAGAGTTCAAGGAAAGACCTAACTCTCTATCCTATGGGAATAGGAGGGATAGCTCACACTCTCAAAAGTAAGCATGTTGCAATATGTTGCAAGCGACACATAACTAACCTTTCTTGTCATTCTGCCAGCTGCAGAGACATTTCTGCAGTGCAAGTTCAGCCAGTTCTCTAATATAGTGCAAATAGCCACTTTCATGCAGTCCGTTGATTCAATGTTAGCTGTACTGTAACTTTGCATTAAAAGCACACAAAAGCTGAAGAGAGCATAAACAGCTGTATGGTGTGATTTTTGCCCTGCTGCTTTTCCAAACTTTAATACCCAATATTTTAATTATTTTTTAAGTGGTAATGCAATACTTTCCTTAGAAAAAAATACGCAGTTATACTCCAAAGAAAGCCATTAAATAAACATTTGTAACGTGGTAAACTTTAGCAGACTTCCTAAGAAACATAGTCTGGAAGATGTCCCAAGCCTGTTATCGTTTCTGTCCAAATCTTTTGACATGGCTTCTTCAACTGTTTTTCTGGTTTTTTTCTTTCTCTCTCTCTCTTTTTTTTTTTCCTCCAATTTCAGTGCGGATGTTTTCATACAAATCCTGCCAAAATGAAGCTTTTCCTGCAAAAGGGTTTTGTGCACCTTTTCTCTTTCAGAGCACCTGGGTTGGCTGGTGTAAAAGATAAAAAGACCAGATCAAGATGGACTCGGGATTGTCCCAGTCAGGCAATGTGTAAATTCCTAATTTAAGAAGAATCTTCTGACCTGTCCCATTCCAATAGCAGGTTTCTTGCCCTTGCAGCTGCCTGGACTTTCCCTGCAATGATAACAATGTTTAAAAATATTGTGGCACCACACAGGTAATGCTTTAAGGTTTAAAATTAATATACCTTTCCCTCTCTGTTATCATTTCAGCTATTCAGTGTAATCATTTAAGAAAGAAGTTCATTTTCTCATCTGTGCAGGATATCACAGGTCTTGAAAGAAAAAACAATTTACTGGCGAAGACTGTTTTCAGTCTCATGTTACTTTTATTGGTACTCTTTGGTCTGCTAGCACTGACAGCAGTGACTCTTCCTAGTGAGTTCATACTGATTAGTATAGGGACTGCAGGGCACCCTGTTTTGTGACAGCACCGCCACTGAGTTGGCACAGGGAGGTTAACAGTCCCTGCTTTTTGTACTTCTTAATTCCTCAGCTGTCAAATGTATAGAAGTAGGATATACCTACTTGGCAAGGAGTAAATAATTTTGCTTTCCATAATCAGTTTTCCCAGGTCAAAGGAACTAATCTGTTGCTCTGACCCAGTATTGTTTGAAGTCAAGTAGTGTTGGCCAAAATAGGCTGTGGTTTGGGCTCATTTGTAGCCACTTTCCTTTTAAGTATGGTAGCTGAAATTCAGCACTCCGTATGCTTCCACCAACCAATGATTAGTGTTCAGTCCAAGTTGTAGTGAAATCTTTTGAGTGAGTCACTTGAGGATTATTTTAACCTGGCCAAAGAAATTGGCACTGCAGAAGGATGACTGAAGCTACTTCCAGTAAAATTAATAGCAATATGCTTGAGTAGCGACACTGCTAAGTACCTTAAGGTATCTTGTACCTTAGGGCATCACATTTTTCTTCTCATTTCTCAGTTCAAATGATCTCACCCCAGGACAGGGATGCAGATGAGTATCCTAACCAACTATAATTTCAAGTTCTAATTGTTGCCCTCAATAATTGTGAATACAGTCTCTCCCTGTTGTGGCTTAACCGCAGCTTGTTTCAGTTCAGGTGACATTTTTTCGACATTCTCTGGCAGTCTTGTCAGGTGCCCCATAACTGTTTGCCTGAACTTCACGTGTATCATGTGTTTTTCTGTTTAGTCAGACCAGTGCTCCCTGGTGGTTGCAGCATCTTGCAGGCACTTCCCTGGGCTTGGGGATAATAAGGGAGCTCTAAAAACAAACGTGCCGTGTTTCCTGGCTGGCCTGCAGTACATGCTGTCTTTGCATTGACTATAGCTGTCTAAATGGCTGTTTCCTACTGTTGTTTTTTGAATAGATGTTTATATAGGACATTGATATAAAGCACAATGGACTTTGCCTCTGGAAGTGCAGGTCACATGCACACCCACACACGTTTCATTTTAAATGCTAAATATTTCAAATTATTTGTTAATAAAATATTTTAGTAAGCTAACAGAAAAAAAGCAGTAGCATACATAGTGTTATACTGCTGCTAATCGAAAGCATGATTTTTTTAGATGATTCTTGGTAATTTTTCTCCTAAACCGTTACTTGCTGTTCTTACACCCCTTGGCTGTGGAATGTTGCTTCGTTAGTCTTTGAGCCTCCAAAACTTGAGGAGACTAAATGTAACTACTTTAACATTTTAGCATCAGGACATTTGATTTTGTAAGCTCCCTGCAGAATGATTCATTGTTTGGTTGGTTAGTGAAGTGCTGCTACGCACTACATGGATGAAAAGGGGGAGAGCAAGGCCCCGTTTCGTTCTCGCAGAGCAGGCCGGTGATGGTTTTTGCTCTCTGTGCCCTTGGCTAAGAAACTGCAGCTTACACGTCGCTGTCAAGGTGAGGCAGCAGTGCAGGAGGCTGGTGGGTACATTTGAAATGCAAGCTGGCTTCTCATTTCTGGAATGAATTTGCTTTCTAAATCCGAACCAGTATGGGCTGAAAGTATGTGCAGAGAAATGCTGCTGAAATTGTTTCCGCTTGGTGTCGGCAGGCCTGGAAGGAAGGCTAGGACAGCGGCGGTTCCAGTCTGGTTCACTCCGAGTGCGTCTGAACCATTAGTTTTTGACTGCTAGTAAATTGGTGTCCTTCTCTTTCTTTTTTTTCCGGAGTTTCTTGTCCCTTCCCACGATCCTCGGTGCCTCACCAATAGGGAGCGACAGGGATGAACATCAGAGTGTGGAGGATGGTGGCCTTTTTTGCCAAGCAAATTAATTTCTAGTGACAGACTTCATTCAAATTAGTGTAAGAGGAGAGAAAAATCTATAAAGTAGTCATGAATTTGCTTTGCGGGGGGGTTGTCTTTAAAAGTCTTTTATTTTCATCTAATGTTTTGAAGTCTGCCATTTATACAGTAATTCTGTAGGTGTTACCACTTCCTCAGGAACCTGTGACTCAGTGAACATATAAATGAAATGACATCACTGGCAGCTTTGGTTTGAATTGCCTCTTCCCTAAATAGGGATTGTTGGTTTTTCTTGTAATACTTGCTTCAACTTTTTTTTTCTTTTTTTTCTTTTTTTTTCCTTCTTTTCGTGAGGGGGGATGGGATGAGGGTTTTGAATTATCTGAGGCAGCCTTGCTATTATGGGTAGCCACACTGAATGTGTTTTATCCTTTGGAATTGTTGAAATCACCATTGTTGAAGTTTACTTAAAACAGGAGATCCACATTTCTATTCAAGCTATTTATGAATGAAATAATTGTAAGTAGATGTTACCAGAGCAGCTATTGTAATAAAGCACTCTTAATCCACTGCTGATATGCTGAGGGAGGGGGGAGGGGAAAAAGGAAAAGGCCTGAGCATAAGCTTCCATTATTATTTTGGAAGTAATGCAAACAAAAGAAATATGTTTTTGTACTACTGGGCAGATGGCTGTACTTCAGCTTTAAACAGATCTCCCTCCTTACTCTCAGTAGCATGCATTGGCATGACAGAAGATTCCTGGCAGATTTCAGTGATTCCTTTCCTGTAAGCGGTATTCTTCAATTATATCAGCTATAAATACGTGGTTGAAATGGGTGGATCCAGGGCAAGGTTTGCTTCTTTGCAGGGTGTCTCCGAGCCTGCCGGAGCGCTGGCTGCAGCAGATAGGCACGGTGCAGGAGAGCCTTCAGCTGCTGCATCTGCAATTCTGTCTTGGGCAAAACTCCCACTGACGTCGCCACAGGACTTGGCTGCTAAACTGTTAGGAGTAATGTCAGGAATTCTCGTCATCCGATGAATGTGAAAAGTCGGATGTCTGTCTAGGTCTTATTCACAGTGTTATGGGACAGACTATAAAAGCGTTGCATTTATTTATTACTGTCGTACACAAAGAATCACTGTCCTTTTGTTTGACTAGTAACAGCTGCGAGACTCTGTAAACCTTAGCACAGTAGAGACTTTAGATGGGTCCTGTTGGCTATACTCTGCGTCAGTTCTCACCGAGGAGACAGGGCCGTTGTGTTGCACTTTAAGGGAAAATTCAAAGAAAGGCCATGTATTCAGGGAGGTGGTGTCGGTGACTGCCATAAGCTATGGTCTTTCTTCCAATTACGTTAGTCTGTGTCAAACTTCAGCACTATTAAGAACCACATAATTAAAGGAATTTTTTAGATGAGACACTAAGCCAAAGTCCTAAAAAGGTTCTGTATCTCTTTTTAGGTTTTTGTTTTGTTTTTAGTAATGTAGGTGGCCTGATAATTTCAGTTTTATTAGTTTCATCCTGCCTATCTAAAGTTGCTGTTGCATTTCCTTTGGATCCTTTATTTTCTAAAAGACCATTATGTGGGGGTCCTGCATACTATTAATGAAAAATTCTTAATAAACTCAAGTGCCACCCAATGGCTATTAAAGCAGTAGTTGAATATTGTTATTGGTACTAAGTCTGGTATCCTTTGAGATGATAGATGGGACAAATGTAATAACATTACAATATTTCAGTCACACAGATGTGAAAAGTTTTTTTTTTTCCATTTTAATTAAACAAAATGTTACTGTTGTATGTTTCTTACATGCTGAGTTAGGCAGTACTTATGATTTTCTCTAGGGTAGTAGTTAGGAGCAAGTGAGCTATGCATATTCTGCCCCGTGAACCCTGCAGGACGGCAGCTGACGTGTGGAACGTAGCTGGCTCGTTCTTGCCAACAGCCTGATACGCCTGTGTGACTCGCGCTCGCAAAAATCCCAGGGGTAAGCTGTTTCAGTTTCTTGCTAACTGTGTTTTATTGAATAGGAATTCAGTTGTCTTTAGCAGTCAAACGTTACAAACTTATAATAGGCTTCTTTGTAAGTGCTTGCTCATATTTGTATGGGAGAAACAGGGAGCAAGTCAGCTGATGTGTGTAGAGAGTTTCTCTGTTGCAGGGGATATTCTAGCTGCATTGCCAGCAATGATGGTATCTGTTACTTAATTTAGCTTCCTGATGTTAGTATTTGGAAATGTCCTTAAGAGATCCGGATAGATAATGTCAAGTGTTGTGATGCTTAAAAATCAGCTAGGGACAGAGAATGAGGACGTACCTGTTGATCTGAGATACTCAAAAAGAATGTGATGTAAATGTCAGGGGCAGGAGGAGGTTTTCTTTTCGGCCTCTAGGACATGCAGCACTGTACATTGTTTCAGAATATGATCAAGTTACAGTTTTTAAATTGTTTTGTTGTTATATATGTGAGTGACACTGGCTCCAGAAATTTTCTAAACCAAAATGTCATGTTCTGGCTTTCACAGTTTTGAGATTATTTTTTGTGATTAATGATTAAGTACTGTGATTTTTAAAAACATCTTGTATTTAAAGCAACTTTGTCCTCTCCATAATAATCATGGATTTGGGAAGATGAACTGAGGCAGGAAACTTGAGCTGTGCTACTGACCTCCAGTGTCACCAAAGAAAGTCACAGCTCTGTCTCCCATCCCAGACATCCAAAGAAAGTCTGAGCTTTCTTTGGTTGAATCTCTCTCTTGCTGTGCAAGTGCCTGGTACAGCAAGACCAATCACGATTGAGTCAGCTAGGCAAATAGAAGTAATAGCAGAAGGATTACAGATGACACAGATCTGTCTTATCTCTAACACTGCCTATTAATGCCTTTTAATGTATTCAGTTTGGTCAAGATGTTCAGAAGTGGTTAGTGAAATTCACTTGCCTCCATTTTTGGATGCCCAACTTTGGATGCTCCAAGCTAGACGACTTTGATGATGTCTTAAACTGGGTTTCAGGATTCTAAAAGGACTCCGATTTAAAATCTAAAGACAATCTTATATTAAGCATGTATTTTAAAAATTGTATGTGTGTAAAAGAGGATGAAATAAATAAATCTGCTGTTAACTTTTAATTGGTTGCAGTTTCAGTTTTGCTCTTTCTTGCATGTGTTTACTGGAAGATATGATTACCAGCGTGAACATTAAACTGTGTGTAGCAAAACATTGAGGGTTTGCAACCAAGTTATTGTTGCGTAAGGGAAAAGGAAGGAGTTAGTTGGGTGCACTTTTTTAAAATATGTATTGGTTTGAGAGTCTTGTATTTGTTGTTACCAACCTGACTGCTACAATTTAACTGTTTGTGTCGCAGTAAGTGCATGCTAGTCTCTGAGGGATTCAAATCCACATTAAGCCTGGGTTGTTAGCTCAGTTGGAAAGGAGGGTAATATAACTTAGTGATCCAGTCTGTGTGCGGTTGGAAATAAAATCAGTTTTGTTCCCCAAGGCCTGCACTCCTGTTTAAAGTTTCTGTTCCCTTGAATGGCAATTTGGATTCATCTGCAAAAGGAAGGCGCACGTTGACGTTAGAACTGAAGAATTAAGATGCCAGAGTAGCTCTTATAAATGGAGAGCTGGGGTAAGAGCTGGACTTGTCTTTTTTGTATTTGCCCTCATGCTTATTGTCAATGTGTCTCCAGACCAAGTCTCTCTTCTGCTTAAGTCAGAGCATCAGTTTTTCCACCTGTCAACTAAACAACCTCCTATGTTCCTGAACAGTGTATTACATATGTGGTGCCTACTGGAAAGAGGGATCTAGACAGGCTGAGGGAATGGCCTGACAGGAACCCTTTAAAGTTCAACAAATGGGCATGCAAAGCTCTGCACCTGGGACAGACCAACCCCTCCATCAGTATGGCTGGGGCCCGACTGCCAGGGCACCAGCGCCGCTGGGAAGGGCCTGGGGGCCCTGGTGCACAGCAAGCGAAACGCAGCGTGCCCTGGCAGGGAGGAAGGCTCGCAGCACACCGGGCTGTATCAACAGGAGCAGGGGACACTACAGAGAGAAGTGCCTTTACTTGACACTTATTAGACCACGTCTGGAGTCATGTGTCCAGTCTTGGGCCCCCAGCGTAAGAAAAATGTTGGTAAATTGGAGTGAGTGCAGCAGAGAGCCAGCAAGATGGTCAGGATTGGCTCACATAAACTATGAGGAGAGACTGAAGGAACTGGACTTGTTTGGCTTGGAGAAGAGAAGGTTTCAGGTGAGGGCCTAACAGCAGCCTTCCAGTGTTTGCAGGGATGTTACTGAGACGGAGGCAGGCTCTTTCCTGAAGTGCGTGGTGGGAGAATGAGATACTGGAGAACTGGAGTCCTGACTGGATGTAAAGAAAAGAAATTCACTGTGAGGATAATTAAGCGCTGGAACGGGGCCCAGATTGCTGGGGGAATCTCTGTCCATGGAGGTTTTCAAGACCCAACTGGAAAAGGACCTGAACAACCTGGTTTGATTTTGGTGTTGACCCTACTTTGGGCAGGAGGTTGGACTAGAGACTGCCTGAAGCCCCTTCTGACATGAATGGTTTTGTGAGTCTATAGTCTGTCACCTCATACGGATCTATGAGTTGCATTTAGAGATTTTATTCATTTGCTTTTTTAACAAACTCTTCTTTATTAGTTCTGAGTGTATATTATATATGTACTTATTCCAGAGGAGAAAAAAAAAACTTGTTTCACCCATTTCCTTAGTGAAACTGAGTACTGCTCATGAAGCAAGTACAAGGTATAAATGAGTTGCCATCACCTGTAATTTGTTGGACTTTACAATGGTGTTAGTGACACATTTGCATTTTACTAAATTTTCACAGTGTAGTCATTGGCTGTTTTCCACAGTTAAACTTTCCACAAATAAAGCACAAAATAAATCTAGCCTCATATATACAATCACTTACTTAACAGCAAAGAAGCTTCAATTGTAAGAGAAGAGCTAATAAAATGAAATCCTTTGAAATCATTCCTCACTGCCCCAAATCTCTGCTGTAATACATCTCCAGTCATTCGTGTCCTACCATGCTAATATTTCCTTTTCCTCCCCTGCTTCCATTCTAGTTGGGAAATATGAAAGAGCAGAAGAAAAACAGAAGTGCCACAAGAAAGCACTCAGAGAAAGCCAGGAGAGACAGCTGTAAGGAGATTCTCTTCTTTCTTTGAGGCTTCAGAAGCAATGGATCAGGGAGGCGCCGGGTTGGGAGCTTTCCCGCCCGAGGTATCATCACTGGCTTTGAGTAGCTCACAGTCCTCCAAAGAGCTCCAGTTCTTCATTTCTTTGGCTATTGACCGATCGTAGCACATTCTTTTTTCTGGTCAGGGTCTGTCTACGCAGAAGAAATCTCTTGAGACAGTGTCAATTTTCTTCTATTCTGTGAATCCCTCTTGGGTTGCTCTAACTGTAAAGTTTCAAAGAACCCCAGACAGTATAGGTTAGCCAGCCAGCTTTCTGCTTCTCCCGCTCTCTGTTGCAGAAATAGAGTGCTGTCTTGCCACCCGCCTTCTCCAGCGCTCTCAGGAGAGAGACTTGTGCCCTGACTTAACTTGTGCCTGTGGAGGAATTAGACCAATGTACTTGCTTGACTAGACCTCTCACAAAACAAACCAAAACAAGACAAACACAAAGAGCCTAAAAATCTTGGAGCTTAAAGCTGTCATGTGCAGCTTAATGGGTGTCCCATGTGCTCCCCAAACACAATCCTACACTGAAAATCTTAAGGTGTTTTGGTTTGAGGTTATGTTATAGCTAATTCCCTGCGTTTTCAAATATCAGGCTTGCAAAGCTCGAGGTTTTCTATGGAGATAATCTTTGCTTTTCATCAGGGTGACTAATTGGGTAGGTTATACTTTTCTCAACTCCCAAGATGTTGTTGCTGGTCTCCCAACATTAGGGGTTTTGTTTTGTTTTTTAAGGTCTCAATTCCTAAGAATCTGTTTTCTTCTCTTTAATATTAGAATGAACACATCTATTTTGTGGCCGTTTAGAAAAACTCAAAATGTGAAGCTAAATGGCTCAAGAACAGAATTAACTTGAATTGTAATAATTTAGAATAATCTGATTTTAACTTTAATTTTGCTTCTGAAAATTTCTGGTGAAGTATTTTCTTATACAGTGATTCTGACAAGTTCTATTAACAAGTAACACATGCCATGAGAGAGCAATGTTAGGGATAATTTTGTTAGTGCACCTTACAATTTTTCACGTAATTTATAACCAAAATAACTAACTGGCAAGTAAACTTTCTAACCAGTGAAACACTCTGAATACTGTTCTGTTCCTTATGACTTCATATCTATATAGCAGCATTAGATGTTGAATTCTGGGCAGCTAATCAAATTGGATATACTCACAGTTTTCTTTCTGAACTCTGGAAATCAGTATTCTGACTATAGATTGCTATGCTATTAATAGCTCAAAGGAAGAACCTATTTATAATTTTAAAAAGTCAGTTCAAAGAACTGTCTGAAAAGTTGCAGATTTTGGCTACAGAGCATGTCAGGGAGTTTTAAAAATGAGAAAAATATTTGTATCTGATTGCAATGTGAGTAATTCTGTAGTGGTGGGAGGTAGTAAAAAGTTTGGTGTCTATGTGGTCCTATACTGTATCCTTTTGCTTCTAGGAATCTTAGGCAGATTTTGCTTTTATGGTCACTGGCAAGTCACTAAAGCTTTATGTTTAATCTCTGAAGATACCTATCCTCACCTTCTGCAAGGGTTGTGTGAAGAGGGTCCCAGTGCTGCAGCTGAGTACTGCACTTTTCTGGAGAAAAGGGAAGGACCTCGGTGAATATACAAAGAGAGGAAAGGTGAACTGATGTGGTGGGAGCTGTATTCAGCTGTGCTGGTGCAATTACCACTTCTTGTGAGGGGAAAATGCATATAATTTGCTCTAGGAGTATGTTGTGGAAAGGCAGGATGGAGAAAAGATGGGAATCTGTCGTGAGGCAACCGTTAAAAGGAAAAAACCTTTCATATAAATAAGAAAATATTTCTTCTTCCCTTCTTTAACTTCTCTTTCTTTAATGATTTATTATGGGTGGATCTGCTATTGACTTTAATCCTCAGCCTTTGCCAGGCATTTTTCACATTTCCTGTGAGAATTGGTAGGACCAAAGCTGCCTCCAGAGTTCAGCTGTAACAGGGCAGAGCAGGAGGAAAATCCCACACTCCTCTTTCCTCTATTTCCAAGCAAAAATTGTTTATTTGTTGGATTAATCATTAAAGTTACAGACATGTCAGCAAAGGCACCATTTGATTTATTGCTGCTGATTTTGCATCATCCTGAAAGGTCACAGCCTGAC
Source organism: Apteryx mantelli (assembly GCF_036417845.1). NCBI lineage: Eukaryota > Metazoa > Chordata > Aves > Apterygiformes > Apterygidae > Apteryx > Apteryx mantelli. The sequence goes on along the minus strand of NC_089989.1, from coordinate 9,389,636 downwards.
TCAAATTACAGAGCGCATGTGTAAGCCTGGCAAGAGCAAAAGCGTTATTTGCTGTTACGAGCGAAGCTCATCTAGCCACGAAAACCTTTCAGGCAAGAGCCCCAGAATGTTCTGTGCGGTGGCGGCTTTGCAGGGCTTGGGGGGCTGCCCCCCACCCCCACCCCCCCCAAAGCCCCCCGACGCTTGAGCTCCTGAGTTCGCATCGGAGCTAGGGAAGCTCCGCAGGGATGAGGGCTGCTGCGGGCTATATCAGCAGAAGCCTGGAGTGACGGAGGAGGCTCTGAACGGAGATCTTGGAAACAGTCTGTTTTAGAGGACACCTATAGTGCGGTCTTTCAAAGTTAACGTGCATTTTACATTTATTTAGCTGATCATTCAGAAACGTGTTCTAAGCCGATATTCAGACTGCCACATCTTTATTATGACAAAGAAAAGGTTTTGCATACTCTTATTTTTTCCTGGACTAGCTATTTCTACTTTCTTGATTTGCAATGAAGGATTTCTCAAAGCAGAGGGGAAATTATACTCCATATACATACATACGCTTGTGTTCAGATTTGTCGGAGGAAAAAATAAGAATTTTGTTTACCTTAAAACAAATAGCATTACTGGTTTCTGTTGCTATTTTACTTAGTTGGCTCTGCAGGTGAAGAAATGGCTTCTTGATTTTCAAATTCCTGGGGGAGATGAGAGCCGCTAGAAAGGAGACACTTGCAACTAAGTGACAAAAGGTGAAAGATAGAAAAGGTGCTCACAACACCTGGTGACTTTAATTATTTTGAGTAACTGAATAATCAGCAGAAATGTTCTTCAAATAGATATTTGTAGATATCTGTTTTGGTGAATCTCTCTTCTTTCCCGCATGTTCACTGGTAGGGGAGGTCAGATAGGTGGCAGGAGCTTTTCACCTGTTTTGTTTTGGGCTTTTTTTTTGTTTTTTTTTTTTTTTGCCTTACCTATTTGAATCATGTCCTAGTTTGTGGTTATTTGTGAAAGCAGCTCACTGGGTTAAGTCTGTAGTTCATACCATGAAGTGGCCACTGGTGAAGGCAGCTGGCACCTCTGAGCACGGCAGCGGGGAGGGAGCCGGGTGCCTCGGGCGCTCGGGCGGCCCCTGCTCGGCTTCCCTTCCCCCCCTTCCCCCCCTTCCCCCCCTTCCCCCCCTTCCCCTTCTCCCCTTCCCCCCCTTCCCCCCCTTCCCCCCCTTCCTCTTCCCCCCCGCAGGCGGCTGGTTTGCAGGAGCAGAGCCTGGCTGCTGCTCTCCTATCCCTGATCCCATACTGAAAGCCAGGGTGATCCTGTTGACTGCTTGTATTTCAGAAGCGTCAAGAGGTAAGACCTGAATTTAAAGTTTTCTTAACCCTCTGTGATTCTGTTACTTACTTTTGTTTTCGAAATAGATGTTTGTGTTTACACCAGTTAAAGCAGAACAACACACCCTACCAGCAAGAACAATGTCCGTTACTATTAACACCCTGAGAAAATGTTTGATGAATACAAATAATGTTGGGTTAAACAAAGGATTGACAAAAAAAGCAAGACAAAAGGCCTTTGCTGGTGTGACCCCGCAACAATGTTGTATTGCCTTTGGTGCTATTTGAGTACGTGCCTTTGCTTCTGAAGAAGTCAATAGTCTGAGATTTTCAGTACCTTAGCAGGAGCCCAAGAACTTGCCATTTGGAAGGAAAAGGAAAAGGAAAGGACCATGCTTTAATCTCAAAGTATTGTTAGTTCCTTCCATTATTTCAAAAAAATAAAAATAAAAAAACCCCAAAGTGTCGTATACTGTAGTGAATCAGCAAAGAACAAAGGTTTAATTTTAGGCTGATTTTTTTAACTGGTTGAAACATTTTTTTCTGAAAACAAAAAGCCCTGTATTTTTTACACTTAGTTTTAAGTAACTAGATACAAGATAACCATAGCGGTATATCATTTGTATATATTAGGTTTAATACGTGACCCATGTGTCATTAATACAGATTAAAAACTCAAATCATTTTAATACTTCCAGAAGCAGGAGATTTTAGCTTTGTGTTTTCCTGGATTCAAAAAGTAATGTTGATTCCAGCACGAATAGCAGACTCTAGCAGAAGTATTCTGCTTGCATAGTATTTGCCCAAACTGAGCAAACACTTTTAAGATAAGCAGCTTTTTGACTTGGCATGTGGCTGACACAGCTTCATGTTGACAGATGCCTTTGCATCTGTCTTTGTGATAGAAAGAAGACAGATGTTCTCCTTGGCATTATGCAATGCCTGCTGCTGCTTCACAAAATAAGATGTAAAATCAGAACGAATAGTCCAACAATGAACAGTGTTAGCAGTTTGCCTACGAGCAAAAAAAGGCTGAAATAGTCTCATGTCAATGTAACATAGTGTGTTCTTACTGGAACTGAGTAACTGCTTTGTCATTTAAAAGTAGGCTATAAAAAAAGAAACTTCATTTTTCCACCTTTGTTAAATTATAAATGCTTGTTAATCATAATATTTATAATTAATCCCGTGCCACCCTTGGTTAACAGAGAGGTGTGTCGGTCTGTATAAATGCTTGTCTTAAGTGTTACGTCACTTAGCAGCTACAAAACCCTGTAAGTTAGTGCAAGTTAGCGCACTGTTGCCTGCTGAACTGGCCTCCTGACTGTGTCGAAGGCAAACACGAGGATTTCATATTTAATGTTTCTTGGAGATGCTCTTGTCACGTGAGGATGGAGTTGGCCTCAGTAGAGCATTGCCTGTTTCTCTCTAGCCCCAGAGGAAGGAGCCGCACGGGAGGAGCTCCTCCTGGGAACAGGCTGGCACCACCCCACGGTGTCTCTCCAGGGCCTGCACATCGCTCTCTTTCAAAGACAGCGCATCTGGACAGCTGCTGCTCCTTCCTCTTTGAGTGAGTCTCTTTGAGCTGAGCGTTGTCCGTGTCAAGCATAAAACATGTATGGAGGCTTTAAGAGCAGTCTCAGCGGAGCATCTGGGTCTCTCCACAGTGCGGCCATGCTGGTCCGGTGAGAGCTGTCTCCTCTAAATCAATGTTTAATGGTGTGGAAGTTCCTGAGGAGAGGGGAAATCCTCTGAGTTAAGTTTAGGCATGGGGAGCACGTCAGCAAAGAGGCCAACGGCATTGCCCACAGCAGTGACATTTCCCTGTCGCAGCTAGGAAAAATCTGTGCAGAAGTGGCTTGCACAGGAGTCCTGCTGTCACACTAGCAGAGCAATTTGTGTGCTGCTCTGCTCACTGGAACATGCCTTCCTAGATATGCTTTCTGCAAACATGCGATGATCAGATATCTGAGCAGAATTAAGCAGAAGAATAGTGAAACATTTCTACAAATAAAAATCAAACCTGATGCCAAGGCTGAAAAAAGTCTCCGTTATAATCAGTTAGTCTAGATTGAAACATGGCCTGAATAAGTGCATCTCCTGTTTATAATTATTTTCTGGAAGACCAAAGACTTAGGAATTCGTATTGTAGTTTTGAACTAAAAGCTTTAGGGCTCTGGGCAAGGTTCTTGGCTGGTGCAAGCTGTTCTTCCTACTGTCGCATAAAATGTACTGGGTCCAGACCTGCCCTTTTGAGTTTTAATTAAAAGTAAAGTTTAGCTTATGCTCTATCATGTGATTTAGCCACTGTTTTTGCAATGGCTATTCTACACTGGGCTTAGTCTTATTTTGCATCTTTCTTTCAGCCTGTGTTGAGAGAGATGTTGAGATCTGAGTTTTTTTGTAAGCTAGTAAATGTCTCAGGGAAAATCAGAAATGATAGTGTCTCTCTGGGCCAATGAGCGGGCAGGACTGGCTTGAACGCACTCTTAGGACATCTCCTTGCTCTAGATGGTTGTAAGACTGAAGGCAGAGTGCCAGCGGGCAGACCATGTGCTGTAGCGCATCGAGTACTGGGCTGGCACTCAGGAGACCGCGGTACTCCCGGTTTTGCCATGTATGGGAAGGTGAGTGACAGCCACCCAGTTCTGGTAGCCCTGGCCCTGATCGTCTCAGCGCCCTGAGCCTCAGTCCGTCCTCGTCGCTCGAGTCAGAAAATAGAGCTGATCCCGTGTCAAGGCTTGCGCCCTGCTGATGGGGAAAAGCATGTGTGTGTCAGTTATTACTCCTGCCGGGCAGTGCTGCCCCCGCAAGCCTGGCAGGCCTTCCTGGGTGTAGAAGTCCATCCCTCTCCTGCAGGAAGAGTGTGCGCTCCTGAGCCGGAGCAAGGGCCCTGAGGAGTGCTCCTGCACGTGCCTCGGGGGACGCGCCGGTCTGCGTCCTGCGCGCTTTGGTCAGAGAGCAGCCAGCGAAACCCAGTGAGCGGGCTTTGGTGAGCAAGGTGGCTGTTACGTAGCGCTCTGTAACCACAGTTTAAAAATAAGCAGGTAACCTATCTATCTTGGCTCTCTTAGGTGCAAGAACCATACTTGAGAGAGCTGCTCTAGAGTGGGCAGAACGTCCCCATTAACAGAGAGGTTAAAATTGTTTAGTTATTAAATTGGCGCACTTTCTGATGTGGGCCTTCCAGTGCTGGAGTGTGCTTCAACAAACAGCATAGTCCAGCTATGTAATAACGTTGTGTGCTAAGGGAAAAGAGTCCGAGAGGCACCCTTCAGGTGCTATGTTTAATGCGTACTTGTGTCTGTATCCATGCCAGATGAAATGGAAGCGTCCGTATATTGGGAAGATGCAATCTGGTTTCTTATTTCACTGGTCCTCAAGAGAGATCTCAAGATAGCAGTGAACGTTCTTCCCATCAAGCCTGTGTGTGCCAACTCTGGTGAGTAGCACGCTCATACAAATAACATTTAAAACACTTGTGATGAGCTTTTGCCAGGATCATGTTATGCAGCATGACATACTGGCATGGTATTTGGAAACTGGAGACATCCTTATTCATGCAGGCATTGTGGCTCATCCCTTTTATCATCTAAGCAGTTATTACACAGTGTGTAGTGAGTTCTCCTTGCTCTGCTATTGTACAAGAGCTTCTGAACAAGGCTGAAAGACAATTTTACATCTTTTTGCTGGCGACTGATTTGGCCTCCTAGGAACATCTGGAGTTGTTCCCACCCCCCGCACGCCCCTGCACCCCTCTGTGAACTTTCAGCCCGGCTGCAATGACGGTTCAGCTGCTGCTCATGAAGCAGCTTCTGAACTGGTGCAGTTACAGCCCCAGCGTACGATGGTGAGCTGGTTACAATTTTGAGTTTTGTGCATGTGCCAGTTTTGAAGTGCGACTGCTTTATGAGCAGCTGAGCAGTCGCAGTAGTTCCCTGCTGAGTTCTCTGCAGCAGTGGCAGGAACCTCTACAGCCATCTGACTCCAATCTGCCTGCATTTGACACAGACTATAGAGGAGGAGTTCCAGCATCCCGATCAAAATCAAGCTTGTTCCCTTCTTTTAAATTCCCTTTGCTGCTTCATGTTTTTAGTCTTAAATGAAACAAACTTTGTCCTAGGTCCTGTCTGCTTCACTGGGTAAACATCAATCTATCTGCTGGATAGGTTCAGTGGTCGTTTACCAGTGACACTATGAATATAGGTTTGGCAAGTAGCAGGCATACTGCATCTATACACACAATATATTTGGGGAATTTCCCTTCTCTTTTACCTTTTTTGCTTCTTTCACTATTGTGTCAAACTGTCACTGTCCATCAGTCTAGCCTCTGGATCTATTTAAAGTTTGTTTTTACCACTAAAGAAGCTTGAAATACGTAAAAATTGTGTTTAGGAGAGGTCCCTCACTGAAGCAAGCATAAAGTTCTGAACTCAATCCCTAGCATATTTGTGCTTTCAGAGCTATCTTCTAAAATTAAATTTTTTTGTATGAATTTAAATTTGCAGAAAGAATGCAGGGGAAGAGTACAAAAGCATAGCTTGAAGCTGCGCTACATTTCACACACAGAAAAAGGTAAACTATTACACACAGTGTAGGAGTTGGTAACAGTATGAAGTGTGTGTGTGTGTGTGTGTGTGTGTGTGTGTGGTGTCCAGTTTTCTAGGCCACGGTGCTCCCCTTTAGTGTAAAATGACTTTAGTGCCTGCTGCTAATTAGAAAACTCATGGAGTATGAAGAAATTACTGTTTTTTCTCCTTTTACCACGTACAGGATAGAACACACAATAAGCTACTGACCTGAAAGATAGCAGCGCTGCTTGTCTTGTTTCATCTTGCCTCCAAAATGTTGATGTAGGGATGACTTTTTCCTAAAAGGAAACCAGCTCCCTTCAGAAAGCAGACTGAGAGGCGTGTGAGGCTTGTTGTAGTTGGCCTCCCTCCCAAAGGCTCTTAAAGCATGTATTTAGGCTTCTTTCCATGCGTATTTAGAGAGAGAGGGATGTTTTTCAGATGTGTTAAACTAATCATTCTTGGTGTGTTCTCATGGAATCTCCCACACCCCCAAAACAGTCATTTACCTTAGCAATGTATAAGCATTTAATGCCTACTTTCTTTGTCACACAATTTAGTCACTTCATATACAATACAATAGTAACTAACTCTATATCTTTTTTATTTTTAGTACTTCCTTTTTTAATTTTGGAGACACCTCTGCTACATTCAAAGCTGAATTTTCTCTGAAGGTTCTTGTCTGATTCACCTGAACTTTCTCAAAAGCAGGTAATTAAAATGCTTAGTTCTAAGAATTAGCTGTCTCTGGTCAAATGAATGATGATCTACTGAAATGCTGCTTACCCAAAACCCAAGACCATGGCTATCTGCATTTAAAATACAGCTGTTGTCTTTAGGGAATAATTTTTGTTCTTAATATAAAACTTTAAGAAGCTGAGGGACAAGACAAAACGAAAGAAAATGAAGACACTGATCTTTTCACAAGCGCTACAGAAATGCTTGACTAGCTGATTTTTTCCAAAACAGTAACTGTTCGGGAGTTGCTACTGTGGAGCTACATTAGGAACAACAGGAACAGCTGCTTCAGCCCCTTATGGAAAGGAGTACTGGGCAAACGCTCAAAAAGACTTGATCAACGGGAATTTGGCCAGTAGTGTGTTCAGTGGCTAGAGATGCGCTCCTAAAGCTCTTGGTATTTCTGTCCATCTGCTGCGGCAGCAACAGGTTCACTTTGTAGCTGTAAAGACTATTTCCTGGACAAACTCCTCAACTTCTGGAGAATAAAAACAGAATATACCTTCCTGACATTTCAACAGGATAACAAAGTCCTGAAAGAGATGGGTTTCCTCTGAAGGAAAACATGACCTGAATAGTAGTTTGTTTCTGCTCCCAACTCACAAAGTATAGAAATCGGTTTCCTTTCTTCCCAAGCAAATTCAGAAGAATATGCACACACCTGTGATTTAAGAGCACTTTATTGTTCTTTAAGGCTACTTTTAAGTACAAAAAAAAAAAAAAAGATGGCCTGCCAACCCTTTTTTTTTTCCAGGTGAAACAAGGCCACAAAAGAATGGTATATTACAGATTTACAAACACAGAATCTTTCAGACTGAACTGTAGAGAACCTGGCTCTGTGAAGAAACTTCACCACGCAGCATGATGGTGAGTTCAGTTGAGTTTCCTTCCACCTCCCCCCAACCCTTTGGCTTTCGTAACATGATTGTGTCTAATATATGTTTTACTGGACATACCACATTAAATCTTTATTGCCCTCAAATTCATTTACCTATCTCAGATAAGTAAATGTAACCTTGTAAAACAGCTATTATTGAAAATATTAGCTTTAAAAACATTATCTTATTTGTGTTTACAAAGAAATATAGGAGTCACATTTTCCACAGAGTCCATCTACAGTATTAGTATTTTACTGTTATAATGCTCAGTAGCCTGTAGCAATAACAAACTAGTGGCTATTAATGCTAATGCAGTGTTCTCATAGAATAACTGTGTTCCTGCACTTTTACTGTATTACAGACAAATCTACAACAAAAAAAAGATCAACTTTTTTCTCCAAACAAAAAAATGAATGATTACAATAAAGGAAAGGGAAAAATTAAATAGCTACATATCATTAACAAATTAATTGTTCCTCAAAAAATACCTACAAATTTCTCTGTACATTCTTTACGCACAGCGTAACGATGGTCTTAAAGTTACCTATATAAAAAAGTGTTCTTTTAACAATCTTCCTACAGAGAGTAGGGTACTGAATGCCAAAGCAGGTAAGCGTTGACTACCCAGTAAGATGGTAGTGAAATGTGTAAAACTGGGGGCTTAGGTTGTTTGTTTGTTTGTTTGTTTAATCTTTAAAGAAAATTGAGCAGCCACCTTCTCAACAAGAGTAAGAGCCAATCTCCTGATCCTTTTTTACCCTGCACCTTTTCCAAATTAATTAGCTTAACTTTAAAAAACCTTAAAATAAAAGCCACAATGGACCCAATACTGTAACACAGTCCATAATACATCACGTGTAGTTTATCTTCCAACTAGTTCTAACTTTCTACACTGAACCAATCATCTCAGGTAACCCAGTATTAAAAAAAAAAAAAGAAAAACACCTAGTTGCAACTGTACTGGGAAGATGGAATGTATGGGGGAGAGTAGTTACACTTAACAAGAAGAGAAGCTCTTAGTACTAGCACAGCTGTGGTTTTATGCCTGCCTCTATTGCCTAATTTCTAGTTAGTAGCTATTAATATAGCAAATGATAATAAATGCAGTAATACCTGTATAAAGTTTTCTAATGGAGGAATGTATGCTGCAACTTGGCATAGGTTTATGAATAAGCTTAAAAAAAATTAAAGATCATATTTCACAAACTGTAACAATCTGTTGTCCAGCCAAGATACGTAATGGTAGCAGTTTCTGCAGCTAGTTAAAGGTGGATTACACAGACTTAGTTTTAGGAAGCAAATTCCTGTTAAGCAGACAGTGCTGCAGACAGAAACAATTACTCAGTCTTGCGCAAAGCTATAGCATCCTGTACCACGCATCATATATTTCTAAACTGCATCATTTGAGGCCTGTCCTGAGGCTGTCCTCTTTTGCTGGCTGCTACTAAAGTGAATATCAAATACAAATATCATAGAGTACAACTGTACCAGCAGTAAGTATATCTAGGATTGTTACTGACAAAAATAAACTAATTCTGAAGAAAAGCTAATAAGTATTATGATTCTTACTGTCTATACATTAATAGATACCAGCTATTTTTCATAAAACATGCATCGTTAAGCACTATTGAACCCTCCAACCTCAGCTCTATTCTAACAAACTGCAGTGTTTAGGAAAAAATGCCCGTGTTCTGTAAATTATGCAGTCCAGTTGCAAGCACTAAGCACCTGAAATCTAAAGAGAGAAAGACCTATAACCTGTATGAGACTTCCCCTTCCAAAGCTGTTTTGCTTTAAGAAAAATCAAACTGATAGAAATGTCATCCTTAAACCCTTTTTTCAGCAGTTTGCCCTCAAAATATTAGCATCTTCCGGAAAGTTGCTGTGCAACTTCAGTCCTCCTCCAATAGTGCAAATCATACATGACAGTTCTTTTCAAGTATATACATACAAAATTACTTCACAGAGAGGAAAAAAAAAAAAAAAGGCAATGTAAGCAAACCAGACAAATTCTAGTCGCAAGAAGCTAGTAAAGCAAAAAGCATTTGGGTCAACCAACTATGTGTAATGGCTTCTGTGGATTAGCGTGCATTTTTTTTTAAAGGGGCAGCAGATTTGCATCAGAGGTTTCTTTGGTAATTGAGGCAGGAAAAAAAAAGGATGCTACATCATATGAATCTTTATGAAATAGTTCCTGCTATCATCTTTAAGGGCACCCTTTTACAAAAAAAAAGTGAGTACTCCAAAACATGTGTTGAAAACTAATCTCCCCTCCCCCAACACTACTTTAAGCACTGTTCAAAGCTCAGTCAAACCATGCAAATTCACAAACGCGACGGTCCTCTCTTCAGGAGACCACAGAGGGAGAGTGATTATGATTGACCATGTGGGAGGAAGGGGAAGACTGGCCCCGCCTCGAAGCAGACTCAGGACTGCTGGACACGCCGTCCTTCGCAGCTTTGATCTGAAGCCATGTATCCCCAAGTGCTTTGGCAAAGTGGTCATCAACTGATCCCGTGATGGACACAGAGTTTGCCACTGGCTCAGGCTCCTTGTAATTCTTGCCAAGGCTTCGGCGGAAGTGCTCTTCCACCACTGGGTCACAGGCAGTGGTAGCTAGATGGGGGAAAGGAGGCAGAAGAAATGTTATTTCAGTGCAGAATCCTGGCACCAGATACTGCTTTCAGAGTCCTTGCTTTTTTCCCATTTTTGTATCATCTATGCCTAAAGCAAGACTTCCTTAGATCATACAACTGGTAGTAAAGGGGACCGGGAAAGAAAACATAAGGATGTGAAATGCAGAAGAAAACGAGGCTAAGTATCTTTGCACTTGTGTGACCTGCACTAGATAACCATTTTATATATAATTATAGTTCTCCCTCACGTTCATACCAGGATTTTTGCATTGCCACATTTCCAATTTCTGTGGAAACCCTCTCCCCCAACAAGCACATAAAATTTAATATTTAGGCTTAAATCGAATTAAAAATCAAAACTGTTCTTTAAATCAGCTCTCAAGTCTGCTGGTAACAGTCAGATGTGAGGAGGACCCCATCCTAAATTACTGTATGTCACAAGCTGATTTAAGGGTTTCATCTTACTTGACATGCTCATAATAGGAGAAAGCTAGAAAACTGCATGAATCATTACTTCTGCCTTAGGTACTAGCACTTAAATAGTGTGATACTGTTACAAGAGAAAAAGAACCTTGAAAAACAGGTTTTGAATGGTAAAAGTAATAAATAATTCCTCTGACTAAATATGAGAGATTTGCAGTTTTAGTCTAGACACGCAACCTGTGTGTCTAAAAGACATCATCTTTCAGAAATGCTTAAAACTGTCAGGCTCGATGCCATTATTCTTCATGCTCCTGAAAGGCCTTAACTGATCCTAAAATAATGCAAGTATCATGCAGAAAGACCTTTTCAAGTGACAAGAGAAAAATATTTTCTGAAAATATTTACAACTATTCCAGAGCCCATGTAAACACAGCTAGGTGCTCAATGAAGAAGCTCTCTTTAGGTAAGTAACAGCAGTTTTTGGAAAACTTCGAACATCTTAGATCTCCAGCTACTGATTTCTCTAAGGGCATAATACATCCTCTGGGGTCTGGACGTTCCAAAACTCACTTTGGCTTCTTATTCCAGTTTTCAACAAAATGCTGCTCTTAAAAAAACAAAACAAAACAACTAACACAAAAAAAAACCCCACCCCCCTCAAAAAAACCCAACCTGCTGTGGTCTTTCAGGTTCCTACCAGCTCATGCTGATTTCATTACACTGCCACATTCTGGGGGGATGAAGCCTCCCTCCTATTTTACTGAGCCTGTCACTTTTGAAAATGCTGTGTCTGAGTCAGTAGCTGTATGACTGAAATGAAAAAGGCTCCATTTTCCCCTAATCACACAGTGAAAAGGAGTGAAGAGGAATAACCCAAGCTTTCTTTCCAGGTACTTCATGAAAAGATTTCATGAAAAGTACTAATTGCACTGAAGGTAAAAAGCTAAAGCTCCCTGCTTGGGTTGCTGTAGCAACTGCCCTCCAGAGCTGCGTGTGATCCACGCAGAGAGCAGTGGAGGGTATGTGCTGTGGAAGCGCACTGGTAGCTACAGGAAAGAAGGTTTTTCAGACTGCATCTGAATCATAAATGTCTACTGACTACTGAAAGACAGACTGGGAAAACTACAGCACCTAAAATAATAGCATGGTTGGATCTGCGGGTCCTCTCTGTTTGCTGTTTGTCAGTTAGACTAAAATAAACATAATGACTTATTTGTCTGTTTGGTTTTTTTTAAACCTTTCATGAAATGGTACCTCCCACTGTGGCATGAGATTGATGCTAGTAAGACTGCAGAGGGGCTCTGTGCTGGTACATGTCTCTGCCCGGGTAGACCGGATAAAGAAGAGGTGCATCTTGTTTCACTTCCTTTTATTCAGGCTAATACACCAATGCCCCTGCGGTTAAAGCTAGCAAGAAAATCTTGTTCTCCACAAATTCAAATCAGGCAGTTGCACTTACTGCTAGATGGTCTTCTGTAGGCAGGCATTGCTGAAGCGCAGCCGCTGTGAGCAATGGGGCAGTGGGAGAGGTTACAGTTTCGGTTGTTCGCAGAAGCACATGTGATTACAGATGGACGGTTCTAATATGAAAGAAAAAAAACGGTCACTCGATAAGGTAATTAGACAAAGCCATACTTACTGTAGTTCACTGCAGTACAGTGAGAGAGGTACAAACTTAACTGAATCTTGGCAATGAAATAACTTGTAAAACATCCAATCCAATAGAGCATATTAAACCCCAAATATTCAATTATTTCCTTCTCTTTCATTTAATAAAATAATGCATTTTCATAATGGTTCTTAGTCATTTAAGTGGCAAGCAACAATCCAGAAAGAAGACAGTATAAAAGCAAATCACTGAAAGCATTAAGGAGATTTTACACCGTTTCCATTTCAGATTCATTAATATACGCAGAACTAAATGTCAACACAGTAAGTACTCGTTTCATATACGTCCACGAGTCCTTTGGGTTGCAGGACTCAGAAGTGCTTTACAAATCTTACAGAAAACTGTCTCCTGAGCATTAAACAAGTTTTAATGGCATCATTCTTCATTTAGAAGTTAGCATTCCTAGACTGACTAATTCTGTATTCAATACTTCAGCCAGAAAACAAAAAGCCCATAAGATATGAAACATGAAAAGCTCCTGAACAAGTGTTGCCTGAAAGTACTTTCCTGTTGTAATTTATGTGCCTTTCTAGCATTAAGAAATATCGTCCTTTCTCCATTCTCAACAACACATGCCAATTCCCCAAAACACGTATTCACGCAATCTTAACTCCACAATGTATACGTTATGCAAAGTGTAATATAAAATACATGGTAAACAACTGTAATAAGTGTAAGTGTTATATTGAAACAAGGCCTTAGGAAAAGAAATGCCCAAGTTTCTCCAGATGGCTAAAGGGAAATAACACAAGTACTTAAATATTTTTGCTTTGCATCTTTAGTATATTTTACAATGCAAGGAGTTCATTTTGCTATACTCAATTAAAGTTAAATGTCTAAAAGATTAATAGAATTGTTGCAATTAACACAGTTTTAATTTCTTACCCATTTTACAAATCCCTGCAGCAAACCCACAAAAATCACTACTTTACCTACCACCATACAAGGTCCATGAAGAAGGAAAGAGCTTTCATTGTTTAGTGGTACTTTAGTCTAGACCAAGTAAGAGCAAGATTGAAGTAACAGAGATGGGCTTTTGAGGGAAGGTTTAATATGATTTGTCCAGACAATGGGAAAAATGATATTTACATCTTATTGCACTGACAACAAAGTCAAAAAGTAAATAAAAAAAAAGCCAGTTATATGATTTCTCTGTATGCAGTTCAAGGATGGCAGGTTTTTTCTTTTTTATAGGGGCCAAGATTGTGTACATCTACAAAGTATTGTTTTTGAGAAGCATATACATACTTATCTGTTCAGAAAGCTATTTTAGACATGCAAGAGGTGGGAAGTACAGAGAGGCAGGTAACAGAAGAGCAGGTACTAACACCACCCAGGATTTGAGGGGCAGGGAAAAGGCAGCGTACCGAACCCCCTGGTGTGATCACGTACAGGTACACTGAACAGGCTGTGCATATTTATGTGAAAATACTGAGATGAGAAGCTGAGAATTTAATAACAGTGACTATAGCTGCTGAATAACCACTACACTGCCTAAAGTAAGTGCCTTTTTATCCTCCTGTTTATTGGAAGCATACAGTAAGATGAAATCCCATTCAACATGTTAACTTAAGGTAAAAATCAAGCAAAGGTTTCTTATTTTCTATACAATTTTTTTCTTATATGATTTCTTACCTGAACATCCTATTTCCCCAAGAAAACAGATTGTAATCTGGCTCAGAATATCAAAGATAACAAAATAGAGAGAAATCTGGTTGTGGGCAGCAGGAGTCGGCCCAAGTCAAACACACTAAAATAGTGGAGTGTCGGTGTTAGCTGCCAAATTGAGAAATAGCAGTAATGCTATCAAAGGGCAGCAGTGTCGTCAGTGGAAGCCTGTCCCTTCCTCCTCTGTCATCACCGAATGCTGAGAGCGTGGAAGAGCTGTTCTGCCCAGAACAATAACTCTGCGCTCGCCGTGCCAAATGATGCAAGACAGCAGCAACACCAGTGTCAAGCTAGGCGCTCCGGCAGAGCAAAACGTGAAAGCCTTACTGCTGCCCATCCCCAACCACGGTGAAAACCTACAACAGTAGGTGTGAGGTGTACACTGCAGGGGAAAAACATGCCCAAATCACATGTGGAAAAGCCCAGCTTCTGGAAGACCATCCACTCAACGTTTACCCTTTGCAGTGCATCGTAGTGGGGGGAGGGAAGGAGGAGAGGAAGGGAAGGGAAGGAGGAGAGGAAGGGAAGGGAAGGAGGAGAGGAAGGGAAGGAGGAAGAGCTTGGGTGCACAGGCCAGTTTAGTTTCCCACACCGCAGCTCACCACAGCTCAGTTAGCTTGTTTCTCCTCTCAACTGGTGAGAAGGAAAAGTGACTTTGACATGCAAGAAAACTGTTACCGTATAACCTCCATAGAGAATAGCTTATCTTTAGCAGATCCCAAGAAGAACAAGTAAAACATACAAGAAGGCAAGCAAAAAAACAAACATCCCCCTATCCCAGCATATAGAAAACAAAACCATTTTAGAGAAAGTATAAGTTTATGAAATATCATTACTTTTGTTTAGCAAAAACCAAACAGTGATATAATATTGCTCTAAACAACAGAGCTTCTGCTTTCAGGTCCATGCACAACTCTGCATACCAACTAAAATGGCTCATCGACTTCTGGCAGTTTAGATGAACTCTGAAGTCTCCTTTTGGCTATCTAAAAAACCTAAGATCATTCCACCTTCTTTCACTTGGAAAATTTAGTGCAGAATTTCCTGTACGCCTTCTCCATGGCTCCTTTTTATCTTGCGCCTCTTCTTCACGAGTCCCAGCAGGAGAGAGGTGGGACAGAGGGGAGGAATGCACTCACTCATTGCCAAGGAGAGTACACGCTGTGCCTAAACACCCTCCTTACCTGTGACCTGCATCACTTATTGCCTAATGGGTACTAGAGCCTCACTCAACCAAAAAGCAACTCAGACTTTGCCTTCCCGATTCAAACACATGCATTAACAAGCTTAACAAAGCATCAGAAAAGCAGGTAGGCTAAGAAATCCATGACAGGTACATTTAAACACCAGCAATTTATACACATTGAACATACCGAGCTGTGGCATTCATCGTGCATTTTAAAAATACATTTTGCCTGAAGAATGGTATTGCCTACCTATTGTAAGTCACAATACGTTCTGCTTACGTCTGGGAAGTCCTCATTGTGTCTACAGCAAGGATTCCTACAACTACCCAGAGTTTCTTGTCAACCTAGAAGCCAGTACCTGCTGCCGTTCCACAGAAGTCAGTGTAGGTGTGATGCCAACAGTCCGGGTTGCATCCATGCTGTTTTTGGTCAGTGCTAGAGGTTGATCCATGGTCAAGCTTGGGATTGAGGCATACATGTGGTTGGCGTGAAGGCTCATTGTTGGGGCAGCAGCTCTCTCTATTGGGCTGCGACTCCTCTCTCTGTGCTCCTTCCGATAATCTCCATTGGCAGTCTTGTTTCTAAGACATGAAAGAGAAAAAAAGTCACATAACTGGCTGTCTTTGCAAGCTGTAATAACATATGCAACATCAAATCCCTTTAAGAAACATGACGCAATGCATTTTGCTTGGTTTGTGGGGAGAGGTATAGAATCCCCCTGGTTTATCCAACCATCTCCCTGCAAAGATAAGTGAGCAATTTACCCTTGCAAGCCCTGGCAATCAGAATTTTTATTCAGCCTAGAATTTCTTCAGATACTTATCTAAGTAACAGTAGCAACTGATCTTGCTTTAAGATCAGAAACGTCCTCATTTAAAGTACTATTTATCCAGCTATGTCTCCTAACACCACAATATCCTATAAGCATTGCTGAAGCCCAAGAAAAGTTTGTTTTAATGGAAAGACATGGGCTGATATCAGCAAAATTCAGCAAATCAGGGCACGAAACAACCTTTCCAGAGTAGAAAATGAAGGACAAAGCGGACTATACTGCACTTCTCTCAGAATCATTTAATTACAACTGTTTTTTAAAAGAGTAATTTCACATTACTGCTGAACCATAAATCTCAATTGATGCACTCACATCATTAGCCTACCATTCACTGCAATTAAAATAATACTGATTTTATATAATGCTGTATTTCAGTTTCTAAACACCAACATAATCTTGATTAAAGGGAAACCAGTGAATCAAAGGAAATGTAATTCATTCATATTGGGAAAGGTAGTAGTTCATAATCATTTATCTAAGTAAGCATGGATTTGACTGGCAGTCTGGAACATACCAGTATTTTAAGAGTTAAGATGTATCAAGCCACAATGCCTAGTACCTCAGTATGATATATCAAATTCAGTCCACCTTTGATACTAGAAAGAACTAGAGGAGAAAGCTGGTTCCACAAAAAGCATATTCTCTCTTCACGGGACTCTTCAAGCAACAGCAGAAGCAGTGTCCTCTCAGGGTAACTGTTACAAAAATCTGTTTACAACTTTCCCCCCCCATTGTTTTCTTTTAACGCATCATGGCAAATTAATATACAGGAATAACCTTCAAAAATGCTCTGATTAATGTAAGGCAGAGACAGAAAAGGAAGAGAAAAATGTTTTATGTAATAGTAGAAGTAAAGATGTCAGAATAGTGCTCAATATTGAACCCAGTTACCATTCCGGGAAGCTACTGCCCGCTTCAGTGTCTGCAAAAGTCACCCGGAAAATGCTGCCAGCTGAAAGAAAAGCCCTGCCAACAGAGGGAAATGAGGAACCCCAAAGCCTCTTTACCAAGATGCTACAGAAAAGAACCTCACAGGCTTATACAAATAGGATAATTATTTAGATTTCTCTAATGGTTATTTGTAGTTTATGTTGGTTAAAAACAGACAGTAACATTACTCTGCCTTGGAGTGGGATTCTCCTTATCATCTGAAGACCTAACAGTGCTGAGGTTCAGCTTGTGCTTCGCACCACACCGC
Organism: Apteryx mantelli; assembly: GCF_036417845.1. Taxonomy (NCBI): domain Eukaryota; kingdom Metazoa; phylum Chordata; class Aves; order Apterygiformes; family Apterygidae; genus Apteryx; species Apteryx mantelli. The sequence goes on along the minus strand of NC_089989.1, from coordinate 9,372,523 downwards.
TCCCGCATGCAGTTCCCCCGTGCACCACGTAAACGCAGCAGGACCCCGCAGCGCCCGGGGCCTCGCGAGCAGGACGGACGCGCAGCGACGCTTCCCCTGGTGCTGCCCCGCGAGCCAGGGGCTCTCTGCCCTCCCCGAGTTGTTCAAGGGCCTTTTGAGACCCCAGAAACTTTTAGCCTCTACAGCATCCTGCGGCAACGGCTTCCACAGTTTAAACTACATATTTTGTAAAGCACCTTTTGTCAGCATTTCTTCTTCTTTGTTTCTGTTTAATTGAAAATCTAATGATATGGTCTGCTACTGCCCCAGTTCTTATATTAGGAGAGAGAGAAAGACATTGTTCCCTCCTTATCTTCTCCTTGCCGCTTCAGATTTCATCTCTCTGTTCAACAAGCCTTTTGCCCAAGCTGCTACTACTTAGCTTTCCTCAAATGACACCTGTTCCCAGACCTTCCTTATCCGTGTTGCCCCCCTCGTAGCTCGCACGGCCGTAATCCTTCCCGGGATGGGCCCTCCTGCACGAAGAACAGGATCCCTGCTGACACGATGGCCAGACCCCAGGCTGGTCCTCAGTCTGCTCAGCAGGTTCTTGGTTGTATGATTTAGAAATCCGCTCCTGCTGCCTGAATGGAAACCCACTTGCCATGGTAGAGGTTAGGGTTAATATGACACCGGGCATACAGTGGCTCTGGAGGACCTCAAGACAAGACAGCTTATTATCTATGCCAGATTCTCCTGAGGGGCCTCGAGGGAGCAGCCAACAGAGTAACAGTGTAATTTATGACCCTTCGGGGCCGCCCTCTCTCCCCCCCGCACCGGCCATCCCTTTTAACTAAGCACAAATTAGTTGTTGCAGATTAGCGGAATCGACCATAAAACCTAACATCTTCCCGTTCACAGCTGCTGCTCAAGACGTTCTCTGAAAATCAGGCGTTTCTTGAAGCCTTCTGTGTAAGGCAGATTGAGGCATAATGTAGCGGCACACGAACCGCCAGGAAACACATTCCCACAGTGTTAGATAGAGATCTTTTGCCAGCTTTGGTACCATTTCAATTCACAAGACTACTTTGCAGTATCAGCATTCAGAAGAAAAAAGTTTAGAATTGCATTGCTCTGAGCTAACAACTTAGGCAAGTCTGTGGCTTCATGGAAGCACAACGGAGTCTATATTTAAAGTACAGTAGCCTGATCTTAAATTACAGTACTGAAAATGGCTACTGAACACACAACAAACTAATCCTTCACTACCCCTTAAAAAGCAAATATGGAACTTCATAAATAGTACACCTTTATAGATTGTTTTTGTACCTGGGCGACAGCCATTAGATAACCTGGTAAATAATACATGAAATAACATTGCTAAAATCATTATTCAAGCAATAAAGGCAATACAGTATAGAGATGACTCATTCTTCTTGCTGCAGTGCAATATCTTTGGTGGCTCCGAGCCAAATTCTTACATTTCAACTAAATATTATCTGCTCTAGTGCAATTTAAATAACAATTTGGAAGCTGCAAAACCAAATCCAGCTATTGTAGATTCCCATTTTTCATTACCTTGAAGAAAAAAAAAAAATCCCTGTTCATAATAATTATTTTTCCTTTTAATAAGCACAAGCTAGTTTTCAAGGTAAGAACTTTGTTTTCTCCACCAAAAAATAATTGTAAAATGAAACCAAAAAATCTGGATTCATCTTTTTTTCCCCTTAGAGCTGGAATTTCAACTTCTAAGTGCTGCATTTATGTTAAAAAAAAAAAAAAAAAGCTATCAAGTGTATCAAGTGACAGCGGAAGAAAAAACCTACTGAAATTCCCATGCAAATTAAATTTACCTCTTTACACAATAGCATCTATATTCACTGCTCCTCACCTTTAAATAAGTAGATAGTCACAGCTCCAAATATTGGTGAATTGGTAGCTTTTGCTTTACCAAAAAGAATGAACTTTCTACTATGATTTTTGGAATAAGGGACCACGAAAAAGGGGAATGGGATCAGTCTAAAGCTGGGAAGTATAGCAGTCCTTCCCTAAAGATATCTAAAATTATTGAGTTATCTCAGCAATCTCAGCAAACCACACCCTAACCCTTCCCGTTTTGTAGGCAACTAATTCCCTCTGCCTAATTTAGAACAATTCCTCTTCCAGACAGGGAACAGTATACACTAGTCTTCAAAAACCCATTCCTCAGTTCATCTACCTTAAAATATACAGAGTCTTGGCAAAAATTAAAAATACCTGGAGCTTCTACTTTGTCATCAGATATTATTTTTTCTGAACCTAGCTCAAAATTGTACAGCACCATGTAGAATAGTAACGTGACAGCTCTGGCCTTGTGAAGATATAACAGCACTTCTGTGTTACTGCTATTTAACTATAAATAGCAAATCCTGCAGACATCTGACTGCACTTGTAAAACAAGCGTACATAAACTTATTTATATACAGAGTATTCACCAATTTCAAATTATTAAAATAATTTAAGTTTAAAATATACCTTTAAAAATAATTTTCTATTAGAAGTTTCTCTAGGCAACTGAAAGTTTTTTCTGTTACAAATTTTTTTTCTTATTACTGAGAGAAGTCATCTGAAAACATAGGTATTCTGTATTTTTTTTTCCAACTACAGCTATTAAACTTCTGTTTTGGAAAACTGATACATTCTTGTTTTGGTATTAGGTGCTTTGTCTGAAGGGGCAGTCAAAATTGCATGTGTTACAATATATTTCACTGAAGTCAAGTAGCTTAAAAATTCCAAGTACACTGAACTGGTACAGCGATGCAGCTCTTAGTTCCAACAGAAGGCCAGAAAATTACAAAGGAGGATTTCTGACCACATTTGAAAAATAATTTCAAAATACATACTACAAATAGATCCAGCTGTCCAAACAGTCTGTGCTTTACCATCCCCCAGTTCCACTTTGCTTTAAACATCACCACAGATTATTCTGGACTCCATCTTCAGTGATGGACATGCCAGTGTATCTCTACTGGCTGAAAAAATAACTATCAGTTGTTATTGTTATTATCAGCGAATATCAGTGAAAACCTGAGTAAACCTCATGCAGTGGGACAGTATTACATCAGCCACGCACATCACCCTTACCTCCCTTTTAACAGAGAGATTCAAGCTACTTACAGGTTTATTTTAGCAAAATTATACATGACTCCAACCTTAAATTCATTTCTCCAGCACTTGAAAAACAGACATTGTTTTCCATGTTTCTCCCCAGTGAATCATAACCGAGGCTGCAGCACTTACCCAGCATCATGTGCTCAGAGGGATGTCATACCAAAACCACACACATCCTGACTGCTAGCTGGAAGCCTGCTTCGCTTTGCTTCTAAATAGCGGTTGTTAATTGAAAGCAATGGCCCCGTCCTCTGCAGCGAGCAGTTCCAAAGGTGGAGAAAATGAATTGTTCTTAACCTTTTTTTTTTTTGGACAACCTTTAAATGCGGCTGTTCTGTTCACTGGCACCAAGTTGTGGTAATTCACAGCCATCCTACAGGAACAGACACACTCTGCCGGCTGCTTAAGGAAGAGGAAAGAAAGAGGCCCACTGAAGGGGACCGTTCTGCCTGCGCTCACTTCCAGCCTGCCCGTTCGGAGGCAACAGGCGCCAAGAGGATTGCTGTACCTCCAAGTGAAGAAATCACAAATGTTTCACACTCCCTTTGGCAGAACTAGAGCTCGTACTTGAAATGGTTGTACTGTAGGAGCATGTTTCACTTGCAGAAAGAACCGGCATTCACTTAGAGGGCTTTTTAATTAGCCTCTATGGTGTTTTTCTTCATACAAATACAGTGTCTCATATTGCTGAAAGCAAACTTTTTCATTTGTGGGACTTAATTCAGCTATGACTTTAATATTTTCAGCATCTTTTATACTACTCATTTTTTGACATTTTCTACTGTACTTATTCACAAGCTCTGAGGCCTGACAGAGGATTGCTGCTTTTGTTAAGGACTACCTTAGAATTTATAATCAGCTGATATAAAATGTATTCTCAGCATGATGGAGATCCTTTCCTGCAAAGGTCTCTATTTACATATATCAATTCTGTTATTGTGAGGTGAGAAAACATGAATTTAAGGTGCCATTTCCAAATATTCCGATAAAGATCCAGAGAAAAAATCCTGAGTTCCTTACTCAAAAATTTTAAGCAATCTAAAATTAACTAAAATTAAACAAAGACCCAAAATATCAGCAGTTTGCTCTTTGAGCATCATCCAATTATCTGAAGTATTCGCAACATCAAAAAAAAAAAACAAAAAAAAAAAACCCACACTAAAACCAGTCCAACACACTCTTCAGCCCAGGTCCCCCTTGAATGGCTACCACCACCTAAATACATGATCCTTCTGCCTGCCCTGACTGACTAGCCCATTCTAAGTAACTTCATGCTTCCCTGTTATTCTGAGTAGCCTTCTCCTTTTCTGGCTTCATACTCTGTCCTAAAAAGCCTCAAAGTAGGCAACTTGCAGAAGATTATTGTTTTTGCAAGAATCGCTTCCTCCACAGAATCTGGACTTCTGATACAGTTTCCTGAGAAAGATAAAGAACGCCGTCCTGTTCTGGCCACTAGTGTCCTTTAAACATTATTTGTGTAGTGTATTCTTCCCTGGAGGAAATATTTTGGTCCAAACCAAAAATCCTGCTCTGACTGACACACAGCTACGCCGATGGACGACTCCTGTGCTGTGCAGGCCCCTGGCGAGGCAGCGCGGCAGCGGCTGCGCCTCCCGCCAGGCCGCCGGAGAGCGGGCTCACGGGGACGCCCTTGTCCGGGGCGCAGCTCTCCAGCCCCGTCCCCCGCCTGGCCAGCCCTCCTCGCCTCTCCTGTCCCAACGGGTTTAACTAGGGCAGAGGCAGGTGCCCACGTTTTCATTTTCTGCTGCAGGCTAGAGGCATAACGCAGCAAAGGCCCCTGGATTTTAAGCACCACCTGGCAGCTTCTCCAGCCGCTTCCGTCTTCCTCGAAAAGAGCTTTTTTTCTTTCGGATGTTTCAACTTGACCATTGGGTTCAGTCTGGAGAATAAGCACGGTATTTACACAAGTTCTTGAAGAGCCAGAAGACGTATGCCCCATCTCCACCTGTCTTTCCCAGCTTTCTCCGCTCGTCTGTAATCACAATTCTGCAGTTCCTTCCCTCAAAAAATTTCAGTTCACAATTTTTTCACTTTAGTGCTACAGCTAATGGACAGCCATTAAAGATGAGAAGTTGACTTAAAATAAAACCAGTAAAAACATACAAGAAATAGGATAATCTTATCTATAAACATAGGTCAGGCTTTCTAAATTTGTTCTCACCAAGCAAGATCTTCAGAGTTAAAACCTTGGATTGCGTAGTTACTTGCAAACATAATCAACCAGGAGAATAAGTTTCACAGTGAAAAAAAAGAAATTAATAATAAGCTGTAAAATGCCATAAAGAAATGTCTAATTACTGCCTGCCTGCACCAAGCAAAACTGCTCAGAGACACTGAAAAGCTCTCCTTTCTGGAGGGCTTAATACTCACAAGTATGAAAGAATGCAAGAGAACCAACCACATGATGTAACATCTTAGCCAAAAGCCAAACCCATAAAACTGAAATCTAGATCTAATGTACAGTAAAATCAGTTAATACAATCTCAGATCCTACTCTATTATTTTTCTCACAAGAAATGTTTGTTTTTTGTTTAGTCTTTTTTGTTCCAAAAATATTCGCACACTCACAAAATTGCTTTAAAAGGTAGCACTGGGTGCTTTATAATGCTTTATATAATGTTTAGCATTCATTCCATGCATAAGTAAAACTCTGGGATTTACTAAATGAAAAAATATTTCACTGCTAGAATACATGCATATACACGCAAGCCAGAAATTACAACAAAGTTATCTTACCGCAATAGGTATAGACCACAGGTTACCTCTAAAAACCAAAAACTATAATTCAACAGGAAAAAAAAAATTTTCTCCAGAGTCTCTGCTTACCGGCTGCTCTGCCCTGCACTTCCATAGCCTGCTCGCTCCACTCCAAACCTCCTAAACTTAGCCTCTCATCTTGTGCGGCACACCCAAGCACTTGTTTTTATAAGTAACATAAATTTGTGAAGAGGTTATATCTGAGGCTATATCTGAGATGTAAATTACAAATGTGAACATACAATAAATATCTGGAAATATTCTGAAACGGTAAGTGATCTCCTTCATTCTGCTGAGGTATCTGTAAATATGAACTAGCCTGTTAGGAAAATTAAGAAAAAAAAGAACCCTCCCCCCCCCACTAGCATCTCAAAAAGTGGAGCTGGAAGAATGGGAAGTTGCAGGCATTTCAGTATTACCACAATAAACAAGTGCCCAGGTATAATAGGACATTGAAATAATTAAAAAAAAGTCCTAAAATGCATCATTATGGCTATGATTTCAAGAGGGTAAGCATAAAGCCATTTTAGCATTTAATCTCTTCAAAGTTTTGTTAGACTGTATCTAGGCGGAAACTACCAATTGACTATGACTCTGCTCTGACCGGGATTTTTCAAGGATCAAGGACAACAAATATTCAACCTCCTGCCAATCTTGTTAGCGAGAAGAGAAAAACTTTCTGGTCCTCTGACCTGCAACATGACATCACCAGCTTCCCTGTTCTAAACTGATGCCAAAGTCTGTCACAGGCACAGCACGTTGCTTGGCAAATAGGAAGGAGAAGTAAGCAAACCTTTAAGATTTATCCGAGTCAGCCACCTCCCCATACCCATACCTTCGCCATTCAAAGAATGACAGTAGCTCCAGTAGCGTGCACAACATGCTAGAAAAATGCACAGGCAAAGAGCCATTTCGGCAAACTGTGAAGACCAAAAGATGGAGACATGAATGTTTCAGAAACTGAAGCAGGCTCTGCAGAGAACGCGGCCCATCTTTAGAAAAAAGACGCAGCCACTACAGAGATTACTTGTTCTGAAGTCGGTTACAGTAAAACCACAAAACTCATACAGATCTACGCCGATGTCACCCTTAATCCTAATGTAGGTAGGTGGATAGGTTCCAGAACTAAGGTTTCATTTCTGGTTCAAAAGCAAACTATAGAGAAGTCATCATAGTATCTGGGTACTTGAAGGCTCAATAATCTTGTCTGAGAAAGTCAAATGAAGATTGTGAAAGAGAGAGGAGCAATCCCATGTTTACATCTAGAGTGCAAGTCAGGCTTTTGCATATATTAGGATCAATAAAACATGAACTAGAAGGGCAAGTTGCCTCTGATATGGAAACTAAAAATACCTGCGCAGAGGTTTAAACCATTTGTCTATAAGGCACTTTGAATTGCTTGGGAGAGGGCAAAAACATCCAGAAGAGCAAATGATAAAAGATGAAGTTAAAGGGACACTCCAAACTTTTTTTTTCAAATTTCTAACAGCAGGAAGGAGAATCTGACAGTATAAGAAAAGAGTGAAGAGACCTCCAGGAAAAGAGCTAGAAGGTCAGAGGGGTTACTGGAAAAAGTCAGAGACAGCTGTAAAATGATTAATTTGTACCCAACTGCAATGCCCACCCAAACACCTCTAGCAGGCATTTCTTCTTGCATTCTACCAATTCATGTGCTAGGTCATGTGTAGCTTTTATAATTCAACCATGTTAAGATCCTTTTGAAGTCAAACTTGGCTCTCATGCAACAAACCTTTTATACCGAGTCACTGGAAAATACTGTAAAAACTATTTATGATCACACAGAGAAAACTGTGGGCCAATGTAAGGAGAAAGCTTGCATATAAAATACACACAGCAGTGGGTCATGTCCTAATGCAACAAGATTAGCCACATACATGTGTGCTCAATATTGCCAGGGTGCATCAGGCTGCTCTGCAGGCTCTGGGAAAACTTGGTGGTGTTGAAACTCTGTGGTGAAACTGTGCAGAACTGTTAGAGAAAATAAAAAATGGCAGTTACATTTTCATACAGTATGTTCTGGGTTGTCCCTTACAATATTTTCTACTTTTTGATTTAAAAAAATACTTTCATTCATCACTTACACCTGTCACCCAACTATTTCAGTATGTGGGAATAAGCGCCAGTCAATCTGTGAGCCTCAAATTCTCAAAAGTCTATGGCATATTATTTAGTTCAATAGCATAAAAGACTGCATCAGGAAGGCTCTTAGAGCGGAGGAACAGATTTAACATTTTCTTCAAACAGATGATGTGGGAAGTAAAAGATACCACCAACATGAGAGCGGGAAGTAAGATCTTTAACAACGCAAGCCAGTCTCAGAAAGTAAGGTCACAGCGCTGGAATGCACTGTGTGAAAGTGCAGGAGGTAGGATTGTACATCCCTTTTCCACCTAAAATTTGAATGGTTCTTATGAAAAAGAGGAAAAAGGGCCTAGGTCCTTAATACTTAGAAATTATAGTCTGCATCAGATATACAATTTAACATTGGTTGATGTGAAGCAAGGAAAGCTGAGAGAGTACATTCATTCACCTTTTGGACAGAATTTTCAAGAATACTCAACAGGTTTTAGACTAAAAATTGTGTTTTAAATCAACAGGTTCTAAGAAATGAGTTTTTTTCATGGGCTGTTTTATAAAAGGAATAAACTTTTCTTTAAAACTTAATTGAAACTGTTTGCAATTGCTAATAAACTTGAATTACTGAAATCTCTAGAAGCACTATAAATACAGTAACAACTTCATTATATTTTGCACAACTATTCATACTAATACAGTAAAATAATTACTTTAAAAAGCTGACCACCAAACCAAGCACAGTAGGAGCAGTTAATAGTGTTATTCTGTAGGTAAGGCACCCAAGCTAAAGCTGGCCAAGCTCTACAATGAGTATCGTCTTACAGAAACTTCTGGTTTAAGGGAGACTTTAGTTAGAAAAGAAAATCACAAGCAAAAATATTTGGGGGGTTTGTTTCCTCCCTTTTTAAAAGGCTGATTTATGAATATTCAAAGGTGCTGATTAGAAATGTGCGACAATATGATTTAGGAAGCATCGTTCCTTCTCATCCGGACAGCAAAAAACAAGTCATGCCTATGCAGCTCAAACACATGCAAACACACAGATACACACCAAATACACACAGACACACACACCCCCCCAGCAGATACAAACATTTCCTACAGACAATGACAGCAAGGGCAGGACTTTCACAGGAACGCATGAAGCGACCTTAACCTGACTGTAGTATTTGTCTCCTCCATTATTTACAGTAACTGCACATCTGTGCCACATTAAAGACTACATGAAGCAGTAATTAGGCTCTTCTAAGACTTCTCCCCAGATGTTTTGGAATTTTTTTCTCATGGCTTATAAAATTCCTCCCAAGTCCTTTTTTTCTAATCAGGTATTTTGCACTCAAGTCAGTGCAATGAAATGCGTGAAATCCAGTTCCCATGCGCACATAGGCCTGCAGGTATAACAAGCAAACAAATACAGTCTGCTTTCTATGTTCACATTCCACTGTATTTTAGGAACAATATTTACATTGTGAATGAGAAATCTTGGAGGGCTTCTGAGCTGCGGAGCTTGTTTACAGTGTTACAGGAGTTATGTAAGAAATGTAAAGGACTGCTCGGTCGCGGGCAAGTAACGCGGCCACGGCTATCTCATTTATTCCCCGTCAAGGCAACTTCAAAGCACAGGCGATTCCTGCAAGATTTTCCACCGGGGGAAGCGTTCGCATAACTGAGGTCAAACCCTTGAGACTTCAACTGCGGCGAAGCCCTTTTATTTCCCTCGCGATTTTCTTTCGGGCTGAAGGGTAAAGGCGAAGCGCCGCGCCGCCGCGGGCCGGGCCGGGCCGAGCCGAGCCGAGCCGAGCCGAGCCGGGCCGGGCCGGGGCTCGGGCGGGCCGCGGCGCGCAGCCGGCAGCCCGGGGCGCGGAGGCGGGGGCGCGCCCTGCCCCGCGCTGGCTGCCTCCGCGGGCCGGCACTAACCTCAGGGCGATCATCGCCAGGGCGCGCGAAGGCCGCCCGCGTCCTCCCACGAGCCAGCCCGGGGCCTCTCAAACTTGGCGAGCGGCCGCGGCGCGGAGCAGGCGCCGGCCGCCTCGTCGCGCTAAGAGTCCCCGCCGCGGCCCCGCTCCGCTCCGCGGCCCCGCTCCGCGCCCGGCCCCGCGCCCCCGCCGCCGCCGCCTGGGGCTTCCAAAGGGCGGCTAGAGCGGGCCTTAAATTCATCGGGTTTCTCCCCCAAACCGTTTCTGGGGAAACGTTAACATCACGCTAGCAGTGCTGTAATACGCTAACTACGGCCTGCCCGCCGCCTTCGCCCTCCCTTCTTCGTATGCTGTTTCAGACTAGGTACCAAAAGATTGGGGGGGGGGGGGACGACAAAAATACCGGCTGCTAATTAAAGTGCTTATTTGGATTGTACAGAGGGCTGCCGGCTGGTTAGGAATAGCCAGAGTAATGCTTTTCACCTTTCAGCACTGCCATTTAGTAGGAGTCAGCACTCAGCAATTTTGCAGGAATGAGTTAAAGGCAGTTAGTATGTTTTTGTAGCACATTACAGCATGAGAGAAAATGAAAGCAGACTGTCCTGTCCAGCATTTTCAGTCTGGGGGGAAAAAAATGTAGTATTCAACTAGAAATTAATGTAACATTTTATTCCAAATCTTACCCTTACACAGTCATTGTCTATAGCAACCGTGTCCATAACACTGTAATTCTCAAGAGTGCAACTTTCTAGTAAACGGTACATCTGTCAAACTGCAGGAAACATCTGGGAAAACGGTTAAATAAAAAGAAGTGAGATTAAACTTTTGTTTCCATATGTTTAGGATATATATCTAGAGTATGTTTTTAAATGTATACTGGTTCTTTTCTTGCTTCTTGCTTCGGTATGGTACCCTTGGACTGGTGTTGCGTTTCCCCCCAGTGCAGATGCCCGATAACTTCTGCACTGTGGAGTTTCCCCCTTGTGAAAGGGCAGAACGGCCCCTGGAGCAAGGAGCCAGCACGAGAGCCCCGGGGCTCGCGTCCTGTTTCTGCGCGCCCCAGGCGAGTGGGCTATTCCCTGCGTGCGCGCCGGCAACACAGCTTCTTTACCTCGCAAGGTTGCTTGCGGACTTCACATACAAATGTCCACAGAAGGAAAAGGAAAGTGGAGCACTTCACACAGAAGGAACATTCTGGAGGTAGCGAGCAGAACATTCCCATTTGCAAAGGGAGAGACCTGAACTAACACTGTCTGGTTAAGAACTTAAACATATACCCAAATTTTGAATGGATCAGGTCTTTCTGCTAAATATTGATATGTTATCAATCAATTTTCAGTCCTGAAACTGTCCATAACAAGCATTTCACAGGGGCATGACTAGCTGCCAGAGCTGAAAGGCACTTGAGTACTTTCTGAAATTCTCACTCGGATAACAACTTCTGTAAATTCAGATACTGTTAAATATTAACTCAGAGACATTAGACTTTACAAGTCAGTTTCTGAAGGTTCAATTTAATCTACATTTGTTAGAAACAATCCGAGAAGTCTGTGTAGTGACTGATTTGCGTTAAGAAAATAGAAAAATTTTAGGAAAGCAGTTTGAAACTTGTTGATTACATTAACACAAAGAATTACATAGCAAGAGCCATGTTATAACAGTTCTGCTAGAAATACAGAGAATTTCAGCTTCAACAGGATCCCTTTGAAAACACTAGGTTAATCCTAAAATACTGCAAAGGCACATTCATGCCAAGATAACTTTTAGCAAAGATGCCTGCGAGCAAACGAGATGCATTTTGGGAGTTCTGAGTTGTGTGTGTACATTGGATTTCTTTTTAATTCCAATTTGTCACAATGAAATGACAGTGTAAACATATTTCTTAATACCACATGAAGTTTGGAGCCACAACTTTAAAAAAAAAAAAAAAAAAAGTAGTTAGCAGCAAAGAACATTTCTGAAAATTCCCACGTTACCTCTATGGCCTAGTTCTAAATCTTTTCCAGCCCTCGCGGGGGCCCGGCCTCTGCCAGAATGGGGATCCGAGTTCCTGTGGAACATCTGAACCCCGCGTTCTCGGCAGGGGGCAGGGAGCAGCAAGGAGGAAGGTGAGAAGGTCCTCCTCGGTAATGAGTGGTGTCGTCCATTGACTACTTCAGATCTTACTCAAGATTCCTTGCTTTGAGCTCCTACCAGACAGCAAGCTTGAAGAGGGCCCAGCTGAGCCGGCTTCGAGCATGAGGCTGGACGAGAAGACCTCCTGAAGTCCCTTCCAAACAGAATTATTATACGGTTCCAGCATCTTCAAGTCCAGGTAACTTTCAGGACAGTTTAACACAGATTAAAAATATGGTGCCAAGGTAATTTCTACTACAGTATCATTAAAGTGAGCAAACGCCATGGATAGTCTGAGTGAGAAACTTATGATATACAAGGCAACTTCCAAACTCCAGGAATCTAACCTAGTTTTATGAACCGGATTTGCCATGATTCTTCAGTATAACAAAAGTGAAAGGCACAACCCAGAATTTGAAACTGAACTGTCTGGGTTTGCTTGGTTATGTCCAAAACTAAACATCACCTTACACAATGCAGATTAATATATCTTATTCATGCACAGACCTTTGACTTTTATTACAAGAATAAGGCAAATTAGGTCATGCAAATCAAGAGATGATTATTCTTCAAACATGTATTTAAATGCTGCATCTTCTGGCCATGAGATGATTTTAATATAGAAATTAATTTCCACTGCAAACCTAATGCTACCAAACTAAACAAGAATTGTGACCAAGAGATTGAGAGGAAAATATACCATTCATAGCACTGTATCTCTACACAGTTCCAAACCCAAAACGCTAACTTTCAGCCTACAAGCTAACAAAAATATTAGTCTCCTCCAATATAAATTCAGATGGCCAGTTTCATATATAATTTTACTAATAGTACAAAATCTGAATACTTTGGGAGATGTCAGTGACATCAGTTCACTTTAACATTAAATATAGTGATTTGATCCCACAATTTGCTAACATGCAAACTATTTTTAAAATAGCTACACCACATCTATAAAGTGCCAGCCTTAACTGCCCCTTGTACAAATGCAGTTAAAAGTCACATACTTGCTAGTTCCTAGTAAAAATCAGAGAAGTAAAAACAGACCAGTGTCATTTTTTAAAAAAAGTTTTTTGTGCTCTTGGCATTTAATCATTTTATTTGCTACTTGGCAAAAAAAATGCCATGAGAAGAAATTGTTATCAGGCTTCTCAGTTCCCTGCAAGGACTCTTAAGGCAGAAATGATGCCTGCTGGGAAAAGGCTGATGTCAGCTCTTAAGAGCTGCCTGCAAGGATAAGGAGGCCTTTGTTTTCAGCTGAACTGTGAAAATGAGAAAATGCCTCCAGCCTGACAAACAAGAAACCCACATAACATAGGTCAGGCTTGAGACCTTTACTTAAAGGTACACCACACTTCATTCACATTACACTCACATCACAATACCCAGTTACAGTTAATTTTACACAGGAGTTACCATGAAATACTAGGTATACCTTGGAAATAGAACAAAGAAGCTTCATTCGTTAAGAAGGACGGGTATAGCTCTCCAGCCACTGCACCCATACACGGAGCTCTTGTAATTCTTACATAAATCAGGTTCCTAATTACTCTTCTGTAGATGAAGGTGAATTTTTAGTGAAGTCACATGAAAACAAAAACATGTTCCAACATGATGTTTAAAATAAACTAGCTTCTCCTTTACATAGCATCAAAAATAAAGTATGGTACAAAGCACACTTTAATTCAGCAAGATTATACACTTAGCAAATGCATTTTAAGCAAAACATTTGAGAGATAAAAAAGAAAGTGTGAAATGCAACTAAAGGGATTTTATATTGCAATGCATAGTAAGAAGCACAGGACACTGCCAGAAAGGTTTTAAACTGCAGTGGGAGTGGAGGGTATTCCTTTTTCCCAAGAGGAGAGTTTATGGGTCTAACCTCTATAAACACATAAATACAGGAGCTGTATCAATAGAGTCCAGTACACCGCCAGAACTAAGTAAAGCAGTTCCACATACAGATTTTTAAAACTGAATCTGCAAGGTCTCAAAGCCTATTTCATCATCATAAAGCAGAGAATTAGTTCCTCTGAAAGGCTGAGCCTTTGATACATTTGTTCTGTGCATGGGAATTCCAGGACACATCTTAGAAAACACAGCAGGATTGCCAGGACAGTTGATGCACTCTACTCCAAAGCCCAGTAGCTGTGTTTTTCCATGCTAAAATAAACATACCTGAGTACAGCACTGAAAGAACCTAATCAAAAAAGATACTTTAATGCAGCAGGGAGTTACACCAGAGCAGGGAATATCTCCAAGCATTCAATTCCAAAACAAAATGCTGGTGGCCTTCAATATCTAACAAAACATCCCAAGCATTTAAAGGGATTCCTTCCCAATCTGATGCCCAGTGATTGAGACACTAGTGTACTGTTACCTATAAGTTAGCACCAAATCGCTATTAAAACGTTCTACTAATTTATAATGAACGACAGTGCACGATTATTGTCCTATTTAGTTATGTTTTCACCCACAATATGTTGGTTATAAGAGGACAAATATACAACTGATTCGCAATTCCACTGAGACAAACACAGACCCAAATGTCTGAGCAAGAGATGCTCCCGGTTACAAAGATTTCTGTCTTCCAAGCACTGACGTTCAAATGGAAAAGATCTGTCCGTTCTGCCCATTCACAGTAAGGGAAGGCCTTCAGCAGGAGGAGCAGGGATTTAAACCCTGCTCCGTAGCACAGAGCTGCAGTCTGTAGTACTGCTCGAGGCAGTTATGCCTAGAACAGTTTTTGTATCACCAACTCTCTCCTCCTATGCTTTCAGGGGACTGTGTCTCCTGAAAGGCTCAAAATGCACGGCCACTAAAACCTCATCTTTACAGTCCACATCATAAATATGCTTAAATCATCGCATGCCAATTCTGAGAGGCAGAGCTGCACGCATATTTGCATTAGCTACCCAAAGACAGCCACAATACTTGGATACTGCGATCAAGGCCTACAAAAAAAAGTTTAGCACATGTTTACCAACTTTAAAAACATTGCTGTAACACAAAATTAGTGCATCAGAGGGCCCTATTTTGTGATACACACAATGTTTTGCATTTTAACTCCAAAGGTGTGCTTTTTTTTTTTTTAATTGTTCTATTAGACCTGAAAGAAACTAATTTTAAATTTATTGCCATGTTAATGGCAGTGTCTTTGCTGTCTCCAAAGGTATCATGCCATCTAGTCTCTACAATACAGTGTATCAGTAACAAGGGCTTCTCTTCTGGATTTGGTTTTCTAAGTTAAATGTTACCAAACTAGCGCTTCTAGTACCTCCAAGTTACTGCAATGCGACTGCCATTATTGTGTTCCCTGGAATGTTTCTTTCCCCAGATTTCATGTCTTTTCTTCAGTGCAAACAGATCAGGTTTCTACAACACACATTTCCCACCTCCAATACAAAATTTTTAGGACAGTTCTACAAAGTTGGAATAATATACTTCTATTGTTAAACCGCAATCTCATAATCATAAAAAGAGGGAAAATCTGAAAAACATTAGAATAAGTAATGTGGGGGATGATGGAGTAAAATCCAGAGGGCATTTGTGAGCTTTTCTGATGCATCTGAAATGCTTGCGTTTTTGTAATATTCAGTTCCAGACGCTGAATATTTTCAGCCAGATCAAACTTTGCAAATAAAGCAGAAAAAAAGATGGCCTAGTGTGTGCTATGTTAGATTATGATTCATCTGAACCTCATGGTTTAATTGAAATAGATTAAGTCGTATCACATGAACATTATGCAGATAATCAGTGCTTCTTATTATAAGAAGAAAACATGCACATTTCATATACAAAATCATGGAAAGAATCTGTCTATTGAGTAAAAATGCATCACTGGAAAAGACCAGACTCTCTAAATATATATCTAAGGGGTCATGTGAAATAACTGTCTGTATCTTTTAGTTTTGAACTTTGGTTGCATGTGGGTCTGTTGGTTCAGTCTTCAATATATTTATGGCCTCCAATGTATAAAGGGTCATAGCGTATGTTACTGCCAGCTGTGCTTTATTTCATCACTAGCATACGAAGTTTTAAAAATCATACCTTTCACAAAGTTACATAATAATTCAAAAATGCCATAAAATTGCTCAGTTGTGTCACATATTGCCATAGAAAAATGCCATGTGGTTCTTTCCAATACCAGCATTTTCAGCGCCAAGGAAAGGCTATGAATAGTTAAGTTTTTAGGAGAAAGAGAAAGGTAAGTCTCTCTCTGCCTGTGAGCTTTTATTGTTTTGCATTACTTCAGTGCTGAATTCCTGATTTGTAACAAATTCCAAGACTGCAGACTACAGGCCCAGCCTCTGACTAACACTACAGTGATTTATTTGAGGATAAATACCTCTGTCCGCATCTTATGACTGAACACAACAGTCCACAGCAGAGTGGAATGTGAGGAATGCAGAGGGCTGTGCGAGCTGAGGCAGCAGGGAGCAGCGTACAGCTATCAAGCTACCCCGGACTGCTGAACCGCTCCGATCACTTCCTCCAGTCAGGAATGAAAGGAATTCTCCAGGCTGCACTTCATGCCAACCAGACCTGCATTCCCAGGAATGAGAACACAGCAAGAATGGCATCTGATGATTACCCAGCACATGCACCTAACTCATCAACACCTTACCTGTACGAAAAATTCCACATCCAACTGTGAGAGCTGGAGCGCAATAGTATAAATAATGTTTAGCAACAACTGCAGCTTGCCCAGTTGTCAAGGCAGACTACAGAGCAGCTGGCTCTCAATCTCCTGGCCTCAGAAAAATGCAAAGCACTTCTGTTTCTCCTCCTTTTGCTTCCCCACCCTCCGTCAGCAGAGTACAAAGTGCTCAGGGTCTGGAGATGTGAAAGGAGCAGATTACAAAGAACAAAAACCCCAGTATTTTACAAATTGCAAGGTGAGTATAAATGTTTTGCTATAAATAGTTGAGTCAGGCTAATTCCTGTTACTTGCTGTTGTACAAAAACAAAACAAAGCAAAAAGCCACCTATCTAATTATGCCAGCCTTTGTGCAGATCTTCCATACACACTAGAACAAAGGAAGAGTCTAGCCCGAAGTCTGACGTACAATATGGTTTTTAGCCCACACAGAGATGTAGAGGATATCACTAGTTTCTATGAGTCATGGGTATTAAAAACAAGACACTTACAGATGCGGATTGAATATTCGACTCATTTTAGAAACATGTTCATTTTCACAGTCTAGCTCATCATCCCCTTGGTCCATGCTGAGCTTTCTCTTGTTGGGGCTGATAGGAGGAGGGCCTGTTCGATGGTTGGTTAGAGCAGAGGATACTGGAAGAGACTGCATTCTGGGCTCGCCTCTTAGAGCTGCTTCACCTACAGGAAGAAGACAAGCAAGAATGAAGATGGCAGGGAAAACAGGTAAAACAGCATGCTTTTTAAAAACATTTTTACAGAAAAAATATTCAAAGAGTAAAAAGACGTGCTATGCCAGGTGTGCAGGCACATTTAAGACATGGCTGTGAGCTAAATAAGGAATCATAAGCTCTATCTCAGTGCTTTATGCTGGAATACAGTAACAGTTGAAAAAAGGTAATGCAAGAAGGGTCAACTCATCCCAGATGAGTTAAAAGGTTGAGCTAAAACATCTTCCTAATAGTTTTTTTTTTAATTCAGAAGCATTCCTTCTTACCAGCTGCCATTCTAACACTGAACTTGCCTTACCTCATTCTGCAAAGCATGACTGTTCACAATGAAATACGCTTTGTTCCCTTTCTTATGGCTGTGGTTTTAAATTCCAGGACTACAGTTCACATTTATGCCAAATACTCAAGATATAAAACTGAATAAACTTTGAAATTCTTAAATTATTCCTTCCTTGTATAAAAAGCTGTCCAAAACAAGCATGTCTGGTATATAACCACGCAAGGTAAAAATCAAGGAAAAAACTGGAACTTGCTGATGCAAGTGTAAATTTGTCCTTAAATGTCCCTCTCTATGCTTTTACACTATGTTTGTAGCAATGAACAAAAGAACACATTTCTTCAGCACTACAGTCATAAAACTTCAATTCTAAGAAAGATAATTTTTGACCAGGCAGACTGGCAGCACACTGAGTAGATCATACATTTTATACAGTCTAACACTTGGCAGAAAATGCCATTCACAGCATGCAGGAGTTATGTATAAATAATTTTAGAAATGAAACAATTAGCTCCTATATGAACACATTCAAATATTGTTACTAAATATGCATTAAAATTTGACCGTAGTACTTCTCTCATTTCATTTTAACGTCTGACTGCTGCTATAGCCCAAAGGACAGTGCTACCTTTCACCAACAGTTATGGACTCCACTGAAACATCCTTACAGCTACAGTCTATTTAGGCTTCACAGAGATTTGAAGATGTTAATAATTTACTTTTGAAACTTTATAAGGGGCTTGGAGACCAGCTAAATTATCAGTGTTACCTTTTCTGGTAACGTCCCCAAAATAGCCACTTTTGTTAGATTTTAAAATTTGTATTTTTCCTATACTGCCAAAGAATTTTGTTTTCTACATAGCCGTAATTTTCGGAACTAAAATTAGGATAAAGTTAACTCCATCTACAGCCCTGAGGTACCTGAGAAAGGAAATCTTTGTATGCCACCACACATTTCACACCATCACCGAGGCTGCTGATTTATAGAACGCTGCCCTAATTCCACACATGACAAATACTATTTTGTTGGAAAAAGAATGAGTGAGGAGAAAACCTCCTGAATGTTTACCAGTAAAAATAAACATTTTGCCAATTTAGTCAGCATAATATAAACTAGCAAATATACAGTGACCTATAATACACCACAAGTCAGGATTTCTATTAAAGACTCTGGCACCAAATCTAAACTGGAACTTTCCATTTCAGCTCTAAAGAGTAAAAACTGGGCTCTGCTGCAGATGCTCCAAGACAGACACCCAGACACCTTCCTGTTGTTTCAAGCAAAATGTTACAGGGTAATCCCCCCCTCCAAGCACTCTAATGTCACAAGAACCTTGTATCAAGATGAAGACCTGTCATTTGAAATAACTGTCATATCCATAAAAACTCTATTTTTTTCACCTTTGTATTTTGCCAGTAGAGACCTCCGCCTACGTTGTACTCATATTCTTGCACAAACTTAATTCGACTTTAGAAGCAAATCACAACGTACCAAGTTCTCTCGATGAGGAATCTCCCTCATTTCTGTCTTTGAAAAATAAATTAATATCAATGCCTAAGGATAAACCTTTCATCAGGGAAGGTTTGTGCTACTCTCATTCCACTGACAGGCCCTCACGCCTCCTCCCTCTGCAGCCCCTCCAATTACTTCCGAGGACGCAGACGCTGAGTCCCAAGCGCTCTGCAGGCACCCAGCTCCCACGGATTCCTCCTGAGCAATTCCCGACTAGAACGCAGCCAGGCTAAATACCCATGTAAAGCGGACTCTGGTGCTTGCACAAGACAAAGTCTCTAAACACAGTCTAGCAAGCAAGCTAGAAACTTCTCCCTTTCCCCAGTCAATAGCCATGAGCTTCATATTGTGCAATTACCTTGTTGGGATTTTCTTCCCCCCCCCCCATTTTTTTTTTTTAATTATATGTATGGTAACAACAGCATTTATAAATTAACATTGAGTGCAAAGTCTGGCAAAAATACTATTGCTGACTTATGCTGGAAATAAAGAAACCCATTTTAATGAAATTTAGCAAGCAAGGAATGGCTCCTAATGAAAGCGCCTCCATTTTTGTAAGGCGCTTCCCGTATTGTAAAGGGACACGGTGATTATGCAGGGTACGCCGAGGCCTTCGGGTATGTTTGGCAGTTCTGGTGTTTTCACCTGTAGCATCACAGGGCCAAAATCAATCAAATTACCCCAACTTCAGCTTAATGACGACTGGGGCAGGGCTGCCCGGGGGTAGGGCAGTAAGAGCTCGTACACAGCCAAGCCCTGAGCGGACGGGCTGGGAGACGCTGAGCGCCTTCGCGGGAAAAGGCGCGAGCGGCCAGTCCTCAGCGTCTGCTGTAGCCCACCCCGCGGGCACAGGGCAAGCAGAAGAGTGCATGTAACAGGGTAAGGTCACAGGGAAGATATCCCTGCACTGTTGCTGGGGATAAACTGCATATACGTATTACTGTATTTGTACTGCATCACAAGTTCTCATGTGGCCTGTATGGCTGATTAGGGCTGAAATTGCTTTATGTTTAAATAAATAAGACTTCTTCATTTCCCACTGCTTTCCTGCTTACCAAACTTGAATTTAAACCAGACAGAGAGAAACCACAGCAGAGTCTACCAAACAAAATGCTGTTTTACTGACTAGATGTGTCTCCCCCATCTGACCACGCTCCATGGCAACCAGACTCGGATCACACAGCTGGCAAGGCAACACTCTGATAAAACAACTGTATTTTATAAAATTCCCCAAGTCCATACTCCAGCCTTCAAAATTCATTACTGCAAAGGCTTGCCTGCCCTGCCCCTGAGAGCACAGATAGCAAACACATTTATTGGGCCTCTCGTAGTACTTCTCCTGGTTTCAAGCAGCAGCTGCTCCAAGGCACTCTGTATCTGCTCCTTCCTAACAGGTCTCCGCAGCACTATTCCTACTCGTCGTGCGCATGCTCTCGCGCCTTTTTTTTTTTTTTTTTTTTAATTAAAACTGTTGGGCAACACGATAAAGCACAGACAAGCTAAATGGAGACACCGTGACGTACTGTCTGCCCATCTACCAGGACTGCGGGAATACACTCAGCTGACAGAAGTCCAGGCAGTCCGCAAGCATGTTCTTCGTTTTAGCCACTTATGAGCCTAAACTGAAAGCAATTCAAATTATCACATGTAAATTAAACTATATGTTTGCAGAAACAGCATGTCTCTCTTCAGACACATATACCACCAAGATAGTTCTCTGTAAACACTGGATCTTTAACATTATTTGTGTTTCTCTTGCAGTTCAGTCAGCAGTATCTGCGTCCCTACTGAAATGTTCATACAATACAAACATCACAACAGCAAAAGTCATGTTTTTACAAGTGTGGATTTGACAGCAAGACACCAGAGAAGTCTTAAAATATGTCTGAGAACTCCAGGAGTCACCAAGACTGGAAAAAAAAAAATACACTATTTTGGCCACTAGCTTTCTTTCTCCCTGACCCAGCAACTCAGTATGGGCTGCACTCAGACGCGGCTACCATATCCTATTCCCCCTCCCAATTTCCTCTCTCCTGCTGGCTATCATTAATCCATAAAATCTGAGCATTAATTACAACCCAGAAGTAAAAGGCTTCATCTTTCCAACTGAAGATTTACATGATACAGGCCTTAAGACAGGCTGAAATAAAACTCGAGCGCTGCCCCTCTTCCTTTCTCTCTCTCTGCTCTGCCTCCAACGAGCAGATTTGCCCGCAGCAGTAAAATTCCTAACACCCTTATTAACTTTGCAAAAAAGTCATCAGTTGTGTTGTCTATCGACAGGGTCCTTAGCTTTAAGGGCTTTGGTTAAATTGCTGTGACTGCAGGCCACTCTATTAATAAAATCACCAGCATTAGTGTTTAAACAGACTTTACACTTTTAATTACTTTTTCCAGTATCTCCACGCAGACAAGCTCTCATTACTAAAAGAAGTTGCCTCGTGTTCTTAGGTCCAGACATTCCCCAGAACCAACAGTACATGAACAGATTTTCAAGAGTGGTTTTCTCTACTAATCCAAGATCAAAATGTAGCCCTCATGACACATGAAACACTTCTTTTGAAAAGCCAAGACATTTACAAAAGCTATATATGTGAAAAGGATACTCTAAAATAAAACTTTTTATGCTCCCTCCCTAGATTCTAACAATCATGATGAGATTAAAATGCAAACGAAAGGATTTATAAACTATTGCATGTTTTGCTTCTACTATCTCAAACACACAAGTCAGTCTGTGCCAACATAAATCAGGATAAATGACATTAAAATTCCAATTCATGGACAAAAATCACATGATTTGAAATACCACATACCAAGCAGGGAATGCGCTTCAATTTATGAATTCAACAGTTATCAAAACAAGCTATTAAAACAATAAAAAAACCCACAATATACTATCACAGAATTAACTTATTGGTGCTGTCAACTCACTAGCTTTGGTAATACTTCACAGCATGGTATACATTGTAAGAAAAGTGATATCCCTGAAATTGTGAAATTCCCCCAAAATTAAATCTGCATCAAATATTTAGACTACAGACAATCTTAAAAGCCCATAATTTTTATACAGATTTACTTCACTTGTATGAACAAAGAAAATGAATGAATCCCTTCAGATTCCTCAGTAGTAAATCTTTGTTCCATGATAAAAGATATCCTAAGAAACAGTCACAAATTATATTAATTATGTAATTGCTGAAAACTTCTATAAACTCCCCCTAAAACAAAAAAATTCTTTACGTAAAAGATCATTTCTCATCACTATTTTATTTCTGGACTGTAATTTTGATAAAAGATTTAAACAAGAATCCATTCTGGGAAGTACCCTGCCAAATGCTATAAAGGAAGTCACAGTAGTCCCTATTTGCCTTGTAGTATATAAAACTATGCCCACCTGGAGAACATAACAAAACAGCAAACTACAGGAACAACAAAAAATTAGTATTAATGAAAACAGTCTAATCATAAAATGCTGCTATGAAACTAAGACCTTGGAAAAACTTTTTTATTATAGGCGATAGAGTTCTTTCAGTAGCAAACTTGCCAATACACATATTTGATATCAGACCTCACCAACTTTCTTGCAAGATAACAAAAAGGGAATTTAGGGACCCAAAAAGTCACATACACATTTACAGAAAAATTGGCAAAATCCTGTTCTCATCCATTTACAAACATATGAAAAGCACTTACTCCTGGAACCAAGCTCTGGCCACCACTGTGCAGAGATGTGTGCCAGAAACCCATGGCCAAAAACAAAACACAGTGTTTAAATCGAATAGTCTGTTCTGGCTCCTCCACCTGACCGAGCCTGCCAATAAGGGACGCATTATGCTTGACATTGCAAACAAGAACATAAAATAGTGACTTCTGCACTCACTCACCTCCACCCACTTTTTCCTCCCCTTTGGGTCAAAACACTGCAGAAAGAAAGGAGCCAGGATTTAGGTACAAGGATACCACTTGCAGATGGCAGGCATGCTTGCTGGAGGACTCTTTCAAAAAAACAAACAAACAAAACCCCCCAAACCTCACACATTGCTATTCTGAGCCGAGTAGCACAGGCTACCGCAGAGTCCAGCTTGATAGGCCTTGAAAATGCTCTATTCCATAGAAAACCCTATGTTGTGACAGGCAGAAAATTTCTAAAATTGCCCGGCCAAACCTAACTGTAATTGCTTATTCTAGTGTAGTTTGAAAAACTGATTACATCATCTCACATTCTCTCTCATCATATTGCAATACCTCGGCTGTACGAAATAGCGTAGGCATTCTCCCGGTACTTAAATTGACTTATACGGGTAACTGTTTCAATTCTACAAACTACTTTATAAACATAAGACAAGTAAAAAGTCTCTCCTGACTGCTCCAACTCCAGCTGATATACTCTTCACTGCTAACCAGGTAGCTACTAAAGGAGTTTCCTTTTAGCACATTTTAGGTGTTGAGGAAAAAAAAAAAAAAAGTAAAAACATATCTTGGTAAGTATGCAAGAAGTTGATGGTATGGAAAGAAGGGCAGCAGACAGGCCGAAAGGAAGTGGGATGGAACAATTCTAAGGCTCCAGTCTGGCAGAGCTTCCTAATGCCGTAACGCTATCCTCCAGTATGCTCAGTCCCTATGGCAAATCTCAGTTTTCACACCTCAGCAATCCTGACGGTGGGGCTCTGTTGCCTTCCAACCCAACAGTGGGCTCAGGCATAGGTTTAACTGTAGAGCATGAGACTACGTGATAAATTTGAACATCTCCCTTTAAGATAACACCCCATTTAGCTAACTCTTGCAACACCTCTCTGAGCTTTTTTCTGCTTACAGTACATGAATTCAGGCAATCTACAGCTTAAAAAATAAATAAATAAAAAATTCCCATTAGCTTGCAGACAAGATTGAAATGCAGTCAAAGCTAAATTCAACTAGTCTCCAAATAAACAGTGCCAATAACCTCCACAACACTTGTTACTCTCAACGTCAAAGAAGGATTTCCCTCAGCTAAAGACTGAAATTCTTTTTTGGCTCAGAAAGCAAGATTATTCCTAAAGAACGGTCCTTTCTTAGCCTCTTTGCCAACTTCTCCAAGAAAAGCATACATGAAACATTTCAAATCAACTAAAATTAAACTAACTAAACTAATACAAGTTATCATTACATCTTTTCTCGATGTTTTAGAGGCTCACGTAAAAGGCAAGCTGCTGCACTAAGCACAGCTACCATAAGCCCAGGTGCAGAAAGCGCCACTGGCACCAGCACAGTAGGACACAGGGACCGGCCAGCCCTGCTGAGCAATACCTGCGAGGCAGGCAAGATTGCAAGCAACTACAAAACAGCGCACTGTCCTACACCGACACAGCCTTACGCTCAGGCTAATCCTGTGTCAGCATGGTTCAGACGGGTACCATCCTTGTTCCAGTCAAAGTCATGATAATCTATATAGTAGTGCCTAAAGGAAACAGGGTCAAAGAGCACAAACTAACAGCCCAATATAAGCAGTCTTGAGCATACTTTAAAACCCACAAGTAACACTTTGCAGAAGAAGCTAATGAAGGCAGAACTGTTAAAACTCTCAGACCAATCACTGTATTTGCCATGTAGGAGATTGTAGATTACCCTTATTTGGTGCAGAATAGCATGACCCAACAAGGGCACACCAGACAGGAAAGGTGCAAAAGAGAGAGAGGAGGACATGAGGAGAAGTATCGTGTACATTTTCTACAGAAAACAGTAAATTTCACTTTCTTGTATTTCCTTAGAGAACATGACATTAGTATTCCCTGGTCAGCAAAAAGAGGCAGGCCCCATTTAATTCCTTGGCAAAATATACTGCATTGTAAGTACTATGAGAAGTACTGGTGTATCTCTCTATGTAACATGTAGTATAGTAGTATAGCATGTGCGTGCATATATAAAAATTTCATTATATTATATACATTTTTATATATAATTTTATAGTATAAAATTATATATATACACTTTGTGCATGTGCGTGTTTGTGTCTGTGCATGTGTGTGTGTATTTATATGTAGAGTAACACTGATATTCAGTCATTTAGCTCTTTCAAAGGGCCCATTTCAGAGCTAGGTAGCTTAAATCAGTAGTTTAAACCTCTAGTAAGAGTCCAGGCTAGTCTCTGTGGACTAGACCCAAGCAAAGAGGTGAATTTCCACCAGTTCTGGTGGTTTAAGATAAGACTCTCCATCTCATTTTCACCTTGTAACCTGGTCTGAATGCTTTTGGGGAACATGCACTTGAGCAAGTGGGAAATGAAGACCATGTTGATTGGTACAGTAATTCCTAATAGAGAAAATAAGTCCAGAATATGCATTAAAACTACAACCATGCAAAGTTTAAGCAAGAAACATGTCATTAAGATTCAGTATAATTTATTTGCAAAACTATTATATGACAAACTCTCACATTTCTGATCTGCAGATTTTAAAAGTTGCCAGATTAAAAGTTTGACTACACATGACATTTTTTCAACGTGATAATAAGATTTTTATTAAAAATGTAATGTAAAACACTATCAGTAAAAATTGCAAATGAAATATCATTGTTAGTCAACATATTCAGAATGATGGTGGTTTCTAGATACAGGTGTTCTTTCTTTTGTCACTCAGCTGAATGACTTACTGGGTAACATAAAAGACAGGAAAGCAGAACTGATCAAAGACTAGCCTGGCTTTCAGGAGAAACAATCAAAGCTAGAAAACTTGCCATCTATTTCAAAAGTAAATCCAAGTCACAGCAAGGTCACAACAGAAAAAAAAAAAGGTGCTTAAGCAGTATTTCAACATCCTAAATAATATCTTGTAACCATGCAATTTCATGCAATGAAAAAGAGAGACAAAGAAGTTCAGTTTTTGAAAACACAAACCTGAGTAATTCCTCCTAAGCAGACAGAGAAGCATTTGCTGCCTTTTTGTTCTTTAATATTGTGTTTATTAGTGGACAGGCATGTAGATTTTCAGATCTGAATCAACACATGTTCAGCTCAACACATGTTCAGGTTGATACTTCATGTTCTTAAAAATGAGTCTAAGAACAGTAAAGTTCTCCCTTTTTATCTTTGCCTATATACATCAAGATCTTAATGCACATGTTCTTACTTTCAGCCAGAAATGTACAACTTTATCCTGATGCATCTGTCTAAGCTCTGCCTAATAGTTTGGTTTTCCTGGGGCATAATGCCCACCTTTCCACTGTTCTGCCATACTTAAAAATTATGAATTGATTAAATATCATAGAACACAGAATGCAGAGATGAGAGATATGAGTTTACAACAGATTATGCACCTTGGTTTGCTTTAAACTTTTTAGTAATGCTAGGACAGATAAGATCCTGTTACATATATTAAACTCTAGACTGTTGTGCTGCGTAGTCCATGCCCTTCATGGAGACAAGTATAGTCAGGGTCTTCTAAATTAACCATTTTTCAAACATTAAAGAAGTTTATTTGTAATGTGTTCATATTAAAATTAAATACACAATATATCATGCACTGTATTTTCCCTGAGCATTGGAAGGAAAAGGTGCTACGCAAAGGTTAAAAAATATATTCTTTTTGGAATTAGAGAATATTTTGAGATACACTGCATGATTTCATAATAGTTTACTATAAACATGCTCCAGACACCTTTTGTCACATTATTCTCCTTTGCTTCATGTGCAAAAATTCATAGCATCAATAAAAATAAGCTTTCTAAAAGAAGAGCAAAATCTGATATTGCACTTTTAAGCAATGTTTCTTTCAATCTCATTTTATTTTTCCCCAGAGTCGTCTCCAAAAAGAGAAGATATTAATGGTATTATTTAAAATACAAACACAAAAACATATACATTCAAAATATATTAGTAACAAATATGCATGTATGGGTGGGTGGTTCCCTCTGGAATGGATCTGGAGAAAAGTAGGGTCACTGCTTAAAACGCTGTATTTTGTTCAAGTCCTGCAAAGCTCAGTGCAGAAGTTCCCAAACTGCATTCCCACTAGTTGCATGCAATGACCTCAAACTGGTAAGAAAAAAAAAAAAAAAAAGAAAGAAAGTCATAAAAAGCAAAGAAGTCCTGGTTACTGCATTTTCCCCATATAGCGTTTGGCCAAACAATCAAATGCTAAAAGCTGCTGTTGCCAAAGGACAGCAGAAGATGGTATTGGAGGCAAGCCTTAATAACAGGCACATGGACAGACACGCAACCAAGAGCTGCTCCAGCCTTCACGAACACCAGCATGATAATCTCTTCCTAAACCAAGGTGAAAGGAATAAATTGCATTTAGCCTAATGGAAAACAGAAGAAACTCCAATTTCATTTTTGTTTTTCTGCTACGTGATTTCAGCCCGTCTGAGACGGACTCACATATTTAAGGAACACAGAGCCCCTTCAACCAAGCTGGACAGAATATTGAAAACTTTAATCCACAGAGTGTCAGAACAATTCCAACCCATCTCCCACAACGAATCCATTGTAGAGAACAAAACCCCTTTGTCCTTCAAAATGGGCTCCAAAATCCCTTTTACAGGGGGAAGGAAAGAGAAGAATGACAACTGGGCAGTGCAGTCAAGCACTCTGAATCCAACAGCAAACTACATGAGCCATTCAGATGGAAGAAAGATATGGTCTTTAGCCCATGCTATTTATGTAGAAAAAGAGGAAGAGAGATGTCAGCTTGCCAATTTGTTATATAAAGATCTGAAGAGTTTTATGGTAATTGGTGGTAGTAACTCAGGACACTGAGATATGACAGCCAGTGCCTCACACTACAGCAGAGAATGGTTTCAAGTTCAACATAAACCCTACAAAACTGAAAAATATAGATCCTTCAACCCATCGGCTTTATGGTATTCTAAGAGACAACCCAGTAATCTTCCGCAGATGCTGCTCACGTGTAGTGTTTTAAAAAGCCCAAACTTGCAAAATCTTCATTTTCTAGAAAATCCCAGGAAACATTATGCCTCATGAGAAAAGAGAGGAAAGGCTGCCATATAATTTGTCAGGGAAGACAGCTTTGGTATAAAGAAACATACATTTAAAAATCCCAAATATTACTATTCCTCTTTATAGGATTGCCTCCTCCCCCTCCTAGAAACAAAAGACCCCCCCCCCCCAGAAAACACAGTGAGGAAAAGAATCAAATTAATTTAATTCTGTTTCTCTAGCACAGCAGTTTTTAACCTTGGGTTCGTGGCATGTAACTAAGAGAAGTAATTTTATTGATATTTAAACTCACTATGAAGAGATCCACAGGAAAATTTTAGGCAATCATGGAGTACAAGACTTGGAAAACTTCTGTTCCAGTAGAAGACTCTAGTTACCAAAAACCTGGTACCAGAGGGCATTATTTCACTTCCTCCTCAAAAGACTGAAGATAATGGATCTGAATTAATGCTCCTTCCCACTCTAAGAGTCAGCACTACTACACTGTGACACAGATTGATAGAAGTTGTCAGATTAAAAGAGATAAAAGGAAAGACAACCCTATGGTGTTAAGGAACAGATGGGAACACAGTCTAAATCATAGCTGGACAGTTTATTTCACAAGAAGGAGGGTAGTTTATGGGGCCAAGCTGCAGGGTCACTTGTAATAAATGTTCTCTCCAAGAGGAAGCTCGGGCAGGAAAGATGGAGGGAGGGACTGTGTTTGCTACCAAGAATCCCATGCTGACTGGACAGCATTTTGCAGAGACTGCGGGCACTGAGGGCAGGTTTTCCAGAACTCTTGAAAGAACACAAGCATAAATTTGTTTTTTTGAAGTTACCTTGATAGTCGTAGGATTGGAATAGGTGAGCAATACCAAAGTTACGCTGTCCTTCTCAAAGACCTTCAGTTAGGACTTCATCTTCCTTCCCCCTATACTTACTAATCTTTGGCTGAAACTCCCTTTTATTAACCTAACTCCAGACTTCTTGTTTATTTCCTTATTCCAAAGCTGCAGAAACAGCTCATTCCTGACTCTCGCTCCTTCACAAAACACAGGAAAAAAGGGAAGTGCAGATGGATTGATAAAAGGAAGGTCACAAAAAGTGTCAGTTGTGTGTCTGTGCCCCACCATTCATATGAGACTAGCTCCACAAGATCCAGGAATTAAATCTCTCACCACATGTTACTATGATATCACTCCCCAGTTAATTATGAATTAAATTGGTGCCATCTTGCCGCAAAGAATTCCAGTCCACATGTCCTTCTGCTCATCCTTCCCCATTTGACTTGAACAATGCACACCCTGCACACTTCTGCAGATCTCTGCCTTCCATCAGACATTAAAGATGTTCTACTCCACAATTAAGTATGCACTCTATTAAATACCACTCTGACAGTTTTTAATGAAACCCAACAGTCACTGCAGGGGCAGTGAGACACAATTAAAAAGGTTTCAAAGCACTGCTTTAGGTCATAAATGGGTTATCAGTTTGGCTTTTGACGAGTCTTACGTTGCATGGCCACAGTTGGACAGCTATTTAATTGAAGTTTCTCATCCCCTTCAACTCTTCATCTAAAGAGAACATAAAATTAACTAACAGCATCAGTGGACACATTCCTTTTATGCAACTCAACAGGACTCAAATATAAAAGCACCGACCTGCAGAGGTCCTGCAGCTCAAAGAGGGGAACTTAACACTTTTCTATCCTACTATTCTTTGTAAGAGCTCAGCCCTTCTGTAAGCTAAAAATACTCGACTGTTTCCAGTGAAACAGCTTTCATCATCTCAGGTTTAAAAGACACCACCATGAATCCACTCTAGATGAGGCACAGTCACACTAGATTTTAGTCTGAAAGCTCCTGTTCCACCCACAATTGCTGACCAGGAAACAGAGGTATAGTGCATGTACCGTCAACCAAAATTTCAAAATCAGAAGTTTTCTCTGTTTAGCTGATCAATTATAATTTTTATTTGCACATTGCAAAGCAAACAGGTAATAGCATATTTAGGTTACTAACAGATCACAGTAATGCTTAATGGCAAAGTATTACAATCAAGGCATTATAAATGTTGCTCTCAGCTTCACTCCCGACTTACATGAACTTAATCAATTACAACTCCTATTTGCCTCAGTCTCCCCTCTCTAAATAAGGATAACACTTGCTATTTCTTGGTGTAGCTGAAGGTTGAATTAATTACACTTTACCAAGGATTAGGATTCTTCAGAGAGGCTCAAAATGACAAGAAAAAGTACAAGACATTACAATGAGTATCAAAACATTTGTTATCACACTTGTTTCTAAATGGCCTCACTGAGAAACACTTCAAACCAAATAGTATAGTGTTGAATTTACTATACCATAAAAAAACCAAAACACCCTTGGTACATTCACAGATTAGCTGTTAAGGCAAGTGCACAGTACTACAAGCAAACAGTCTTAGAAATTAGAAATCTTGAGGATTTTTAAAGTAAGATAACTTAAAAATTTTGCTGACAAGCAAAATCAGATACATTTGTTACAAAAAAGTGATAAGAGACAACTCCGGCTAAAAAAAGCGGAGCCAGTCAAGACGCCATGAACATCCCTGCTGGATCTCCAGTGTTTGCCACCTCTGGGAAAGGGCTCTGTGCGATGCCTGCAGCAAGGCACGAGCCACGAGCTCAGCTCCTAACTGCAGCCCTGGCTCCAGGACCCTCCGCAGGCAGCAAAAGCGCGCGCGTCAGCATTCGCCCAGCTGCTTTGGCGCGATTTAATTTACGCTGACCACAGAGCGACTGCGATAGCTCTCTGAGATGCCACAGCATGCAAACCGAAGGGTGGGGGTTAAACAAGCAGCAATGCGCACCAGATGTCTGAGGAGGACATCTAAAAGATCCGGAGCACAAGGAAGCATATTAAAAAAAAAAAAAAAAAAAACCCTCCTTCCATGCCATAAATATTTATACTAAATCCAAGAAACTGGCCGAGTTCAAACTTGTCTGATATGAATCATACAGCACTTCCCTCACCCCTCTCCATTTAATATGTTCTGTAAAAAACCACCACAAAGGAGGTGCCATAGTCATGTCTACTTTTTTTTTCTTTTAATAAGCTAAGAATATGTTTTGTAAAGCTCCTGCTTTTGAACAGATTATTTTTCAAAGGATATTAACAGAACAACTGGATAGTCTTATTTTAGTTGGCCAACTCCTGTGTGGTATCTTCTGGTCTTCCTAGATTATTTAGATTCATAGAAACAGTTTCCTTTTGACTGGACAACTTTAATTTTCTTCACATGGCCATTTAATAAATTAGGAATGCATCACGCAGAGGAAAACTCCAACTGAATAATATGGAACTGCAAAACAACCATTTTCTGAAGTTTTACAAATATCCGAATCTACTTTCAGAAGTGAAACACACCAAGCGTCAGCAGCTAAGTAACAGAACTGCAGGTCGTACTACTCCTGCCGCCACGTCTCTCGCAACCAGCCTGCACTAGGGCCATTTGTAAGATGAGTAAGTAATCATTCTCAAAAAGACAACAGCTGCCCTAAAAGTCACTTGGCAGCTTTGGTTTTCACTTTTCCTTTACAACGGATTGCTGGGCTCCGAATGAAAACTACAATGGCTATTGCCAAAACAGTTGTTCTATGAATTTTCGTCAGGATAAAACATAATAAACATTTCAATAGGGGATTATACTCCCCTATTGCAGTGCCATTCCTGTCTTGGCTGGCAAAAAGATAGGTTGATCTACTAAGTCTCTCTTATTTTCTAACTAGAATTCATGTTTAAAGATTTAGTCATAAACAAACAAGTGAAAAAAAAACCCTATTTTTTGCATGCTGAGAAATAAATATTAAGCCTTGTAAACCAGGGAGGTGTAATGCTGAGTGATTTCCATGCCTGCCCTGTCTAATAGGTTTCCAGGAAAAACTAGTGCTTTTTAAACATAACTGGTTCCAAACTTTTCCTGGGAGAGCAAAGATATTTCTTGGAACCTGCTAACAAAGTTTGGAAGAGCAGGAGGAAAGTTATATCCTACAGTGCTTGATTCTCGTAGTAGACATGGAGCAGTCCAAAATGCTGAGGAGTCAAAGAGAGGGGTATGAGTCTGTCTTAAACTAATCAGAGAGAGACTCGTGTAACAGTGTATTACACCAAGACAGGAGCCAAAGTTTCTGTGACAGAACTAAGCTAGTACTTACCTGTTGAAAGCATTCATTTATTAGTTATTTAAAACTACTTTTTCCCCCCTCCTCTCCACAAAAGGTATACCGGCTTTCTGCTTTATTCTGAACAATATCTACCTCCACCAATATACACTGCATTGTGGATGATCTTCTCCTCTAAAGACAAAAGCAAAACTAGGCACACAGTGCCATTTAAAATTTTAGGAGGGAAAAGCTAGACTTCACCATGTACTACCACTTTTAACAGGTTCTTCTTTTTTTCACACCAATAACAACAAAGTTAAAACAGCAAAGACAACAGTGTTAATAATAATAATAAAAAAATCTGATACCAAACAGTGCCATAAGAGTTAGGTAAAGGAAACATTCAAAACTGCATTTCATACTTTTTTTCCCCACGCTCATTCTACTTTTCACCTGAGATTTTCACAACTTATAGTTAAATTCCTATTAAAACTATGTAATATCTTTGATAGTTATAGTAGCTACGTAGTATCTTAGTAGATCATTTCATAGTAGCTATTTTGAAGACTCTCCACCTCACTGAGATTTCTGGGTGATTTTTTTTGGCAAGAACCAATACTGTGGTGGTCCCAGAAACACCATTACTTCAACTTCACTGAGGCTGTACAAGAAAAACTGTTATGGAGGTTTTTCCTAATGAATAAAATGCTCCAAGCTCGCCTTATCTTAACAGCAGCGCCAATTTATTCCTGATGGTAAGAATAAAACTCTTTCAATCTCATCCATCTGTAACATGAGGTTTACAAGTTGACAGAGAAAACTCTAATTAAGAGCTCAATTGCCTGTTCAAATTTGAATTTGTGCTAGACGACAACCTATGGCCACTCTTCCCTTCCCACCAAGACTCATAAGATACATGCCAGTACACACCAAGTCACACGCGCTACTGCACCAGCTTGCAGAGATAGGCGTGAGAACATTCGCTCTCTCTTAAAAAGTTGTTTGATGAAGTACCAAGGGAGATCTGCCTCAAGGAGACTAAAACTGTGCATTGTGGCATGTATGGAGTACATACGACTGCATCCACAGTCTGGGTACAATGCTAGTACAACAACTCCTAGCAGCGCTGTAGTCAACTATCACAGTCAACCGTCTACCAAAGTCTATGGGTTTTATTGAAAGGGAAAGGAAACAATGATTCTTTGTGTGTCAAGAAATTGTTACATGCTGATTTGTAAAGTGATTTTGAGGGAGATGATACAAACTGCATGATGAAGAAAAAAATTGGCTGGCTATAAAATAAAATGAAAACCAAAAACACTCATGATTCTTTAACACTGGAAAAGTATAATACAATTTTTGTAAACACTCCTCCAGAAACTTGTGTTCATCACTACCGCATGTTATTATCAGCGAAGAATTATAGGCTCTGTCCTGCTGGATTATTGTTAGTGTAAACAACTTTGCTAAATTGCTTGGCACACAGTCTGCATGCAGCATGTTAAAACTCTGTAGTCTATTCAGCCAAAATCAAATATAAAGGCCCATCTGTATTAATCCTCAAGAAGAAATTAATAGACAACTATTTTCATGCAAAGCAGATATTTAAAAAAGGCAAAACCAATACATATGGATGAACTTTTTCATTCATAATTTTAGATGCCACACAATGAAGACTGTTGTTTAAGCTTTTCATTTTTCTATAAAAGTTCTCTATACAATACAGTGCATTGTTCAAACTCTGGAGCAATTTAAGCTTTTTCAATGTCTCCTAAAATCCCTGGATTTATATCCAAAGAGACTTGGCACTGTAACAAATTTGACTTGTGAGTAACAAGTTACAGCCTTTAAGCAAATTGCTCATTAACACAGAATTCAAATCACTGCTACAGACCTCACTACCTTTTCTCTCTGGGAAAAATGCACTGCCTATCTTACCCATTTGAAAGTTGTGGGATAACCCACTATCATACCTGCTTCTCTCTTTGTTTGAGTTCTCAGTACAAATGCTGAACTAGTATGAAAGGTGAGGAGAACAACAGAACTCCAGGAAAAGAATTTTTAAATCTGACCCAAAGCTATCTTGCCTTTGATGAATGAGGAAAATAAACAGAAATTTGATGTCAATACTGAAAAGGATATTCCCAACTTCATGCCAGGAGGAAATGAGTAAGAAAAGCCCATCTGTGAAGTTGTAGCTCTTTGTTTTTTTCCTAAAGATAAAAGACATTTAAGAGCAAAACCCACAGAATGTTCTCTAAATGTGGGACACTCTGGGTTCCTCTTACTTTACATGACTGATTACTACAAAGTTCAATCTGAACAGAAATTTTACACAGCACTATTAATAAGAACACTTAATTCACTATGAAGGAGATTTCTATTCCATTTATTATTTTATTAATTCTTAATAGAAGCATAGTGTTAAAGTCATTTTATATATTTAGAAACTAAACCAAACTTTGGAGTTAATAGGAGAAACTGATGTTACAAACCCAGAGTAAAACGCAAGATCAGCAAAGAAAACTGTTGGAAACTATTCTTTAGAACTTAAGAAAACATGTTATATGTTGTTAAAAAGCAAATGAAGTTAGCAGAATCTGTTTCAGGCTCTGCATTTGATATCAACATCTAAACTGGCCTTTTTGGGAAGATATACATATACTCAAAATGGCTTGCAGTGCCCTAAGAAAATACACAGCTACGCAAGCTCAATATTGGAGCCAAGTAATGCTTCATTGTTACAGGAAGTCAGTGAAATAATTATGTAATATGCCGCTAACTAATGTAAGCTGTCCTGAAACCAAAAAGGGGTGTTTTTCTATAAATCTGGATCCAATTTTCTTCATTAAAAAAATCCAGTCTTTGGGACTGTCCAGAGAACCCTGCAAAACTATTCCAAGTGCTTCAAGTCTCATAACATGCCTGGGGGATTTCTTAGCATCTTATTGCATTTCTTTATACCTTTCACAGCAGAGCAGTCCAAGCCCTGCGAATGTAGCAATAACACAAAGCATTTGACAATGGGAGAAAGAGGAAGGAAGACAGAAAGCTGCCTTCCACCACACAGCCATCCGTACACTCCCTCAGACAAACAGCAAAATGAAACAAAGCTTTCAGGAGACATTGCACCTTCTCATACATGTTCTACTGGAAACAAGGAGCCCCAACTTGCTAGTCTACCCCTGGAGTCAGTCGAAGAGCAGGATCACCTGAGAGTTGTTTTGTTTAACTGGGAGCCCGCCGTGCCATTACCTCACACACATGGCTCTCAGCGAAAGAATATTGAGCTCAAGTTAAGCGAGTTTCCATAGCAAAACAAGATGCAGATGTTCTACCTCTGAATACATGCTCAGATCAAGTGCTTGTCATTTGAGACGAAGCACTGGGAACTCCAGACCG
Organism: Apteryx mantelli; assembly: GCF_036417845.1. NCBI lineage: Eukaryota > Metazoa > Chordata > Aves > Apterygiformes > Apterygidae > Apteryx > Apteryx mantelli. Next base: position 9,336,847 of record NC_089989.1, on the reverse strand, counting down.
ATACAGAGCGGCTCTGCTTCGTGGCCTTTTCACCTCAGTGAGGACACCAGTCTCCCCTGAGTTTTCCAATGTCTCTGAGCTCATTAGAAAGAAAACAACGATGCTAAAGCACTACTCGTTAAACTGGCCATTGTTGATACCTGGCAGCAAAGGTTTACTAGGAGGATGTCAAGTGTATTCAGGTTAAAAATCAACATCAAGATGCTGAGTCAACAAGTCCCTGATAATTTCTTCTTTTCTAATTGCACCAAATAGATTACAAGAAATTGCTTGAAATAGCTGGTCATTGCTAATACGACTGTCATTTTTCCATCATGGAAGATTGAACATTTCTGTTTCAATGATTTTAAAATTTCATCTTTCATCTGAGAGGGAGAAAAAACTCAAATTTTCTTTTTTATGCAAATTTAAAAGGTCACATTAAGATTTTCCTCCAAAAGCATCATTGAGATTACCATGGGGCATCACCAGGAACTCAAAGCTAGTTATAATAAAACACTCAGAAAGACACACTATCAGCATAAAACAAACCACCCTGAAAAAAGGAAATTGCTTATTCAGTGGTTATAGACCCCCCAGTCAAAAAAAACTTCCACCTCATCCTTGATTATAATCCTTCTGCAAGCTGGGATTGTCTGAATTATGTTTGTATGCACAGTTTTCCATCATGTTACAGAATGGCAGAATAGTGGAGGCTTTGGAGAACATCTAGTCCAATCCCCTGCTTAAAGCAGGGTCAACTAGAGCAGGTTGCTCAGGACCATATCCAGTTGGGTTTTAGGTATCTCCAAAGATGGAGACTCCACAACCTCTCTGGGCAACAGCGTCTAGTGTTTGATCACCCTCACAGTAAGAAAAGGGGTTTTCTTATGTTTGAGAAAACAGTCAACTCCATACTAAGTAAGACGCCATACTACAAAGCACTCAGCTACCCCTGCAACACACTGTTACTTCCTTTTGCTTAATGGGAGAACTTCCTGATCTCCCACTTCCCCCCCCAACCTCAAAAACAAAACAAAAGAAAAAAAAACATACTTTTCTGTCCATAAAGAAGATTCCATCTACAATTAGTCATCATTCCTGTCTCTTCCCCTAGACCTCCACAGAGTAAGCTAAGATCAGAAAAATGTTTTACAAACTAAACAAAGACTAAAGATGTACTCATTTTAATTGTCCATGGCAGACCAAATTTTCCTTAATAGCATTTGGCCAACAAACATTCTCTTAATCACCGGCATGTGATCATGACACCACTTTAGGAACAGAATGAGATGTAGACATATCTGAGGTTTCTTGCACCTACCAGTCAAAAAAGACTAACGAAGTGCTGGCATTAACTCAGTTATCAGAAGCTTGCAGATAGCAAATTACTGTCTGCAACTCTTGCAGGACAAGAAAAAGGAGGACTCCTCTCGGGATGCAAACTATACTCTTCTACTGTCTGCAACTCTTGCAGGACAAGAAAAAGGAGGACTCCTCTCGGGATGCAAACTATACTCTTCTACTCCATGTTGAACTAAAGAGCTGCCAAATGCACACAACAGAAGAACTTTTCCCATTTCTTATGTACCACTACACCTCTTATCCATAAGCTGAAAACCAGCTAGGTGAGAGAACAGTAGCTACAAATCAATGGCATACAATTGCAGTTGCTTATACCATAGGTGAAAAATTACACAAAACAGCTAGTAAACATCATAAAATCATAATAGCACATTTTGCCAACATACAACTCATTTCAAACAGCAAGTGCAAGTGTTTCCAATGAGAATCTAAAGGAGTAGGGAACCCATCTCATTTATTTCCTGTAGGAGATAGGTGCATAATTCTTCCCTCTAAAATTTCAAACCTATTTTCACATCATATAATGTATTTGTGTCTTATCCTACATCTGCAAAAGTACTTCTCAGGAAGATATCTATTTATAAGTAGTTCAAGTATGACCTTCAATAAATCCTAATTAATTGAGTTTGAAAGGGCACTTTGTTCTCAATATACTTACTACCACAGCAGTGTCTTTGAAAAGACAAGATCCATCACTGCTGACACAACTCTCTTATAAAATAAATACTATGGCAGAGGCATGGAAGATCTGTAGGCATCTCTAAAAACACCCTTCAGAGTTCAGTGCAGATGTTGCCAGTGTTTATACTTTTTAAACCACTGGGATATAAACACCTCACTATAAACACCACTGAAGTTTTGCTTTTCTTTTCTTCATTTTTTGTGTGTTTATTTTAGTGTTAAAAATGTTAACTTCCATAGTAAGGAAAATAGCAGCAGATGTTTAAGCTAAACAAAGACTGCTACAGTAGAGTGTATTCCTCAAGCTATTCTTTTACTTTTGAACTACTAAAGCTAAGATCTGTTTAAATAACAACTCTTGGAGAAGAAGGATAGAAAAAGAGAGGCTGGAAAGAACCTCCCATAAATATTAGGCATAATTATAATGAATTGAACTAATGAGCCAAAACTACAGTTGTTCTGCCTTTGTCAACAAAACACTCAGGAACACAGCGCCAGGTAAGAATTTTAATGAAAAACTTCATGGTCATCATCAGTTGTCAGTTACATCCTAATCAAGCATTGGTTATTACAGAGGGCAATGACAAGTTAAAACAAATGAAGAAACCAACAAAAACCCAACTTTCAGGATTCTTTATCCAGCACTCTTGTGGTAATGAAGTTTCAGAGAAGAAAGCACAGAAGGAGAAAGAACATGAAAATGCAACTGGTCTAACAGTAGCTCTGCTCCATATTATTCAATACTGATGAGCAAGCTTGATCTTCTGTAAAACAGATTTATTCAAGCAAATATCTGCATCTTTGTGCAAGAGAGAGAAAGGAGGGGGAAAAAAAAAAAAAGCAGCAGAGATATGACCAGTTCTACAAGGAAGCCTGCCATTTCCCGAAGGCAGGAAATGTGGCCATTCTGATTTAGTGAGAGAAAAGATAGTATTTTCCAGAGTGAGGTTCAGCTCCCTGCCTTCTGGCCTAGTCTTTTTCTAAAGGATGTGAATAGATAGCTCCTTATCCTATCTATACTCTTTACTGTTTCTTCCCTGTAACAACTAGAGCAAGTTTATTTTCCAAATGAACATGGAAAATGTTCCTGCTGAATCAGAAGAAAGATTTCTGCGATGCTTGTGTGTGGCTACAGCAAAAACAGTTCTACTGCCAAGCTGAATTAGCTCAGTGGTGCCTTTCTTTCCAGTTAAAGCCAAGCCATTACCACTTCTTCAAACTGCACGTAGATAAAACTCAACTAGATTAAGAAACTGATTTTACCCCATTACCTCAGGCAACTTCAAAACAGGACTAGATGTCTACAAAATCAAGAGCAAACGCCAACCTACATTAGCTGAAGACAACAAAAGTAAAATTCAGAGTCCACCAAAGCAAAAAAATTACGTTTTCCAACTAGTTGTGTAATTCTTTCCACAGGGGACGGGAGCGTGGGGTGGTTCTTGGGGAAGGAGGGGTGTGCGCGCGGGAGGAGGGGAGGCATCGCGCGGCCAGGGCTTGCTCAGCGCTGCACAGGAAATGAGAAGCCAAACAATGGGCCGCTCTGTGCTCTGCGCACGGCGCCGCGGCAATCCCCAGCGCTGCCCACCAAACTCCTCATTGTTCCCGGCGGAACTGCTGAATCGATATGGAAAATTATTTCAAGACTCGCTGTCTAAAGACGTCTATCTTATGCCTCAAAGCGGCAGCACCTATTTGAGAGGCTGGATTACGAGTAGAAAAGTACATAGCTTATACATGGGTATAAGCGTTAATTTCTTTCACAGCTGCAGAAATTACAAACAAAAACCGTATCATCACAATATAGCAACCAAATAGCAACATATTGCTTTAAACTCATTTATCTAATGTTATCTTCAAGAAAAAATAAAATCAAAGAACACGAAAAGTACTCTTTGTGCAAAAAGGACAGAGAAAACGTGCGGTAAGAAGAAACGTCCTTCCCTTAAACAAAGCCTCAACCACAGCACAAACTGCGAGGTCTCTTGCAACCGACAGCAGAGATTTCCTTGCAGGAGAGAAATTTCATGCTTACAAACAACAGAAAACACACCCGACAAAAGACGCTTTGTGAAATGAAACCATTACCTTCATAGCACAGAATGCCAATATTGTTGTTCATCTTGTCCAAGTATTGGTAGTTCAACAGGTCCATCTTCATAAATAGCATTTATTGGGCTAGCAAAAAAGACCAGCTTATTTGCTTTCGCCCAGAATCAGGGAGAAGGAAGCCAGGCAAATTGAGCCGAGCAGGTTCCCAGCTTCCTAAACTTCACTAGCACAAGGCCCAGTCTTCAGCTAATCAAAACAAAGTATATTAAAGGAAAATTGGAGGGATTAAAACACATACACTCTCCCTTCCAAAGTACTGAAAAGTAAAGGTATACTGTGTCCTTCAGTACAAAGACGACAGTTTTAAAACTTTTCAAGTCTTTTTCCAAATAAAAAAGGGGAAAAAAGAAAGAAAAAAAACAGAAACAAGGGAAATTTCCTAGGACAAAGGCACACCAGTTCTCCTCACAGCCCGCTGCAAGTTAACTGCACTGACATGCAGGCTATGCTTGGTATGACTCGTATGTAAACTAGCTTCCTCTTTCTCTGAGGCAGCGAGGACTGAGCATGCTCAGTGAATCCCTGGAGCTCTTCAAATGTCAGGGATATTTTCTGCACAAGATCAGTCTCTAAATGTACCGAGTGTTTGAAAGAACGAGAAGGAGGAGGTGGAGAGCCTGTACAGAAGGGGCCGTGTCAGAGTCGCCCTTGACAGGAAGCAGCGCTGCCACTGCAGAACGGAGCAGCAGCAGCGGTGGCGGCGGGGGGGCTGGGGGAATCCAGGGAAACAGGGAGGCCTCTGCTGCAGCCTGGGCAGAAGCTGAGCAAGCCAATGCGCGAGCAGGCCAGAGTCACTTCACTTCTGAACAAGAGAAGTGAGCTAAAAGTCAATCTAGTTTAGATGAATTATTTCTTTTCAACTTTTACTTAATTACCCAGCTTGCTTTTCCTCAAACACTAAAATGTCTGTGACTCCTGTTCAGCATGGCCTCAGACATAGCCCAATATTGCTGCAATGAAAAGTAATGCTATTTTACACTAGCGGAACAGAGTTTTCACAGCTCTGATATGATAGTAAGAATTGAAATTAAAGAAATAAGATACAGCAGGTATGCCTGCATGTATGTGCACAGGTACGGTATACTCATACGCACCCACCGCTGCATTGAAATCCTTGAGGAATACTAGTAGTTAAACAAGCTGGACTCTGGATTTTTAATGGCTGTTAAAGCTCCAGTTCAAATGACACAGAGGATGGAGATTTTTACAGCAGTTGTTCTCGTCTCAGGATGTGGTCTGCCCTTCTGCAGATCAAACCTTGATCTTAAAGATGCCAGCTGCTTACACAGATGTGTATGAACCATCGCAAAAAGGCAGAACCATCTGTATGCATGTAAGCCTGTGCTACCCTAATGGGCACCAGTCCGCACTTCCTGTGGCAGATCAACACATGAAGTCTGATTTGACAGGAAAAATGAAATAAATACTGGGAAAGTTTGGTCTAAGGCAAACAAAGAACTAATGGAGTCTTAATCTTCCCGCTGCCTCTGTCTGCCCTCTTTGGCTTGGAGCATAACTCTTCTCTACCTGATTGGGAGGGAGAATTTTAACGGTACACAGAATGCAGTTGGGGAAAAGAACCAAACTCCCATTTCCACCTTCAGAATTTCTTCTGTATCTTAGAGAAGGTATATAGATTTATAGAGGCAATTCATGGAGTGACACTTTGTCAAAGCATTTTGACAAGCACTACTTGAATGTTGTGGGTATTTCAGCGAGACTGGGTAACTTGGTTAAATGATATTAAATACAATACAACAGAGAACAAGCTAACTGAAAGGAATTTTGCATTACTGGAAAGACTAAGGTTAAACAGCCTTTTCTTGATTATTATTATGGAACAAAAAAGGCACTCTCTTAATTAGAAAGATTAATCTCTAGGACTTTAAACATGGTATAAAAACTTGTGGGTACTTAATGCTGAAGTAACAATACATCTTCTGGGTAATAGGAACTAATAAAAAGGTTGCAGTCATATTTTTGCCTCACAGGTTTTCTTACCACTAAAGCTGTAACCACTTATCTTCAGCCAAAGTAATGCATGGTATTTTCTAGAAAGAAGAATGTTCTTAATAAAGAAAGGAACATTATGATTTTCAAGCAGGGGGACTGGAAATTTGAAGTACCACATCATCTTGTGCATACTCAAATTCAAAGATATTCTATATTGATGCTTCAGATGTCCTCTTTCCTATCTTTTACTTACAGACAAACTTATCATTTAACAAAGACAAAGAAAAGTGTTAGCTAGTTCCTTAATTATATAAACTGACATAAAAAAAATGCATGTAACCTTAACAAAAGTTTCTTCTGCAAGAAATATAAGTTTCTTATGTAAAATATGCCAAAGCTTTGGGGAAAAATATTTATGACACGTATAGTTTTTAATAAATAGAACATCACTGAATTTATGTTAATAGAAAACATTTTATGGGCACTTGGGAAGGATAAGGAGAAATAAGTATTTAAGCTTCCCAGTTTAAAATACTTAAGTTTTTGTTAGAAGTGCAGGTGATGGAGGAGAAAAGAAAGCAATATCTAAACTTTTCAGAGCAGCAGTCTACAAGACAGCGTTTGCACATAACACACTAGCTCTACAAGGGCTTTATAGCTCAAAGCCCAATATTTCAAATTCCCTTCTATACCCTAAGATACAAGTTTCTTCAAGTTGATTGGAAAAGCACTGTTTGATATTCCCTGCAAACCACCGACTGCCCACTGTTGCTGTCCAGACACCAATAAAGAAGTTAAGATCACTGCTCTATAGGTTTTTAGACTGTGATGACCATTTTACTATGTGAATAGCTTTTGGCAGTACAAGCAAGCACTATGATTAACACTAGTCACATGTTACGTAATGACTTGGATGCTTCACATTAAATAATAAGCTGGTACCAAACATAGGGTGCTTTATGAATTCCTAAATTAAAATATAAATACTGAAAGTAAGAGAATGTCTAGTGAAAGAATAGGAAAGGAAAACTATTTATGTGAATATATCTCAATATATCTAAAACCAAAATTCATTCATATGGAAGCTTTCTTTGAAAGAAAAACTTAATGAAACTTTCAAAAGCTCAACAGGCTTAAACTGAGCACACGTTAACATGAAAAACTGCCATGCTAGCATGATATTAACATAGTGCCAGGTTTTACTTTCCTGTAATGTACTCTGGTTCTGAGAGCAAAGAATTCCCGACTCCCTGGTTAGTGATTCATCCAAAATTCATTCATATGGAAGCTTTCTTTGAAAGAAAAACTTAATGAAACTTTCAAAAGCTCAACAGGCTTAAACTGAGCACACGTTAACATGAAAAACTGCCATGCTAGCATGATATTAACATAGTGCCAGGTTTTACTTTCCTGTAATGTACTCTGGTTCTGAGAGCAAAGAATTCCCGACTCCCTGGTTAGTGATTCATCCAACATTTTGCCAGCTTGAGATACCTTCCATTGAACTGAAATCAATAATCAGCACATAGGCAGGCCATGTGTAATATATAGTGAAAAACAAGCTATTATCATCATCCCAGGAACTTTTCTTCTACACACCGATATTTGCAAATACACTTATCTGCTGTACTGTCTACGTTTCATATTAACTAGAGTACTTCTTATAACATTGCAAGCATTTTTCTTTTGTAAAACAGATAAACACCCGTATCTATATATAAATTGTTTAGTACAGGGAAACTTTTAACACAACAGCACCCCCTAGAGGTAACTGACCCCCCCAACACACACACACTCTCTCTCTCTCTCTCTCTCTCTCTCTCTCTCTCTCTCTCTCTGAATGTTTTCATGAAAGATTCTGCCCTGAAACATCTCCGCAGGCTTCATGTTTCTAAACAGCGGCTCTTACAAAGAATTCCTTAAGGCATCAAGCCCATAATACCAGGTTTGAGACTGAGTTTTTGTGATTTTTTACAGCATTTAAATGCGCAGTGAGCTGCTTTAGAACCCCCCTTTTCCAGCAAGCTATAACGGAGCACTTCTGCCCCCTCTCTGCTGCCCTCAGCCCTGCGCGGCCCCGCAGAGCCGCTCTGCCCCCCCGCGCGCCCCCTCCCTCCCTCCCTCCCTCGCCGCGGGCGGCGGCGCTGAAGGGCTCGAGCGAAGGGACCGGGGCCGCTGCACGGCCGGGCTGCGCTCGGGGCCGCGCCGCGCCGCGCCGGCCCCTTCCCTAGGGGGTGTGGTGCCTCCCGCCCGAGCACCGACACCTTAGAGCGAGGTGCGCGCTTCAGCCACCTAGGCACAACGCGAACCTCACCCTTCAGCGGCAGCACAGGGCAACTATTTCTAGAGCGACCAATTCTGCAACTGAGAGAAGAAAACTAACTCTTTACAGAGGGGAGACACGTTCTGACATAAAACATCAGGCAGCATTCCCCACTGTAATTCCGGTTTTGAATAGCCAAAACTACCTGGTACAGTTCCCGAGCTCAGACGGGCATGTATGACGTACCAAATATTAGCTGATACCGCATTACCCTCAAGGAAAGAGGCGGAGAAATAAAGCAAGAATACTTCAGCAACAGGTTGCGCCTTTTTCCTTCAACAATAAATAAATAAATAAATTTTAGTCAGCAGCTGCTAGGTGGCGATGTGCCTGAAGGAAAAATGCCGCTTTTCCTTTTCTGCACAGTCAACTGTAAAATTGTTGCACTTAACCACCTAAATTTTTTATTCCGGTTAAAATACATTTCACAGAAAAAAAGCAAAGATTCTCATCTAAGCAAAATGGGGCTTTTGTTTTTAAACAAACTCAGATCTGATAAGAAAGCATAATTAAAAATATGTTACAAATGGGAAACTCAGAGATAAATTACTGCATGATCAGGAAAGCGATGTTTAAAGTTTCTTGCAAGCAGCTGTCTCAACAGCCATGCCTCCAAGACCCACATAAACAAACGTAATACAAGAGTAAACCCTTTGCTCAGGGACCCGGATACTACAACACATACCTTTTTGGTTTTTTTTCCCCTTCTCCCAAAGCACAGGGGAATGACCACGACAGCCATGAACAGCTCTTATCAAAATACACATCCTTACAGATCACGTAAGTTTTCTACCTAAAGGTACATAGCAAATAGACATTAATCACATCAAACTAACTTATCCCTTTTACAACCTTTAAAGAAAAAAGCCCCAGTGGGCAGAACATCTCTGCCAAGGCTAATGCACACGTTCTTATTTCACCTGTACTTTATTAGCTAAAGATTTCAACAATATGGCAAATGTTACAGAACACAAAAAATGGTGATGCTATTATCAGTGGAGGTCCTCAAGGCTGAAATATTAGGCTTGTGCCTGAGAATTTTACCAATGATACTAAGTCACAGCAAAAAAATTTCAACAGCATTTACATTCTCTTTCATTCTTTTCATTTCCTCTTACACAATCTTGCTATAAATAAATAAATAAATACAGTATTAGAATAGCAATATCTACTAAGGAAGTATTTTGTGAATGTGCACATCTCCCTCACCACATTAATATTCATGAACTGTCAGATAACTGAAGTTCAGAAGCTCCCTATTCCCTGAAGGACCAAGCCAGCAGGAACCTTGGTTTCAGTCCCCTACTACCATTGCTTGCAGGGACACTGAAAAGACAGAATACCACCCCCATGAATATCTAGAGTTGCAAGCCCTACCAGCACTCAGGAATGGATGTTAATGGATTGTCTTGACTGGGACTTGGATTTTGTTTTTGTTTGTGAAGACACATACATAGAGATTAAAAAAAAAAAGTCTATATGTATATCAACATAAATGTAATAAAATATTTCAGAACACTTCTTTGTAAATATTTATCAATTTAGAATCAGCCATTTCATATCAGATCAACAAAGCAACATTTAACAACTCAAAACCCTTTTTGTTAATTAAAGCTTGCCCTCATTAGCAGCAACTCATTCCCACTTATTTCCAAGAATTTAGTTTTCCCTCCATCATCTCCAGAAAGCTATTTGTTTCCAACTCCAAACTAAATTCACCCTGCTACTGTACACCAGGGACCACAAATCCACTTCTGCATAAGTGGAGAAAGGGTCAGAGGACAGAAGAGGCAGGGACAAACTCCTACTGCTAGATTGTAGCTGCCACTGCAGAGCATGGACGACTCTTCATAGCAACTGCCATCATTTCTTTTTTCCTCTCTCTCTTGCCCCCCCCCTTTTTTTTTTTTTTAAGCAATAGCAGTGTCCAGCCCTCTGGGTCAAACTTGGAGGTAGGTACAGAAGGTAATACAGGAGGCCCTGGCAATAAACCACTGCTCCAGCGGGTACCTCTTGTCTCCAGGAAGAGGAGCAGGCCATTTAGGAAGCAACCCACTTTGCTTCTATCAGTTGGATCACGGTGACCCAGGACATGAGCTATGTCTGTGATGATCTTCTCTTCTCTTACTCTGGCACAAGAGTTGTTACTTCTGGTAGTTTCAAGGCTTAAATCCTTTTTTTGGGTTGTTTTTTCTGGTTTTAAGGTTTTAAATGAATGGTGAGCAAAGGCATGCAGCCTACATGGTTTGCTGTTTCACAGTTGTGAGAGACTGCAGGCAGCTGCAGTCACCGAACCAGGTGATCACTTCCAAGCTCTCAGAGGTGAAATGCAATGGAGAAAAGTATTCAGTAGCACCTGATTTATCTTGCCTTCATTCTTAGACTACTCGCTCAAACTCAACACCAGACAATGAAAATCAGGTTTACCAAGAATATTTTTAATTTCTCAGTAATACTTTACATTTCACAATTTGTTCATGTTTTTCTCTTTTTAGTCTGTTAAATTGTGTAAAAAACACTTTTAAAATCAGCTAAAATGAGCAATAAATAAACCTAGTTTATTGAGGTCAAAAAAATTGTTATTTGCTAATTAAAATCTTGATAATCTTTCCTGTTACTTGCATAGTAATTTAAATTTCTAAAGGATTGATAACAATCAGAAGCACAATTTATCTTGAACTACAAAGAGTCTCAAACACAGAATCTCAGAGCTTCCAGATGCAAACAGTGAAGTGTTAACTCTGGCATGACCTAATATTTTTTCAAACAGAGCAAAGAAAATACTTTATTTTTCCAAAAGTGGTAAATCTACCAAAGTTAAAACACAATGCAAAGAAAAAAAAAAACCTGAAAACGGTTCATTTAAAAAAAAAAAAAAAGCCAACCTTAAGTCAGTTTGATGTGAACAACTCAGGCATGTAAAACGCTTTTTTACTTAAAAAAGTTAGGAGCCAGACCATGTTTAGAGGCTAGATTTCAAAATTACTATGTGTATCCCTAATCTTAGAGAAGAAGCAAATCCAGTTTCAAAACCCCACTAATTATAGGGTATAGAAACAAAGAAAAGGGCTCTAAGATTGCTAAAGTCTTTGAAAAGATTTCCTCTTTATTGCTAGCTTGGTGAGACATAAGATGCTCACAGGACCTAATTCAACATAGACGTAAACGTATGTAAATCTACTTAAGTTGAGCTTGCTTTCACAAAGACTGAAAATATTACAGGCAACATAGGTACAACCTTATAAATGAGTTGAAAATATGAATTCCAACGCTATCTTGCTAAGAGCAATGAAGTACAATCAATTACACCTTTTGTTACTAATTAACTCTAGCTTTTAAACATTAAAGTAATTATTTATCCTAGACATTCAGATGAAAATCTCAACAACAACCTATTACAGAATCCAATTATATAACTTGAAACTCACTCATTTGTCGTAAAAATTAATATTGAAATTTCATTCCAGTTTTAAGGGTATCCTTTAACAACAGAGGGTCTTGTTCTCTACTATTAAAATAGTATTTTATCCCCCCAAAATTATTACCCCCCTACAAAAATTAAACACACATTGACTTATTCCAAATTCTAGTGTTCACAAAAACCATGGCCACACGGGGAACAGTGGCTTTGCTCTAGATGCTGATGATATGTTGTCTTCTGGATCAAACAGAAGAAAATAAGAAACAAGAAATACCACATACATTTATCAAAAGGTTGCACTTAGATTATTTAAAGTAGAAAGAATATGTTTTGATTGTATATATGATGTATACACACAGTTCATACATGCGCACATGTGCAGATGTACTGCATATCACACTGGCGTAGAATAGTGAATTTTAGTCATTCCATGAGCTATGACAGAGAAAGTCCTAGCTGACGAGTACAACTTCATTGATCTCAGAGGGAAAGAAATAAAAACCCCAACAATTTCCAAAAGTGGTCAGCCCTCCCTGTTCCAAAATATAAATATCAACTTCAGAGTTCATAGATGCTTTCAAGTACTGACAGTGAGCGATATGCTATCACTACGAAGCTGAAACCCTCCTTTTTCTAACAGATCAAAGTTACCATTTCCAGTGCTGCAGGTACACAAGACATTCTCACTTCCAGAAAGGGCATTTTCAACCCCAAAATCCAATGTAGAGACTGCTGGAAATTGTCTATCAAAACTTTTTTTCCCCTAGTGGAAAAAGAGATTGTTTTTCTTATTGTGTTTTGCTCCTCCAAAAAATGAAAACAAAGAGTTTTAAATAAAAGTTTTTACATTTTATATTAAGCAAAAAAACTGTATTATTAATTTTCAGCATTCTGACAAAACAACAAAGCATTGGGAATTATATCTGCACACATCTCACATCTCTTTTACCCCCTGTGCAGCGGGCACTAGCCTTTTCTTATGGCACATGGTGGTCAGAGTGCTCCTGACTATTATCATTTTTAATAGCAGAGACCATGGTACAGGATGTAAAGTTCAATAGCAGCACAGGGCTTCCAAACGACAACCAAAAAAAATAAGACCTAACTAATAAATGTTATTTTCTGATTTACCAGTAAGAAGTCAAAATTTCCCTTTGATGAATCCTACTCACACCAAAGATTTTACCAATGCGGCGTGATATTAGAGACAAATGCTGCAGTAATTTGAGAGTGAACACTACCGGAGTTCAAAGCTCTATCAGGTTTTACCTCTTACTTGTTTTTAATCTGGTACTCCAAGAAAACATGCATTATACAACCATACTGCCTGTCACCCTGCTTACCCCAAACTTCAAAATGGTGAGCATGTTTCCATAGTATTTCAAAGACAGTTCTCAAAGATAACTGCACTCTTGTGCTTTCTGTGAAAACAGATGGCAGGGAGAGAAGACTGACCACAATTAAAGTCACCACTGATGGAGAAGCAGGAAGAGCTCGACTGCTGGCCATTTGGTTTGGAGGCAGCTGCCTGGCTAACTCCACTGCTACAGCTGGAGGGCCAGCAGTAGCAGGCAGGCTAGCTCCAGTACTGAGGGGAAAACAGAGGTAGAGAGGAAAGGATTAGAACTACCAAAGTCTTCAACACCAAAAAAGGACTCGGGTGTGCTGACATGTGCAAACCAGGTCACTTTCTGCAGGACTGAAGGTCCTGGTCTGGGTTTTCCTGTCACTAGACCAAGGTGCCACTGGTAGATGCTAAGATGTAAATGATACTCTGGCAATTCCAGCCCCTTTCATACAAGGGCTTTGACACCCTAGAAGCCCTCCTCCCCCCTTTCACTACCAGATTCTTGCATTTCAGTGAGCTTAGTTCTTACTCCTTCCCCCAAGCTCATCTCCACTACACTTCCACTCCCTGAAATTCAGTCCTTCCCAAACAAGACAAACATTCCCAAGTGTCCCCAGAATCTCCTCAACCTTTCACAGAGTGTTTCCCATTGTAATATCCCTTCTCTCTTATCTCAAAGCTACTCTCTTTCCTTCTATACAGGAACACCCTCACTCCTCAAGACACGTTCTCCTACTGCCCCAAATTCCATCCCCTACTTTGCTCCTTCACCCTATCTTACCAAGCACCCCAGAGCCTCCTATCCTCTCTCACAGTGCAACCTTCCAGCCCTTCCTAATCAAAGTGTAACACTCAGTAATCCAAGCCCTAAAATTCAGAGCCGCTGTAGCAGCTACAGCTGCTACACTTCTCTAGTTCTACCTACCAGGGTGCCAGTGAGTGAAGGGCAATATACCAGTTCTGTAGCAACAGGACGGGCCAAAGCACACACAATACCAAAAGGTACACAGTCATGGGGCACCAATACCAAAAAATGAAATGGAAGATCCTCTTTTCAGTTATGTACTACTTCATCCATCTTCATCTCGGTCATTTGCCTCTTGACCTTTTACTCCCTTTCACTGAGGTCCTCTCAGCTATAGGACCTACAGGACCTCTCTCAGACCTTTGTTTAAACCTAATTTAGAACATAAGGGTCAAAAGCACTAGTTTCGTGGAAGTATTAACATCTAGAATTCATTATCCTACAAAAATATAATGGGAAGTTGCATAAATCTCATTTGCTTTTAAATTGTTGCCTAAGTCTATCTAGCTTAACATAATACAGGTCATCAGTCTGGGCTGATTACAGTTAAGATGTGCATACTTCGTACAAAGTATTCACTGCATAGCACTGAATCTCATCTGGTTGGAAAAGTTTGCAATACCTGAATGAATAATTTTTTTCCTTTTTATGCATATCATGCATATGAAAGATGATGCATTACTGAAACAAACCTTTTCAGAGATGCAGAATATGAAATATATTTTAGAATATTAAATATATATTTACACAGTGTCTTGTATGTGCAAGGGTCAGTGTGCCTTAAAAGGAAATAAATGTATAAGCAAAACCTCTTTTATCACTGTAACTAATGACTGACTTAACCACACATTTTCCATATATGACTTGTAAATCAGAAGACTACATACAAATGTAACATTCTGGAAGGCTGTGTTGATTAGGACTGGTTCCAGTAGTCCCCTTATCTTCCATGAAGCAATGAATATATTGTACAGAGACAACAGTATCCATCTTGAATGAAAATATTATCTTGCTGCTAATCATATTTATACAAAGAGAATACTCATCTATTTCAGGCCTGCACTCAAAAACTTAAGTAAAATAACCCTTAAAAAACAAGGAAGACAGTTACAATTTGCACCATTTTTTAGCAAAACGTGCATTTCCATAACAAACAAAGAAGATTCTGTTTTATTCTAATATCACAGCAACCCTAAATGAGGATTCTAACATCACTGATGCAGCTATACTGCAAACCTCATTAGCAAAATTTAACTAAGAATATAAATGTATTAATCAAGACCTAGGCAATGACCATACACTAATGTGGAACCGGAATTAAATTGTCCAGAGATCCACTGCACAGAATTTACTGCGTTCTGCCCTTTCACAGACATAGAAGTTGGCAGGACAGAAAATTGTACTTAACTCTTCAGTTTAGCCTTCCACCCACAATGTAAAATTATGGCTCACACTTACTGTATCAAATTCCGTTTTGGGACATGGTTAGAAATAAAAACAATCCAATACCATTGTGAAATAAGGCAGTAGAGAATTACTAAATTTTACAATGAGGCTTAAACTATTGCTAGACCATATTTCAGCAGAAACATCCTGGTAGTATGACACCATTCAATACAGCAAGCATACACAGCAAGAACGCAATTGCCAACTGATTTATTATACAAAATACTACTATTTGCCTACAGATACTTCCTAGAAAAACAAGACAACATACACTGTTATCAACCCTTAAGACTGCCAGCATTATAATACCCTAACCAGCTCAAAAAAGTCATTTAGTTAGCATTAAATAATAATTAGAAAGTGTTTTTTTTTTTTACATCTAGAAGAAGAACAGGACTCCTCCTGAAGTGAATCTTATGAGATAGGACAAAGTGATCCCACTGAAGTGGGATTACTGCAGTTTCCAGACAGATTACACTTTCAGTTGTTCACGAGTACATTTTTTGGAGGGAAATCGTAGAGCAAAAGCCTAATTACATAAGTGCTAATATTACCAGAAATTCTGGGCTTACTGCTTCCAAGAGTTAAGAGCACTTGAACTGTCACATGAAAGTGATAGCTCCGGCTGCAGCCTCGGCCATAAGGAGTCACATCACTGGTCTGAATCACTGATTCGCTGAAATGATGATCAATGAAAAAATAAATCAACATAACACACACCAACAAGCATTTAAACCACATACAGAAGTATAATGTTGTATCGTAAAATCAAGAGCTCTCAGCTACAGCCTTAATCTTGAGCATAACTAAGTTTATGTCAGTTTTGCTAATCTATCTAGAGGTGAGACTCCAGCGCGTGCGAGGAGCCCTACTGCAGTTACTCTGCCAACCAGGCAGCACTGAAACGCACATGCCCATACCAGAAGCAAGTCTGGCTCTGCCAGTATTCTCAGCTGTGTTATTTTTCCTTGGTTTTGTTTTAAAAGGAGGAAGTAGTAAAAAGGTTACAAAATATAATAAATAAAAAAGCCAAAAAGCCTGAGCTGGGATTTTTTTTTTTTTTTTTGCCATTTCCCTTACCTGTCTTAACAAGCTGTTCTCAGGACAAAGACTGTTATATATAACTTTTAACACAAAAAAACGTTTAAAGAGCACTACAGTGTTTGTAAAATCACTCAGAAGTTAAAATATGCCAGAATTCTGACTTTCTGGGTAACCTTGATTTGCCACACTGACGCAGCTGTACTGCAAAATAATCTTTGATTTCCTCACAGACTATTATATTCCCTCAGGACGTCACCTCACTGTGTGCAGAGACAGATTTACTGGCTCTGGTCCTGAAGCAGGATTGAACTGAATCATATCAAAGAGGTGTTGTAAAGATTTAATTAAATGTTTATGAAGCTCTGTGACAGCACAGTGATAAGCACCATAGAAAAACTCAAAAGGAATTAAATAATTCTGTCTGTAGAGCTCTGTTTGAATAGTGAGCAGGAGAAAAAAAGTTTAGGCCCCACACTAGGCAATGAGGAAAAAATCAAATCAAATCAGAGTTCCTTCAGAAGGCACTACCCATCTCACCAAATAAGACTAAAGCCTTGTGTGAAAAGCAGCTTGATGGTAAGATAAGGAGTGCTCTGTAACCTGCATCTGCCACATAGAAGCTGAATTTAATTGCCATCTTCAAAGTTTCTTTTCAACACAGTTTTTGAGCAACTATAATATTGAATTTTTCTAAAAGGGAAATTAAATGCTCTCCACTGCTCCGCTGTACGAATACCCATGTGGATTAACAGGGAGGCTGAAACGTTTATATCCGCACCACATGGGCGGAACGCTTACCAGCCCCTTCTGTCTTGTCCCCTTTTCAGCTGGTCATGCTCCCCTCTGCTTCTCCTGCCTGGCCTCCGTTTCCCATCTCGCTCTCCTGCAGCTAGTGCTGTTATCCACATCTTGGACCCCCATGGGCATTTCCAATACCCTTTTACTAGTACCTACTCGTCCTAAACTCTTGCCCAACCAGTCCCAAATCCCATATTCTCTTGCCAACATGCACTGCAGCTCTGCAAACTGCGCCCCCCCCCCCGGCCCCCCGGCCGCAGGGTGCCCTCCTGCCTGCGAGGCTGGGGCTGGCCGCATCCCAGCCACGCTCCCCCCAGCGCCCAGCACCGCCGGGCGGCCGACACCTCCGCTCGCCACAGGAGCCGGAGCCGGTGTATGTTTGGCGTAGGCAGACACGTTCCAAGAGCTAGGTGCTGGCACCTTCAAGCTTCTTGTTAGCTTATTTTAAACCAATTTTTGTGTGGATAGTAGAAAGCACACCGGTGAGACAAAGGTCAGGCTTCAAACCCCTCCTCCAGAAAAGCAGCTCATCAGAACTGTCTTCTGAACACGGACAAAATAACGCACTATGTCCTATCCTACCCCTGTTTTTGGAAATAGCTGACTCATCTTGAATGCAATTTAAGGAAAATTAAAAACAAAACAACAAACAAACAAAACCAATCTTAGCCAGACTTTTAGCATGGAAAAACCACACCTTAGTCAGTTAAAGTCCATTAAATATACTAGTAATTGAGATTAGGATTATATGAAGCATCTAGTCACTTAAAAAAAAAACAGTGCTATCTATTCTATGTATATATACACACACGTATCTATATACATATATGTATATGTGTCTAGAATTATTTCTAAAGAAAGCAGGTTCATTTTTATTTATATCATTATCACTATAAATTATTAAAACAGAATTGATGTGAAATACATTTCCCCATGTAAGCTATTGACTTAATTTAAACAAAATCCAAAACACATCAGCATACAGCTTAGCTAAAGAAACTTAATGATCTATTCTTTTTAAATGCTTTATTTTATCTATCTCAGATTTTGTTCATGTAGATATGCTATTAAATCATTCCTAATCATATCAAGTTCTCAAAAATATTTTAAAATATACTTTGGACAATGCTACTCTGTGGTGCAAGAACAACAAATTATGTTAAAACTGTTTAAAACAAGAAAAAAGTCAAATTATTGCTTTTTTCCTTTTTTAAGATATCTAAATCTCCATAAATCAAATCTTCAGTCATGCAATGTTAAGTTCCTGTATCAAAGAAAGCAAAGCAAATATCGCCACCCAAATTAATCATACTGACTATAGCGGAAAAGGATTAATGAAACAATTCACTGCACCTCCTATAAGTCAGAGTGTATATATCACACCAAGTAATAAAACCTTGTGATATCTGTGCATGTGTATTGTAGCCTACAAAGTACAATGACAACTTTTTGCAATTAAAACAGAAATGCAACAAAACCAGCAAACACAGCCTCCATTCCCCAACATTTTATCTCCTTGAATCCTTCCAGCTCTAGTCATTTTGGTTGTGAATTTAAACATCTAAATGGTGAAGCTGTATCTATAGGGGAAAAAAGCAAACTAAAAAAAAAAAGAGCAATCTCTATACAAAGACAAACTCTGTTCCAGTTTTCCTCTCTGCTCAGCTGCGCAACCAGCCCCAGCTTCAACTCCCAACACGTTTCCCTCGGCCGTCGGGTGCTCTGCCAGGAGGCACTGACAGCGCGCACTTACCAAGCAGCCCCCAGGGCAGGGCGAGACTCCTCTACAGCTGGAGAGAGCAGCTCAAACCCTTCTCCTCCACAGTGATATCACACACTCTTGTCCACACTTGCAGACACATGAAATGCAAATCACGAGATATGTGGATGAATAGTTAACAATTTAAACCCATAGCACTTGAACTGAAGTAGAATAGAGCCCAGAACACAAATGATTTCCAGCTATTTCATATATTTCTTAAGTGAAATTAAGTATAGCAAAGATATGATGGTGCTTGAATCAATAGAACAAACTCCTGATGTGCCTGGAACAGTATTTAAGTTTCATATTTCTAACCATGATAAGAGACTGTGTAAAGTAAATGAAATAAGGAAACTCCACTACTGGAAAACTAGAACCTAGCAGTGACCTTGCACCCTTTTTTTTTCCCCCCCATGTTCTTTGTGTTGCAACTACACAAATGTTACAAAGTTTTGCAATACTTAATACTTTTTCTTAAAGCCCCATTTCTCCCAGGGCCATCTGAAGAAATTACACATAATTTTTTTTTTTTAGGCTTTTAATTCTAATGGATAAACAAAGAATCTTGTAAATTATGCCTCAAAGTGAATCCTAAAGCTCAAAACTAAACGTAGTAAAAACTTTTTTTTTTTTTTAGTTGAGCCATTTTGAAGGCCAATCTTTGCTAAAACGTTTGGATTTGGCAGAGCAAAAAACTTTTGGATGGATAATACTCTTAAAATACATTTTTTCCCTATGTGTCCACCTCATCAAATGCATTCAATCAGGTAGATATCATCCTCTCTCTCATGACAGATTCACTATCTTAAGCTTTCTCTTAAGTCAGATATTTAGGCACCTCATAACACAAAATTGAAGAAATATTTATACTGGAGGTCCTGAGAGGGCATTTTTCAGTTGCTTTCAACAAAGAGAAGAAAGAATGCTACTAAACTGAAGCCCTGTGAACTGTATTTTTATTAAATATAAGTCTATTTAAAAAAGATCAATTTTCTAACATTTTCTAATACTGACAGCATATAAGAGATACTATGTTCATAGCAACTTCTATTTCCAAGGAACCTTGCAAACATGAATATACTCAGTTTCTTCCTGAGGCAAGTCTCACACCTATATGGCAGCTGGAGAAATCCAGGCAGGAAGCTGAGACGTACCTGAAGGCACCGAAGCTAGTCAGCTCCTGACTCTTGCACTGGGCCAAAGACCACACCTTCTTACTTTCATCCAGTCTAGTAATTAAAAATCAAAGAATTCTGGGCTTGTGCATTCTTTTCAGGCAGAACCTGTCCGACCTGCTAATTTACTGACGATGAATTTAAAAGTCACAAGATTGCCAGCCGGTGGAGAACCTTTATTACAAGAATCCTGGCACTACGGGTTTTTTGCAGAATACCTACCTCTTTTTCCTTATTCCAAATTGTATTCATTCTGCATACTAACCTCTGCAAAATGTTTAGTTTTGGTTGATGTGGGATATAAATTGTGTGACATAAATCTTGTTCTAGACAGGGAATGCTTTCTCTAAACACCGATTACAGGAAGACAAAGAAACAAATTCAATCATCAGGAAACAAACAAATATGGACTGTATTTCCCTTTTTCAGGTCAAGGCAGAATGAAATGTCTAAAAAGAAACTGCAAAACAGTAAGACTTCCCAGAAAGACTACTGGTGGAGTTAGATTTCTTCCAAGGACCATGAGTGAAAAGATTTGATTGTCTCACAGTAAGTGCAGCCTTCATTTACCCTCTCTGCAAAATCAACTAGTTTCACAGAAGCGAGTGAAGGCAGCTAACTCTTGCCAGCAAGTCCAGATTTCCAAGCCTAGCATTGCATCAAGTAAATGTTGCTGTGGACGACCCTTGGGTAGGTGGAAAATTGCACAACTTTTGACACTCTTGGACTCCTCTTGTGGATCTTTACACATCTGGGTGGGCAAAATCCGGTCCTTAACTTTAACTAGAAAAATCATAGTGGGACTTCAGTCACAGAAGGACTTCTTTTCACAGTTTCTGTAAGTATAAATTGGGATATGTTTGACTCCATCAAGATCAAATACAAGCAAGCTAGTTAATGAGGACTCCATATCCACATATATTAATCAGAATTTCATAATACTGTTCATGAGAATAAGCATTTGCAAGACTGTGGTCGTCATAAAAAGTCTGCAGTAGAGATGATCCCGAGATCAAAGTTCACACTGCAGGCTTGCCATAAGCCTGGTGCAGCTAGGCAGGGAAGCACAGCGGCAGCGTTCCATCACGCAGTCACCCCCGAACAGCGATCCACGCAAACACTGCCGCCCTGGGGAGGGGGCCTGCATGGGGGGCCACAACTCTATAAACAGGGTGCTGAAACTATGCCTGTAAATTTTCTTAAATGAATAATCCTTCCCAACTCAAAAGCCCATAGATGCTTTGTATTTTTTCAGACTGCAGCAGATATGCCAAAAGTAACTTAATAAGTGTCATTAATAGTATAAAATAATAGACCAACTGAGCTGGTCTGTATAAAATAAGAGACTAACACATTTTTCCCTGTCAAAACTGATGTCTAAATTTGTATTTCTTTTAAACTCTATGCCACCAAGAAAATCCATTTCATAGGAGCTGTCTACCTTCTTTACAACCCTCCATTTTTCTTTGAAAGGAAACACGTATCTCTGGAGCATGAATTTTCAAAGTTTAGTACAATTTTCATAAACTAGTAATTATACTCTACTTGTACTGCAGTCATTATCCTCAGACCATTCTTATTTATTGACAGGCAATAATAGCTTTCTTTTTATACACGACTTTTTTCCACAGTTTGCCACATACTCAACAAATACTGAAAACTCAAAGCTCTTACAGCTTCAGAAGAGTTTGTGAACTGTCTACACTAATGAAAAAAACCCCTCTCTTCAGGTAGACTAACAAGAGATAACTATCACGTTACAAAATAATATTTGAACTACACAGAATGCCTGTATTAGCAGATGAGTTGTCCTAATTCAGGCTCATTCTATACTCCAACACATCAACCAACTCAAATTAAAACCTACTTGATCAAGGTTTTCCTTGCTTGCTTGGAGATGGAATTGTTGTCGGGAGTGTCGGTGCCATGAAGACAATCCCAAAGAAACCAATTAGCCCCACCAGCAGCACAGCAGTTAACATCTGACAGTCCCCAGATAGCGTTCTTGATATTTAATCTGGAGTTATGATATACCAGATAATTGTGATGTTTTGAGGAAAACAAAAAGGCTATCAACAAAAACCAACGTGACACAATTCAGTGAAATGTGTTTCATAACATACATTCAAAATAAGTTCTGAATCTTTGGATGTCAGTGCACAAACTTGTGCAATATTGTTTACCATAAACTCAGCAAGACAGTGATGCCTGATAAACAGCTCTAATTGCAGAATGGCAGTAGATGACAGTGAGGCTTCCCAACAGAAATAAGCACATACAAAATGTAATACAAACATTAAGTTCTTGTCTTCACACACTCACATGTACACCCCCCTACTATTCCAATTAAAATGTTTATTTTTAATCTGATTTAGTTGCACTGGTGCAAACTCTAGGAGGACATGAACCAATAAAAAATGGTTATATATTGATGTAGCTTGTGTTATACAAGTGAATGGTGATCTGATACTATTTTGTCCTTAGAAGGGTCTGCATCAGTTCCACTAAGTTGTTTCTTCACCTTAGTTTTCAAATAAAGTTGATATAACTTCTGAATATAACCTAAAACTGAGAACAAGCAGAGGGGGTATGACACCAACACCTGACTGTTTAAATAAACAAACTCTGATTCCTTGGCCATTGTGGAGAATCCTGCCTTGCAGGACTCAAAGCGCATGGTGGAAAGGAATCGGGAAAAGTAACAAGCTCAGCAAAAGTGCCATTTTGGTCTCAGAGACCAAGTTGCATCCAGCTACCCAGTAACATCTCTGGAAGTTAGCAGGAGGCAAGCATCTCTGACCCACATGGGGGAAAGAGTCTAACCCACCCCTGTGCAAGTGATTCTTGTGCCAGCTGAAAATCAGGGGCGTCGGGAGGCACGAGCCGCTATTCCACTGAGGTGGGATCCAGCAAATCAGCCGGCCCTCCCCTGCAGACACCCCCAGCGCCGAGCAGGAACCGGAGCCCCAACGGGGAAGCACCCTGCTCAGCACTGCTTACGTCAGAAATGCACAGCACATACACAGCACACAGTATCATCCATAACCTCTTTAGCAAAGGAGGTTTTTTTTTAAATGCTGAAATACTTTTTAATGAAGAAACACACTGATCTACCAAGCAAACAGTGACTAACACTCATTTGAAGTTTAGCCTCTATCCCTTGGCCACTCAGACAATTCTTGTTAAAAGCGTGATTATACTTTAGTTAATTTTTTCTACATGGTCAGGAACTAAGTTAGGAATGAGACTCAACATGCTACTTATTTGTGCATTACATGCACAGTATAAGATGTCTTCAAGAAAACTGTGATGATTATTAAATACAATGATCCATCAGATCAAAACTATCTGTGGACTGACAATCTATAAAGCAAGGAAACCACAGTCTATGAATCTCAGAAATCCAGAGGAAACCAGAACAGTTACAACAGTTACCACTTTGCATCGTGCTAATTTCCTTCCTCACGTCTGTCTAACGTTGCACCAGTAAAGTTAGAGACTTTCGCCATTGATTTAAATGGGAACAGATTCAGAGCCTACTTTGCAATATAGTGACAAAACCAAAACCCACAGCCTGAAAAAATATCCTTATCAGCTAAGCTGACTGTTACAGGCTTTAACAAATAAGAGATCCTTGAAGAGTTGGGCAGTGGTTGTCAATTACTTTTAGGTTTTTGTCACAACCTCCAGCTAAACTCCCAGCAAGAACTCCCTATGCTTTTCCAGTTTTCTTCTTCAACATTTACTTCAGAATGACCTGGGTATTTTGGCTTATAAAAATATTTATATGCCTAAACTCTTATGAACTCCAGGCTGCAGCAGCCCCTCCAAAATTTTCACCACTATGGAGAGACTGTGCTAGCTGTGCTAAGAGTGTGCTAACACAGGGCAGCCCATCATATTATTCCTTCAGCCCCATTTTACATTTCTCACCACGTCTTTCACTCCCTGCTAGCAATATACCTTTAAAAGAGCAAACATCAATTGTGGTGAGGTATCTTTCGTTAAAGCTGATGGTACAAACCTTTCACTTCCACTGTTTTAGCAATAGTGTTGAACTGAAAGATAGCATCTTTAAATTGTTTCTATTTTAAAAGAGCCAAAAGAAACTGAAATAAAACAAAAAAGACAGACTGCAACATTATTAATTATTGGCTACAACATCTAGTATTTTAAATGTATCAATACATTAATCCAACTAATTTCAGTATATTTTCTTGAAATTAAAATAATTTCAGTTACTTAACAATTAAGTGGATTTCCTCCCAGCCATACAAATACAAAAAACACAAGGACTCCAATTCACACCGAACATTTTATCAAATAGTTTACCCTAGCACCATGAAACTTAATGCCAACAATAACTTGTACACTCATTTTCAACCTGCAGTCTACTACCCTTACGCACAGAACAAAGAACAAAAGTATAACCGCAAAACACTGCCTCCACAATAGCAGATAAAAAGCAAATTAGAAGAGCACAGTGAATGCAGAGGACTAATTCTGAAAAAGGACCTTATATGCTTATCACAGATACCAGAATTTATATTCATGTTCTGCAGGGCATAAAACAGTTGCTGCAGGGATTAAGAATGAATGCAGTTCTCTCACACATGTACACCTCATGTGAAGTATTATGCAAAAATTACCAAAATGCGTGCAACCTTTAACATGGGGCTGCCTTCTGCAGCTGCCAGGACGTAGGGCTATCGGCGGCTTAGCTGCTGTCCAGCTTGGGATCCGAAGATATCATTTTGGTGATTATATACATATGCTACTACACGTGTCCCCAGTCCCCCTCACGATTAAGGCTGCTATAAGCCATTTAATCAATGTTCACTCATTTTTCAGTATTCGCACTAATTCTAATTTAAAAATAGCTGGCAGTGGCCCCTACATAAGGGGACTCGACCATCGTTTTCTTCACAGCCTCAGTCTGAATGTTCATGCATATTTGAGTATCACACTTTTACACAGACAAATATGAACCATCTAGAAGCTGTTATTGGGTCATTATAAATAACAAGCCCTTTTGTTCTGTTTCATCTTTTTTTTTTTTAAATAAATACAGGTGTGTAACTGTTTCCCACTACGTGTTTGTTTTTAAGCATTTTGCATTCCAAAATTCTACTTTCAGTAACATTAGCATAAATCCAGAATACATATATCAAAACTAATTAAATTCCAAACTATCTGGCAAGAACAAACTTTAGACACAACTAAACCAAGAGACAAAAAAAAGAAAAACCCAAAGAAATCATCATAAAATGGAGATAAACATACACCCTTCTGAAACGTCTACAATTGCCACCTCCTTTCATAAAATAATGGTTAGGAAAATTGTAAGAAAAGGTCTGCAGAAAAAATGGTAAACTTTTTTGAAATCTTATCAGTACCTTTGGAAAATACGACCTCACATAAGATGCTATTCCTACATGTAAAATTATTACAAAGAGGTTAAATCTCTTCTAGAACAGGAAGGGATGAAAAGAGAACTGACAGGCGAGCGAACTGTCGTGGAACCAAAGCAGCCGGGGAGCAGCTCAGCCGCCGAGTTAGCCCCACCAGCCCCATACACAGTTCCCAATGCTCCAAGCTAACACTAGTTGCTAGATAGTAGGAAATCATTAGTATTAGCTGGACTTGTTAAAAGTCATATGGATAATTCGGGGAGAGGGCTGGGGAAAACTGATCTTAATCAAAAGATAGGCTATTTGTTTTCCCAATCTAAAATAAAATTTGATACTTCACAATGTTCACTGTAAAAAAGAACAGTAGCCAAAAAGTCTAGCTAGGAAAAATCTATACTGGAAACACAAAAGAGTAAAGGCAGCCAAGTAAGAATGAAATTATTATTTCAGCATAGCACTGTACTTGTCATGTGGATGCACCATCTTGCTAGGATCTTTTACTATGGAGAACGGATAATTTACTGCACGGATTTCATCTCTGAGTAATTTTGGTTTCTCTAGCTATAAAAATGGCAATATTAAATTTTCAGGAGAGAATTCAAGGAAGAAACAGAGCTTTCAGGGAATTTTCCTTTCTCCTGAGTGCAGGTGAATCTTGAACCTTTCAGCAAAGCTGCTGACAAGGATCCAATATTGTGCATGTGCATTATATTAATGGGAATTGTTTTATCATTTACTGAAATTTCCACACAGAGGATTCACAAAATATGCATACATATGTCAAACAGTGTTGCAAGTTTCAGCATGGAGTCAAGGGGCACCCACGTGACCGAGAGCCACAACAAGCAGAGTAATAATTCACACACGCAAGTCTACTACATGTTCTTTCACATAATCCAGGATCGATTTATGAAACAAAGACACAAAATACTTGCAGAAATCCCAATGAAGATTTAACATCCATATTACATTCCATTACAGTTATTTTAGACAGGCTAAATTGACATGCTTCAGGTGTAAGCCAACAAGTAACTCTCCATGGTTCAGAAAAAAACAAAACAAAACAAAACAAAAAAACCCTTCTTTGAAATACCGAGGAGACTTCTGCTCGTCACAAGATGAATAACTGTGCTGGTCTGATGAGACAGATCTATTCCAACAGAGAAGCAAATCATGACCTCCCTGAAAATACACTATGATACAAATGTTTCTATTTTTTGGAAGTTAACCGTTTCCTGCTGAGAGTTTAAAATTGACATTTGCTTATAGCTCATTCTTTTCTTTGGTGTTCTGAGGCAGAGCTCAGAGGGTTGTGATCAGTGGCACAAAGCCTAGTTGGAGGCCTGGAGCTAGCAGTGTCCCCCAGGCATCAATACTGGCTCCAATCCTGTTCAACTTTCTCATCAGTGACCTGATGATGGGACAGAGTGCACCCTCAGCAGGTTTGCTGGTGGTACAAAGCTGGGAGGAGAGGCTGATACCCCAGAGGGCTGCGCTGCCGTTCAGAGGGACCTCGATAGGCTGGAGAGACGGGCGGAGAGGAGCCTCATGAAGTTCAATACAGGGAAGTGGAGAGTCCTGCACCTAGGGAGGACTAACCCCATGCCCCAGGACAGGCTGGGGGCTGACCTGCTGGGAAGCAGCTCTGCGGAGAAGGACCTGGGAGTCCTGGTGGAAAGTGCCAGTATACAATTACTGGAAGAGGAAACAGAGCCATAGACTAATTGTAGCTCTTCTGCTATTATAAGCCAAATATTCTGTCTCTAAGGCAAGCAACTAAAGGCCAGAGATTTACAGTAGTAAAGTTACATCTGTAAGACACGGCTGTTCTCACATAAACCAAACGGGCAACCTGGGCATGACCCAGAAAATAAAAGCAGTTACTTGCTATTGCCACAGTTTCAGGAAAATAAAACCTAGTGTGCGTGATAAAACGTAACCACTTAAAACAAGAGCACAAGAACACACAAAAGAGTATTTCTGTCCAACTGCTGTTCACAATTTCTATCACTGACAAAATAATAAACATATCTAAACCAAATTAAATTCTAACATTAAACCAAATTTAATTCCAGTGTTATTGAAGCATTATCACCTAATACAATATTGTTGTAGCAGGTGGACAAAAATTAACTGTGCAATACAGTTTAGGTTTTTTTAAGGCCTTTTTATAAATGTGTCATTAAGTTTAAAATCTGAACAGAAGTGAAAAAAAAAAAAAAAAAACAAGCCAGCAAAGAAGTATAGTAAATCACATTCACAATTTGCAAAATCAGAAGCAATTCTCCTTTTTGGCTTATGAATGTCAGATGTTTCTGTAGTGACATTGTTCATTGTTCCATAGCAGATTTGCAGCCAAGATTATGCTCATACAGGTAGCTGATTTTTGATTCAACAGCAAAGGAGGGAAAAAATGTAAAAGCTTGGACAAAAGCAAAGAAATTTGGTGTTTGTTTACTGGGGGGAGAAATTTGTTCTCTTCAGCATGAAACAAAGCATTGCATTTTTACAGCAGAGCGAAAGGGGTGAGTTAGTAAAACAGAGAGAGAGAGTTGACAGTATCCTTCTTTTATTTAAATAGGACATTAGCCATTCATTAGGACACTTATCTTGTACTGGAAAACCTATGTTCAGGTCCCTCCTCCTTCAGGTCAGAATTTGAATGGCATACCATAAATAAAGTCTGGGTTCCTAACAAGAAGAAAGGAAATACTAA
Organism: Apteryx mantelli; assembly: GCF_036417845.1. Lineage (NCBI taxonomy): Eukaryota > Metazoa > Chordata > Aves > Apterygiformes > Apterygidae > Apteryx > Apteryx mantelli. The sequence goes on along the minus strand of NC_089989.1, from coordinate 9,308,508 downwards.
ACAGATGGCCATTATCAAAAAACTTACATATTTCTTTTTCCAACAGAAATGTAAATATTCTGTAACCATTTCACTGAAGATTGTATAACAAAAAAAGGAGTCAAGATTGTATTGGACCACCTCAATTTTAACACTGCAGTGCTTCTAAGAGAATTGACTTTATAACTTTAATAGAGCTCAAGCATATTGTGTGCGTATAAACACTATGTATGCAAAAGAAATCACCTTTTTATTTCAGTATATGGTCTTTAAACCATAACTGAATGCAAAGTTTTCTCAGACATCCTTTCTTAAATATAATCTTTCAATTTGCTTGCAGGAAGAGGTACCTCCAGATTTGCCTGCCAGCATAAACAAAACATAGAATTGCTATATTGCACCAAAGATATTCTCTTTCCCCAAAAGCCTTGCTTTGCCACCTGGAAAATGAGTTACAGTCACTCCAGAACGTATGGCATCAGGCGGACAGAACCTGGGCAACGGGAGGGCTGGCGTGCCTGCTGGCAAGAGGCAACAGGGAAGTTGTAAAGCACTCAGTTCCTAACATTTCCAGACACACTGATAAAATGTTGCAATAAGTAATTATAAAAACAATTAAACAAGGAAAATTATAAACAATAGAAAATATACCACATCTGACATATTTTTGACATATTTTATCTCATTTTCCCTTTCCTCTTGCTAATTCTGCCCAAAATGAGAACACTAGCTTTTCATGTGTGATGCTGAGATTTCTGAGCTTGTCCCGATTCTCTGTGCTCTTAAAGATGGGGAAGAAACATCCTGGGAAAGCACCCTGCATTTCACAAGTCAGCCTGAAGTGTTTCTAATTAAGGAAGGACATTTTCTTGCTTTTAGTGAAATAAGCCTAATAATATTCACTACCTTAAGAATGGACAGATTATTTCATCCTAGTACATTTTGCCTAGCTGTAAAAAAAGTCAGTTTGTGTAATTTCCATCTCCTTCCAGAAACAGGCAAACCCAAGTAAAGACTGAATAATTTCCATGTATTTGTTTCAAAATGCAGGGCATAAAAAAATATATTACTGTAAAACGGACAACATTGAGCGCCAAGTTCCAAGTACAGTGTTTCAGAAACTGCAACCATTTAGAAGCACGTGCATTGACAAGTTCCATATGTTTGTGTATGTGCTATCACGCTTAACAATATGGTATTCAGTCAGCTGCAATTTTCAGAGCAATGGTTGGTATCTGATGACAAATTCCATTCTAGTAAGAAGATTCCTTCCCCTCCCTGTGCCAAACAACATTTAAAGAGATAGTGTTTCAGCAAACATAATTTACTTGAAGGTAATATCACCAACCATGGCAAATATTTTATCACCAATTAGCTAAAAGGGATTCAAAAAGAAAAGGCGTATTGTCTGGCTGACACTGGTCGAGAACCCTCAGCAGCCCGTTTTCTGAGCTAGTGCAGCTTGGGTGGAAACATCTGGTGTGCTGAAGGATGCTGCAGCATGCTTACAAACTGGAGGCAGTTGAACCTCTTGCAAATGTTTTTTTAAATTAATTTGAAAAATGTTTAGACACTTTTGTTCCCGAAGGCATTACCATCACTCCACTGACTATGCTAATGGTGTTCTACTGCTATTAAAATACACGTAGGCGCCAAGCAGACAATTGCCCCATTTTCCACCCTATTTAACAAGTTCAAAACATAACTCTACTTGTTCTTTATATCCTTGTTACAATAAACTTTGAGTAAAGAGGGGTGAAACTTTCTGGAAGAAGGAATACATTTTATAAAGAATCAATTATCCCATACAACACTCCTATTTTCAAGAAAATCCTAAAAATGATTAAATGGCCCTGATACCATTTACAGAAAGCTACCCTGTGAAAATAATATAATGCATTCTATATATTATTTGTACAATTATTGTATTACAGGTAATACAAACCTACAAACAGATAAAGGTCTTTGAAAAACAAAGGGCAGAAGGTCAGGAAAGTTCACTTATTTTCATAAGAGAAATGATCATGAAGCTTTTCATTTTCCCTCCTCTCTTCCCCCACTAAGAGAAAAACTCTTTGGAGCAGAAATCAAGTTCAAAATGAAAGACTATGCTGGGTTGGTTATTAGGAGAAATCTAACAAGCATTGACAAATCTTGATTAAAAAAGCACTGAAGAACAAATAGGAAGTACTGTGAAATTTATTTACGGAATGCAAAAAAAATATATCTTTGTTAACATGGTTGCTTTGCCCTCAACCTAGTCACATAGGATTTCGGCAAGTATTGTCTCACAAAGCAAGTACTAGGACATAAGATCAAAAAAAAGACTGCTTCATTTGCTGGTCCTGGGAGTCACATGAAGCAAGTTTTTTTTAGTAGAAACCTCAAGTATAACATTTTTATTATGAGGGAGATTTTTATCTCCCTCATTCTCAAGAAAGGGGTGACACAGCCACCCTAAACTGGGAAAAAAAAAGACATTGATTTAATCAGCACCTAAAGATGATGGAATCTTAGCATTATCTGCAATGACTGAGAGCTTGCACAGGTAAAGGAAGGGAAACTAGCATGATACTCTCAAGCAAGCAATTTCTTAAGAACAGTTTCCCCAAGAACAATTTTATTCAGTGGTCAAGCCTATGAGCTAGTGTAAAAGAGAATAACCAATTTATTTGCTGAATATTCTGAAAGCAACAAGAAGAAAAGAAGTACTACCTACCCACTAAATTCCATTGCCGTTGTAGCACTGTTCATGGCATCACACTCTTCCGGCACTTTTTTGCCGGATTGCTTTGCTCATTAATAGAGCCCAGGGTTCAAAAGAAGTTACAGCATCAGCAGACTAGTGAATGAGGCGCCAGAGCTAGGTATCAGGAAACATGAGTTTCCATCTCTGCCTCGGACTCTCTGTTTCGTCAAAAGCAGGCCCTTATCATCTTGAGAACGGAGACTACCTTTCCCCATGTATTTGTACAGCATTAAGTATTACAGATAACATTAATATTCTGAACACTGTTACAGTACAAACTGCAGAAAAAATGGTGAAGCCATAAATACAAAACATAAAAGTGGTGATGTGTTAAACTGTTAGAAGAGTCTTACACCCATCACTGGGGGCACAAAATGGAGAATTTTAGCATGAGAAGAAAGAAGAAAATAGTTTATTATCAAAAAAGTCTACATGAGAACTTCAGATTCAGTACAGAAACACATAAGAAAGCTGCTTGTTTAAGGAGCTTTAAAAATCCTCTAGAAAGCCCTTACTGAACCAATTTGTTTCCCACCTCCCACTGCAAAAAAAAAAAAAAAAAAAAGCACTGTCAATGAGAAATAACACTGAAATACTTCTCAACTACAATATACTGCTGTGACTTTTTCCCTTTATTTCTTTATTACAAGATTTGCTACTTTAGGCCTGTATTTGCAAATTAAAATCTAAAAGACAAGTTGCATTACAAGATCATGTACTATCAAAATTTTATTTTACCTTGTATTAAGTAATACAATGCTGTATAATATTTATCATCCTTACTGCAAACGTGTTATTCCCACCAATTCTACCAGGAATGGGATGAACTTTTAAACAGAAAATAAACACGGATGGTGACATAATGCTGCTGTTCTGCTGCTCTGTAAAAATGCTATTACTGTTTTTCTAAAGCAGGTGAAACTCTTAAGCAACAAAAAAACCAAAAATCCCAAACAAAACTGATCCTTAAGGCTATCTTTGTACTAATTTCATTCTGTAGCAGATTCCATGCAATTCCTACTTTGAGTCAGCCACAAAACTTCGAGGATCTTAAATGTTTTCAGTGCCGATTTAAAAATGTTCCCACATTAGGAGGGAAGAAACTATTTCAACTTCAGCAAACATTGCTCCAGAAACCTGCCTGGAGGCTCACTGCCCCCAATTTGCTAGAAACGTACAAAACACACCCTGGTGTAGGTGAGAAAGGTTGGTGATGCTAGAAATAAGCTAGCATTAATATCTTCAGCACAAGTAGCCATATTCAAGTCTAATTCTACTACATACATACCTTGCTTTGTATTTAAAGATAATAAGCTTACAGTCATCTTTAACAGTGTTAAAAAAATAAATCAATAAATGTTTCTCAACTCAACCTATAATCTGGGAGTAATACCCTTTTTAGGGTAAACTATCCAAAACAAGCAATTTGCAAAATGCTGCATATTTATTAATTATCTAAATAAGAGATGGTAGCCAGCACAAAATTCACTCTCCTAATTGACATGAATGAAGAACAGCAAGAAATGATTTGTAGGGCTTGTCTATATGAGGCATTTATTGCAAAAAGGATTAGGGCAGGGATTTTAAAGCACAATAATTCTTCTGTACTAGAAATACCACTGTTTGGTCTAGCTCAATTATTAGAAGTGGATTAAACTAAGCCACATAAAAGGAACTATTGGCAAAGAACAACAGTCTTCACAGGCAAGAAGTGTGGAATAGCAATTCCAGGCTACCACGTACACAAGGATGACACAGGCAGCTCCAGTATATGCACAAGGAGCATGGTTTGATCTAAGATAACCATTTTTTAATGCAGTCCTCTATCATAGTTTCTCAAAATATAAATCGAGCTCTACAGGCACGCATTTTGTACAATGTATTAGAATGCAAAGCTATTACCTAGACTTTATCTGTTGTGTCATTTATTAGCTGTTTCCAAACCTTTCATTTCCTTCTGGAAGTATATTATCTTCTGGTTGCCAGACAGGCTTTTCACTATATTATTCTGAGAAAGTAAGAAACAATGTGGCTTTTCTCATTCATTCCCATATTCTTAAATATTCCCATATTCTGAAACAACTGGACTTGAATATTGGAGAGGAATGTAAGTTAAATGTCTCTATAAAATCAGCACAGGAGGAGTATACAGTGCTTTCAACGCGTTCTACAAACACAAGCCCTCATTTTCCTTCACTATTTTTCTCAGTAGCAAGATCACGCTTTAAAATATTATAAATAACTGAAAGACAACTTCCACAAAAAATTATTTTTATGCGAGATAAGCACAGAATGAAAATATTCCCTAATATTTGAACACTTGCTGCACATCACAATTACGGGAGGAAAAACTGTACCTTCAGTAGTTCTTGGTCTTTACTGAAATATTACCAGCTTAGACTATGATCTTTTAAAAATAGCTAACTTAAATCTTGAACATATGAGAAATGAGAACAGCCCCAGAAAGAATAGTGTAGAGAAAGAGGAGGAACATAAGAATAATGACTAGGATGAAGCATCTCATTGTACAGTATCTAATTTACAAAAATTGAGTTTACAATAACCCACATCCAGCTACAACACCATTAAAAAGGCAGCGTGTATACCACTTGCCTCACGAATGCTCACTTCATATAAAGCACAATTCTGAAATGCAGAAAACAAACAGTAAAACTTTACAGAGGCAACTTAGAGATGATACTGTAATTGCACATTACCCATGCTTGCACAGAACAGCTGCTCATAGCAGCACAGACCTGCCACCTCCTCTCCGCTCCCAGCAGGCAAGGAGCCCACTAGTGACAAGCCTGCAGGAGGCCTGGCTGGTGACTGCACGACCGGGTGTTTTGTCTCTACTGAATGAAAGACCCAGTCTGGACACAAAGTAAACAGTGAACTCCACTAGGAAATGTCCTTGTCCTCTGTTTTAACTGTTACCACCTCTAAAGGAGCGTCTACTTATCTTTTTTTTTTTTTTTTTTTTAAAGGTATAGTCATTACACCAAGACCTAAATAATTAATGTTGATATCAAAGTGGTAATAGTTATAAATACAAAATTACTGTAATCACTTGTTTTCCATAATCAATCATTTCCTTAACACAGCAGTTAACCAAATGAGTTTCATAAGTATTCCGCGATAACAAGTGCAGAATGCTTTAAACTGGCAGTTGTTGAAATACCTGCCAGCACAGTTCATGAAATAAAAAGAGGTGTCATTGAAAATAACGTATAGCGCAAACATCACTGAAGGGGAACATATCACCTTATTGACATAGGTGCAACAGAAAAAAGAAGAAAATGGTCAGATTCAAGTTTGTTTAAAGAAACCAACAAACCAGTAACAATTCTGGGAAATCTAAATAGTCGTACATCATAATTTGTTTAAATATTGGTAAGTTTAAAAGATATGTTTTAAACAGAGTGTAATTTGCATATACATTAACACTCTTCTACATTACACAGCCCCACAGAAACAGAAAACGACCCTTGATGTCAGAAAGAATCAGGTTTAGAAATAATGGCAATGTTCCTCCTCAAAATACATTTAGACAAACAAGAATAAAATGAAATCCCTATAAGCTTCAGGAAATAAACCCCATGCTTATCAGTAACCTGTATTACACTGCTTGGATACAGTAAGTGCACTTGAAGGCTGCTAATTCATAGAATGAATTTGAATTTGAGATTGGGATGGGATTAAAGCATAGCCAGTTGCAAAAGTTTGTAATTTAATATGTCTGTCAGAGGATCAAGGGCACAAATGCTACTAATACTTTTAAGAAAGAAGTAACAAAAATTATTGATATGTATGAATAAGAGACCACCAACAATTTCAACTAGTTTTTTATCTTATGTAGGAGCACACATGGTCTAACTTCAAAAATACTACATAAATATTATACATATACTTCTTTCCTCAAAATAAACTAGATTAACAGAGGAAAAAATGTTAAAACTACCTTCACCTCTCATATAAAAAAAAAAGTAATTGTAAAGAACTTTGAAGAGGAACAATTTTGAGTGGTTATAGTTAAAATGGGTGATATCTTAATGGTTAAGATGATATTAAAAAAGTGACAAATCAGCTGTATTCCACTCTTACGTGGCATATAGCTGAGATGAGAATATATGAGGTAAGCTGAATTATTTTTAGAAGCAGATTTATTGCCTCGCTGGAATCTAACCACTAGTTACTTGACAGTATTATCCTGTCAGTACAGCATATGGCTGCATTTCCTTTGCTCCCCATTCAAAAGCAAGATAAAATTTCAAGCATAAAAGGCACGAAGGGCATCAGGATTTATCTGTTACATAAATTTCTATTCCAGCAGAAAAATAAAGACTCCAGCTAAAGCAGAAATATTTCAGAAACTTAATGAAACAGAAATCTCTATTCAAAACTAAGGAAGTGGGAAACTTCACATGATATCATTATCAATGACAGAAAGAACTTGTTGGAATGTTTTTGCCAATGAATCAACAATAAAATTATCTGGATATTTTATCTAAATAAAAGAAACATCACTGAAATAAATTCAGTGGCTTGTTCAGATACCAAATACCTAAAAATAATCTTACTGAAGAGAAAAAAAAAAGAAAGAAAGAAAAGAAAGAAATGGTTGCACTCCAGGTCATACCCTGTATTAGAAACACTACGCAGAATTCTCCTCAGCAGAGAAGTACAATAGGGGATACAAAAATACAGAGAAGCACCACTATGAAAACTCTAACAGCAGCACACCAGGCACTTTACTGCAAATGAGGATAACTGCTAAATTCAGGATTAAGACCAACTTCAACCTGCTCGTACCCATTCAACAACACTGAATGAAGTCTGACTGGAGCCATTTCCACGAAAGCTAAGTAGTGACACAAGAAAGTTCAGGGACTACTCAGGACTACTTGTAACTTCCTTTTAGCAGTTTTTTGTACTATACTTTAGCTCTTTTGGTGCACAAGATGCACAACAACAGGACAAATTCAGAGGAAGCATAAGTTAGAAGCTGCAGAGTGGCATAAATCTAATTAAGTCTAATTGGTAAGACTAAAGGAATGTAAATGAGAACCAGATACACATCAACTTCCTTGCATGCAAGTTGCACTGAATTGGACTTCCTCTGGATCCTCTGAATCCAGCCCAATGTTCCTACGCCAGGGATCTCAAAATCAAAGTCAAACCAGAGTCTTGGGCAGTAGTCAACCACAAGAGATGCATTTAAAACTGAAGAAAATTGAGAATACTAAAATACATATACATACACACACATATATATATAAACAGAAAATAGTCTAAGAATTTGCCCCTTCTACAAATGTGCAAGACAGTTTAGAAGAGAAAACCCCCTTGCCAAAATCATGGTTAAAATATTTATGACTTTCAGTGCTGTTCATTCTGCCAGTAATAGTCAATAACTGTAGTAATCAACTACATCATCCCACTATAGTGGGATCAGTAAAAAGTTAGTTCTTATCCAGAAGCAAGGTGAACATGAAAAAACAGCAAAACCAACATTCTTTATAAAGCGAAAAGTCATTTATATAGAAGAACTCATCAGAATATGGAACCTTCATTTTTCAAACTTCTGAGAGAGTGAGCTACAGTTATCTTCACCATTTGAACACGCACAAAAATTCTGGGACTTGATCTCCAAATAAAGTGTTTGCCTGCTATTTCAATTATTTTAAAAAGTTGATTAGCAGCAGCAGTAAATCAGTTCTTTCATTCAAAACACAAAGCCTTGACATTTCAAAAAAAAATACCTACAAGAAGAACAATTAAAGACTAAAAAAAGAAAAGTTTCATCCATCTTAAAAGGCGATTTTATGCACAGAAGCTATACACAAAAGCAGTTTAAAGTTCGGAATACCATTTTTTCTAGTTAGCATCTGTTCAGGCTGAGAGCCGAGATGCATACATTCCCTGAGTGCATACACTACTCAGAAAAAAACTGGGTGGGGGGGGAAGTTATTACTAAGCAGGCAGGTAACAATATGTTCTACAAAGCAGCACAGCAGTCTGGCAGAACTGAAAAATCTTTGGAAATCGGTTATCTCATCTTAGATATTTGTCAGGAATCCTAAAAGCAGAAATATTACCCAAATGATTGGCAACATGATACTCTACAGTTGCAACTGATATCCTTTACAATGTTAACACCCCATATGCATCTTTTAGTAATAGTGAAGGCAAAATGAAGTGCTCATTACTAATGACATAATCTACCACTTAGTTTTTATACACTGAAAAGGAATCTTTACAATCCTTCTATACAGGTCCATTTCTGTGTTCTTAGGAGGGAACAAGTCTAACTGATATTATTAGGGAGCGCAAGTTCTCAAATATTCCTCAGTTTGACAGGAGCTCCAACACAATTTTTTTGTCTATTAACAATATAAACGCAATTAGGAAGAGAGAGACACCTTTATCTGGATTGCTAAGTACATTTTAAAAATAGCAGGAATGATTCTCTCTTGCATACCAAACAATTTAAATGCAACATATAGTTTTTGCACCTCAGGAAGAAGCTCTTTTAAGGACTCTGAAAACATTTGCTACATGTCTTAGATTCAGTAAGCTGCAAAGGTCAATAAAGCCAGTGTCCAGTCTGATATACCGTGCAAACAAAGCATCTGGAGCCAACAAAGCAGAGAAGTAAGTTTCAGACTTACGTTTCTCGTCATCAGCATGTACTAGAGATGCTGCTCTTGACAAAACATCCAATGGAGTCTCCATTCCTCACTGGATCCTAGAAAATTTAGAGCCAGAGTCTTGAATCGTACAAAGTTACAACAGTACACAGTTATTTGGTTGTTAAATTACAAATCCTAAATATGCTATCATCTTACCTACAACTACTACAAACTCATCTTTCTTTACACAGGTTATCTTCTTTTGCACTGAAATATTTCAGTGTTAGAGAAAATGATTTCTGATTCCCCCAGATTCTTTGGTGATCTCTCCCTCTGCTCTTTTCAAAGAGTAAACTCACTGAATCATTACCACAACACACTAGCAAGTAGCATGGTATGCTACTTGTTCCAGCATACACACATCAGGTTTTAGAGGAGAAAGAAGTAATAAACAACAGAATGATAGGGGAAAGAATAAAAAAATCCAGACTTCTGCTGCTCCTTTCATGTTATATCAACAGAGAATTTGTTAAAAACAAGTCATTACCGAAAACAAAGAAACATCAGTATTAGCCTTGCTACTCAGTCTTCATTTAAACTAAACCAGAAGACCAGTTCACAAGTACTTGACTGAAGCTGAAGACCCCTGCTCCTGTACTTTGCAACAGCTTATCTGCTATACCTTGTAAGCCTTCTTTCTCCCACATGCCTTCCTTCCATCCCAATCAATAGATATTTCACACAATATTCAAGGATGCAACTTATCTGAAGTGGGAAAGACAGATGGCCTGATTACCTACATCAGCATAAGATTGCTTCAGATCCATAATATTCAATAAACTTATACTCTGTACTCTCCTATGCCCTAAGTGGAACCATCCAAAGCTTATAAACTATTAAGACACATTCTTGCTCACGAATGTATAGATGAACACTGGGAGTGCATCTATATAACAACACTAAGAAAACTGCAACTTGTATAATTACACCTTAGTAGCTGCTTTTCCCTTTTTTTTCCCCCCTGTATTCCCATACAAGAAAAATTAACTCCCTCACATAACAATGTACATTTTAGGAATATACTAAGCAACAGTCATTCCCACAAAAAAAAATATATATATTACAGCTTATATAAACCTGTCAAAGTTGCACATAAGTGGCTTCAAAAATAAAAAGAAGTTCCAATATAAAAAGATAGGAAAGTGAAAGTAAGGAAGAGGAGAATAACAGTTTATCAAGACACTTTGTTAAAAGGCCAACAACTTTTGCCTGTTTGTTTTTAAGTAAGAAGGCAACAATATAAGCAGAACTGCTAAGTAAACAAACAGAGAAAGAAAGAAAAATCCAAGACTGCTAACAATTTGGGCTTTTTTTCCCCCCAAAACTAGTATGCTATTCTGTCATAAGAACTTAAGAACCATTTTTTTAAACTTGCTTTCCAGCGTGACTTAAAAAAAAAAAAAAAAAAAAAAAAAAAAAAGGTAGTGGCAACTACAGAAATCTCAAACACATGTATAAAGACTTAACAAAAAACATATGTTTGGGAAGCAATTTCCTTGACTTTGCACTATAAATAATAAACCTTACTATCCTCCCTGCCTCTTCCTAAATAAAGTCAAAGACTTTAAAACTAACCAAAGAATTTAAAACAGGAGGAAGGTTTTTAAAAATATATTTTTAAGCCTCCAAATATATTTTCAATAAAGAATTAAATCCAATCTTGTTTTCATAGGACTACACAAGAAGAGATATACTTAAAATACCTAACTGCAGTGGTTTCAGGATAAAGAAATGCATTCTCCCTCCCTGCCAAAATCAGCCTTTGCTAAACAACAGTATTTTTAAAAAGCTAATAAAAATCAGCTAACTTTTTTATTTAAAGATGGAGTAGACAGGGCAGAGGTTTTAGAAAACAAGATCTTAGATTCTTACTCTAGTAAGTCTTCAATAAATACATCTTTATATCACACTCAGCCACTCTCTCTTCCGAACCAAAGCAAATGTCGTTCACTAGAGAAGCCTTCATCCTTCCGCTTTGATCCCTCAGGCCTTGATGCTCGATTCTTTCCTGCTTTTTTTTTATTTTTCTGGAGTTTAAAATAGCACCACTTATTTCTCTCCAGACTGTTCATTATTGACTTTCTCATACATATTCCTCTAACAAAGTCAAAATTCACATGGAAAAAAGATTAGGCTATGTCTGATCAGATGATGCAGCTACACCAAACGGATACTTTTAAGCATCAGGTTTAGCACTAACCAGCCTTGTGCTACATTTCCAAGAAAGTAATACAGAGCTTTTTGATCAACTCTTTATAAAAGCTCTCTTGTTACAGAATAATACAAAAGATATTATGACGTGTCTTTTATTGAACACAAATTGCTGTTTTAAGTTTTTCAGTAGTTTTCAAATAATGCGAGCAGCAGATGCTCAGTCCCTTTCCAGAACATGCTCCTAGTAAGAGAATTAGCCGGTGACAGAAGTCCACATCAAGAGAAGGAAACAGGAACTAAGTCTTAATTCTATTCAGGAAATTAGACACTTTAAAAACAACTTCAGTAAAACCGGCCTATATATAATTTTGTGGCTTTGCATATTCTTAAAGTTTACACCAAGCAAGAGCTACAGAAGTGTTTCTCTTGGAGTCAATGTCTTGTGAAAAACGCTGTGCCCAGCCGAGAGCGCCTTTGAAGGGAATGCTGTTAACGCAGGGATCTGCGGACTCCAGGGTGCAATTCCACATGTGCTGGGACTTTTTCAAAACATGCTGCATGCATTTGCAGTTATGAAAATTACCTTCAAGAAGCTATAAACTTGCAGGGTGTTTTGCAAATGATATGAAATATCCTTCCATCCCAAAGCTAAACTAACAAGCTAGGGATAACAGTTCAGAAAAGAAATAAAAATCACCTATGAAAATGAGAGCAGAGGAATCTCCGCTTAGATACTTCAAAGTTTAAAAGCCCAGTTGCCTCTCTGCAAGGACAGCAACCACTACAGCTACTCCACAACACCCTCCAAAGAACAGCCTGATCATTCTCAAAAGGAATCTTGTCTCAGAAATGAAAGAATAGTTCAATTTCCAGGGCTTTATTTGGTTCTTGGTCTATCAAACAGATTTCTGATAAAAGCCAGTTAAGCCTCCATGTGTCACAGAAACCTGTCTGCACTGCAGGAACTGACCTGACCCAAAACTGGACTTTCATCAGGAAAGAAGGCATCCCTGTTAAAAATACAATACTTTAGCCTATGTGCAAGAATTACTCTATACCCAGACCTCAAAAGGGAAAACAAATGGCTAGCAAAATATGAAGTACACAAACTTAACTTCCTCTGGATAGATCTGACTTAAACACTATGGAAACAGTCTCTTACTTATTACAGAATCTTCACTGTCAGATATAGAGACACAAGCCAAAGCACCTTTGCAATATTTAAAAATTTTAAAGTATTTAATATTTTTATCTACCATCATTTCTAATATTAGTTTAATATCTTCCCTGGTGTGTTTATTTATCAGAGCTAGTTTCCACTCAGCATTCCCCTATTCTGTCCCGTCACCTGCACAGTAGCAGGGAAACATTCTGAAAGATAGTGAAAGTATTAAGATGTAGAATGTAAAATCACATTTAAGAGAGCATCTGAAAGACAAATGTAGTTACTAAACTACAGTGCAATGACACTGATCCACTAGCAAGTTCTTTACACAGCATCTGCATTTGAAGAACTTAACACCCATTAGTTTAATGAAACAGCACCTTATTTTCCCTCTCCTTTGTAGGCTTTTACAAATGCCACGCACATATGGAGTACTCTCAGCTTAGCAACACCTAACCATTAACATTTTTGAAGACAACAGCAATAGAGAAATTAAAGCTTTTGAAAATTAACAATGAAGTGGTTTCATAGATTTTTACAGAAGTACCTTCCAAGCATCAAGGAAAGCATGCAGGGAACAACCCTAAAGTTGCTTGTTTGAAACTTAAGTAAATAGGCAGTAGAGGCACTGGAACCAGAGACTAACTGCAGACTGGACAATAAGACATTCATTCAAACCCACAGAAGTTATTACTCACAGTGGGGGTATGCCAGAAAAGATCTGAAATACAGACAAGAACATTATATTTGAATGAACAAAAAGGAAATTGTGAAGGAATAGAAAGCAAAAAAAATGAGAGATGATGTTTGCAGCAACATTCTGGGTGGAGCTATGACAGCTTTTGTCTAGACGGGATCTTAACCAATAACCAAAAGTTAAGAGATGACAGAACCAGGTGTAATGAGAACAAAAGGCCTGTACAAAATAGATGTTATGCAGAAAAAAATATCAAGGATTTAGACATAGCCAGGACATGAGGACTTAAGAAGAGGTCATAGTCATGAGGATACTTGGACTAAAGGTCTGACTGGCATACAGGATAGCAGCACTGTCAACTGCCATTGTAAACAAGTTAGTAAGAAAGGTCCGAGAGTAGACACTAATAAGAGGTCTCTTTTAAACCTGCTGAATACGGACTAGAGGTTCATTCATGCAATGCCAGAGAGAGAGAAAGGCTGAAATTTTAGAAGATGTAGAGAAAAGTCTAGTACTTCAATTCATATCTGTGGCAAAATTACAGAGAGAAGTTGGAAGAAGGAGAGAAGCGGATCAATAATAAAGCCCTCTACAACAACAACAGACAGGGAGGCAAGAACAGTAAGACACACTCAAGGAACAAGGGGGAGGAGGCGAGTGAAGTAAGGGTAGATAAACAAAAGTATAGGGAAAACAAAATTAATTGAAGAGCATGTTCAAATAAGTCAAAAGCAGCTGACATCTAGGAAGATAAGTAAAGTACTTTCTAATCAAATGCCACAATCAGAAGCCACTGGAGAAAGAGGTATCTCAGTTGATTTCAATGGGAGAAAACTAAACTGCAGAGGAAAACCAGACATAACTCATCAGAACAGTCAGTGAGTCCACAGAGTTTCCTGTGGACTTACTGCAAGATAAAGCAACAGTTTGATGCAAACCAGGTCAAGATCTTTTATTTTTTAAGTTGGGATAAAGTAAAGCATATTTGTGCTGTGAAGGAGAAACATATTCACATTGTATCCAAAATGCCTCCTCAAAAGCCACAGCATGTTTAAATTCCTTCAACCGCACCTAGATCAGAGCTTCTATTTACGGACACATAAATCCCAAGCTGAGGTGCCCACACCAAATGCTAACTGTAAATGCTCAGTTTAGATTGTGATTACCATCTACCAGAAATCATCTTTTTGCACTTACGACAGTAAAATTGTCATAGTGAGCTAAGGCTATCAGGCCAAAGGAATCATCAGAATACCACTTCTGTAGGTATTTATTCAGTATCTTGTTTTTTTTACCTTGCTTGCTTTGTATCTGGGAAGTGTGTTTGAACAGGCAAATATCCAAACAGAAATGGTTTAATGATCTTATAAAATTACAAATGTAAAACAAAAGTTTGAAATTGTACCTTGTGCTTTTTGTTTTCTTGATGCACAAATCCCCTTTAACAAGATAACTCCCCTCCAAAAGCTATTAACAACTTCACTTGAATTCAAAGTAACAAACATAAGAAACTAAAGGTGAAAAAAATCTAATTTGACCATGTCTTGTATCTGCAAGATGGTTCGGTTCATCATATATATTATATATTCTCTTGCAAACATACTATACAACATCCAACCATAATAAATGGAACTGAACAGAAACTACTTTTTACAATAGGAAGCTTTCAGATGTAGCTGAAAACAAACACACCAACCTTCTCAGTGTCTCCAAATTGTGTTAGTCATCAAAGCTACACATATTTAAACAAGAACCTCCTAAAAGCCTTACAAAGTACTTCTTCAGTAACCTGCCCCGAAGGTCTGTATCTACTATTTTCTATCATCTTTTAGCTAGTAGCTACAATTTTAAATAGGCTAGACTGTCAGTTATACCACTTTCAGCACCACTTCTGGATGCTCCCTGCTTATAGAACTGGACTAATTTCTGCTGCAAGGTGGGTGTAAAGGCTGGGAGATTGCTCGGGTACGCTCAGTACCGTGAAAGCTGAGGTAAGGACAATTAGCAACAGACGACACGCTGCACCCAAACACCCTGTCCCATTCCTCACGATACACACCGGAGGCACAAGCAATTCAGCAACAACTATTTCAGCACAGCTTCAAAAAAACCCCAACCAAATAAACAACCAACCAGCAATGGAGATGCACATTATAGCCACGCTCAAATTCTACCAAGAGTCTAACAGACCAGATCGGAGTTTTATTTATCTCTTAAAGCAGCTCTCATAAACAGAGCCTGATCCCAACACGATGATAACTGATGTATCAACCAGAAGAAAAATAGATGCAAGGGACTGACACAAATCTAACTAAATTAGAAATATCCTCAGAAGTAGATAGATAGATAATACAAATAAAGACCAAGAAGTCTGAAGAAGAGTCTTAAAAAAAAAAAAAAAGTTTATGCATTACTAAGGCTGGAGGGAAAGATTACTGCCAGATTTTATACAGTTCTGTATCTAACAGTTCTTAATATCGAGTCTGCAAAGAGAATTTCATTGAGATTTCACCACCCACAGTTTGCTCCTCTATGAGGAATGCTCTTTAACAAACCATTCCTCTAAAGCCAGAGAAAATCTAACGAGGAAAAATTTTGTTGGGGAAATTCTAGAACTCTTGATCTGTTACTTCCATGTGGCTTACTGAAAAAAAATGCCCATTATTTCTTATTCCCGATAATCCTGAAGCCCCCAGAGAGTGACAGGAAAGTGAGCTGGCTTCATGGTTTCCTCAGATATCAGTAGAAACGGCTGTTAAATTCCTATTCGTTATATTTTCAAAAAAAGCAGCGTATCAGTGTCACTGCAATCAGCTCGACTCAGAAAAGTAACCACAACCTGATTACACCTAAGAAACATAAACCCAGCTTGACTGAACACTGAACTTACAGCAGCAAAGATTAAAAAAAAAAAAAAAAAGATGTCTACAAATGGGATACACTAGATGTGGAGTTGGACAGGAATAACGTCCTCAGAGCTCATTCGAGAAGATTCCCCCTCAGGACCCTCAGCTCCCGACCAAGCTCCAGGGCTTTTCTCCCGGCCGAGGGCAGGGTGAGAGCTGAGGACGGCACTCCTGACGCCCCGCTTGCCCTGCTCCTCTGACGGACGCAGGAGCGCAGGGCGGCGCGTTGCCCCGCAGCCCGCTGCTGCCCGGGGGCTCGGGCAGCCGCAGCAGCCGGAGGCAGCTCCCCGCCGCCCGCCCGGACCGGGACCGGGACCGGGACCGGGCGAGCAGCGGCCGCAGGAGCCTCGGCGACCCCCGCGGCAACCGCCGCCGCAGCACGGCCCGCCCTAGCGAGCCCCGCGGAGCGGCCGTTAGCGCCCCCCGCCGCCGCCAACGGCCGCCGCCAACGGCCGCGCGGCCCCTCCCCCCGGCCCGCCACCGCTCCCGCCGGCCGCCCCGGCGTGGCCCCCCCGCCCCCGGGCCAGCCCGGCCCCTCCGGCGCGGCCTGGGGGAAGTCCCGCGCGGCGCAGGGCGAGACGGGGCTTCCCCGCCGCGGCGGGCGGCGCTGCCCCGGGCCCGCCGGGGGAGCCGAGGGGAGCGGAGCGCTCCCGCCGGCGGCCTACCGCACCCGCGGCGGCACCTGCCCCCTTCCTCCCGCCTCGGAGCTTCCCCCGCGCCGCCGCGGCCGCGCCGCCGCTCGCTGGTCACTCACCAGGGCGCTCCCAGGCGGGCGGCAGCGGCCGGGCTCGGGCGCCGGGGGAGCGGGCGGCGGGGAGCGGGCGGCTCGCTCAGTGCCGGGCCGGGAGCCCGCGCGACGAGCCCGGCGGCGCGGCGCGGCGCGGCGCAGCGGGCGCGCGAGCCCCGGCGCCGCTGGCCCCGGCGCCGCTCGCTGCACGGGCCCGAGGAGGAATCCCAGGAATGATGGAATTCTCCTCCTAGCAGGTGGGGAGAGCGCGGCGGCCCCATTGGCTGGGCCCGGCTATGAGGTCAGCATAATTAGGGTAATGAGCCGCTGACATCATATCCTCGCTCGCAGGTAGCGAGCGCGAGCCGCGGGCAGGAAGAGGGAGCCGGGCCGGAGCGAGGCGCCGCCCGCGGCCGGGCGGGGGCGGGGCGGCCGGGCGGGGGCGGGGCGGCCGGGCAGGGGGCGGGGCGGCCGGGCAGGGGGCGGGGCGGCCGGGCAGGGGGCGGGGCCGCCCGGGGCGCGTTCCCACGGCGGCGCTGCGCCGGGCGGGCACCGGGGGCACCGGCACCGTCCGCGGAGGGCGCGGAAAGCCGGGACTGGCTTGTAGGCTGCACGGAAAATAAACCAAGGGGGGAAAGAAAGGCATGCAAACCGGGATCAGCTAAAAACACTACTGCAAGCAACAGCTGTTGTTCATTGCCTCTTCGCTCTTCTTTAAACCTGATTAACCATACTTGAAGCAGCTTTTCTACAAAAGCTAAGGGAAAACAAAGAAGTTTAAGAACAAAGCACAGCTTTTTTTAAAAAAAAAGAATATACCGCCAATATACCACCTCTATTTACAATGCAATTGCAGCATCATCAGCATGTGAGAAACTGCCTTACTAGGCACACACATAATTATATAAACGCAGTGTATAAACAAGGAAAAGCAAGGGGTTTTTTTTCAGATTCTAGGCCAACATACTACAACGAGGTTTGGGGAGGAAGGAGGTTACATCCCCATATTTAATGGAACTTGAAGATTTTAGGTCTGCACAGGTCTAGCATTTTATTTGCCGTTTACTTCTATTGCTCCTGAAGTTCATTTTTTACAGCGCCCCCTCTTGCAGCTGAGGAAATAACCAAAAATCCGACAGCTGTCTGAAACTGAAGTTGAGCTGTCATCTTGGTCAGCAAAGAGCTCTTCTACGTTTCCATTCCAGGCTGCTGGAATACGGCCTCTCATTTGCAGTGACAAAAAGTCTGAAAGTTAGCCAGTAACCAGGATGATCGAGCCCTTCAGAATTGGATTGCTGTGAAAAGCGGCAAGTAGAACCTTTGAAAATCCCAGCGCTTCCCTGCCTCTCCAATACCAGCGCTTAACTCTGTCCTTTCAATTGGCTTCCTGAAGTGTAAACTCTGAGTTTGAAATCTTCTTTTCCAAGATTCAAACAATTTAGGGGCGCCTCTTGCTAAATTATTTAGCCTATTTTGACAGTCTTTTTGTGAAATTAAACTTAAAACATACAGGCCATACTTTCATACTGAAAGAACTGTTTCTCAGAAGCTGGCCTAAGACTAAATAATTTCTACAGAAGATGAAAAGTGAGCATCAGCTTTCCATACTAATTAAAGATCCTGCATGATAAAGCAGCAACTGAGAGATAAGAAGAAAACCACCAGAAAGTTTTTCTATGGGAGCCATCCAGAGATGGAATCTAGACCACTCATCTCCTGAACTACATTATTTTTGTGTGGCAAGACATAAAATATTGCAGTATTATACACTACCAAAATACTCTAAAGAACCTGATTATGCTGCTTAGTACAGTGGGAAATTTAGCTTGTATGAATTAATTACAGAGCAGGGAGAGGTATGGAAAAGCACTGTACACGTTCTGTTGTCCATTGTGAACATCAGTGAACACTGGAGAGTTAGGTTCAATAATGCTAGATTTTACATTTACAAATGCTGTAAGGAACTGGAGTTCCTTCAGATAGCTCTTGGAGTCATTGCAAGGGGGAAAAAAAAAGGACAGCAAATAGACCTGAGCCCCACTGCCTAACACTTTAGCCTTAGAGCTAGGGTTGCAGATTCACAGCAGAACCCCAAAACAGCACAGGATGCAAAATGTCTCAGTACAGCTCTGTTCATGCTATTTTTCTTGTCACCTCCTCCCTCCCTTGTCTCAATGTGACAAAAGCATATATCTTTCTTTACTGAAGGAAAAAAAAATTAAGACACAGCAGGTTTATTTTAGATCTTAAAACTGGGATTTATGCATGAGGCAGTGGCAGGAGCACAGCTCCTGCATTTACACAAAGATGCGACCACAGCAGGAACCATGGCCAGAGTTTGGAGACTGCAGGGAACGTAATGGTCAGAGATGAATTCATGAACCCTTGTACTTTGATTCCTTGAAAGATACAGATGCCATGAAGAATCTCTGCTTCCCAATTCTAATTTAAAAACAACCAAAATCATGCAAGAATAACCGATATGGAAGTGTTTTCACATCCCTCTAAGGACAGGTCATGAGATCTGAGGCCATCAAAAGCTAGCCAAAAAATGCATTCCAAACTCTAAATGAAATCCAGATTCAGACTCAGCACACTTAGTATATGTAATAGACTGATTTCAGCTGATGAAAAGCCGAAGGGCAAATAGCCTAATAATATAACTATTTTTTTTAAATAAAATCTTAATCTATGATATTTACAACAATATATGGTAATATGCACAGTTTTTTAAAAAGATGATATTGTACTAATAGGCTACTGGAAAATATTTTCATTATCAGTAAGCAGAATAGGAGTTTGATGATCTAATATTTGGAAAAAATGGAAGTCAAATTATTATTATAAAACTTACCTGAAAAAAAAAAATACTATGAAATATGGAAAGTAAAACCACAGACACTGAGAAAAGATCTGACACAGACATTGATACCTATCACAAGGATGAATTGCTCCAGACTAGTCACAAATTTTTTTAATATGTATCTTCCAGAAAAAAAGTATGCCACTTCTGTTTATAACTGCTGGAGGGGAAGAGGTAGGAACGGTTTCTTTGCTTAAGGAGGCAGAGCTTCTGGAGTGAGAAGGAGCTTTAAAAAGTAGAGGTCAAAACACCTTTTGATTCTTTGGATATGCTATTACAGCTCCCAGCAAAAGTTTTAGAACAGGATATTTAATCAAGCATCTTAAGAGGAGTCTGAGGGAAGCTTTCTGGGAAAGAAAATACTATGCATTCCTGGGCAAACATTACTAGTACAGACACTGAAGTTAGGAGTCAACGTTTGTGAAAACAAAAAAATAGAAGTGCAAATTAACTGTCATATGTTGGAAGTCTCTGATAAACAAAACTTACCAGCTAAAAAACCATAAGAAAACCTTGTTGAAGTTGCTGAACTGAACATATGCTAATGTTCAGCCAAGCTGTTTAAAAGGCAAATTCACAAATCAATACATCAAAACCAATCTCTTATTTGATTAACCATATTTTGGCTTGCTTGGGTGCTATAATTTGTTTTTCATTTTGCATATACCTTACAACTGAATGCTATCAAAGGTTCTTTGCTGACTCAGATACCAGCAGAAGTGTACTTCTGTTGCAGGACTAGAACAGACCAAGATAGTTAACAGTTTGTCAGAGTGAAGCACACCAGCACTTCACCCAAGCTTAGGCAGACAGGGAGTCCAAGATGCGATTCAAATCCTGGAACAGGATGCAGCTGCCACTCCTGTTCTCCGTGTATATTATCATTGGAAAGTCAGTGAAATTCTAGCGAGATGACCCCTTGCAATATTTCTGCGCTCCATAGCCAATGCCACAGAGGACGACTTAACCAGGGCCTGAGGGATAAAGGACTGTGATGAGGAATGTACAACAAACAGTCAAGGCAAGCTGCCTGCAGACTGAAAGGGCAAGCAAACAGTTAGCAATACAGAATTTGAATCCTGCCAAGTCCAAAGTTACTACTGGGTATTTCAGTTTAGCAATATCAACAACATCTACCTTTTCTGCTGTGGACGGTGCTTGTCAACAAAAGATGTCCCTCCGAACTTGTGTAAGCAGCCCATATTCACTGAGCCCACTGAATACGTTGTGGAACAATATGTTAGCACAGTTGCATGGAGAGACACCAGTATTTCATGAGCAACAAGATGCTAATTCATTTCTGGACACGCTTTAAGAAATTTCTTTGAACAGTTAACACTGTTTCACAACTTGTTTTAAGAATTTTTTAAGACAGAGTGGGGGGAACAGCCTGTTGAAACAGGAGAAAAAAGGTATTATATCAAGTGCAGTCCTAGTCTGTAAGAAAATCTGATGGCATAGTTTTTACAGGCCCTACTCAATCATTAATCTTGGAATTATTATTGAAATGAAGCCTGACATCTGTTCCATGACCAGCTAAGAAAACATTACATTCCACTATGATAACAGTTGGCAAAAAATGCCTTGGGCAACTATCTGCCTATCTGTGGACCACAGTAGTGATATGCCTTACTATTGTAAAAGACATTAGTGTTAACTAGACATGGATACTCAGAGAACATGGAAAGGGGCTCAAACCTGTTTTGTCAAACTATTTCCAAGTGATTTCAGCTCATAAGACTAGCAGCAGGGGGCATGTGCTGTGTGTTGCTTCAGTCAACAATACAACTGTAAAGCTACAAAGAGGGTTTTTTTCTTTAAATGTCTATATAAAGAAGCAATTAGCCAGCTGGCATTCACTGCATATAAAAGAGGAATTTATCCAAGTTCCTGCAATTTCTTATTGCATTTTCACTTTTGTTTTTCCAAACAGCAGCAGTATAGATTTTTCTGTAACAACACACAAATGCATGAGGTTACCTTAAGTCTGAACAGAAGTGCAAGATATACTAATAAAAACTCTGCACAAAGATGATTATTTTGTACAAAGCAAACATTTTCCAAAGCTATCACAAAACACCATTATGTATCACAAGCATACTTATTAACGTATGTCATTACTTCACAATATGTCAGTATAGTTACAACACATCTCTCTACCCACATCTTTCTGTAAAGTAATACGCTACATTTTTATAAATGACATCAGTTTTTTAAATCATATCTCAAAATACATTTTATCTAAAACAAGTTACATAGCCTCACAAGCAAATATTTTTTCCTCAGTGTTAACACTGCTAAACTCTGAATCTAAACTGTCTTCACTGGAAGAATCTAGATTCATTTGCACTGCATCTCAAAGCTATCTTACATAGAAACACACCCAAACTCACAACACTGTAGTTCACAAGATTTAAAAAGACACTAAGTTTTTTTTTTACGATAGTTTATTTCATTAGACCATAATATGTTAAAGTGCAGTAATTCCAGACAGACAAGTTGATCTGAACTGTAAGTTGATGGAGTTGGTTAATTTATTACCTGCTTCAAGACAAAGCTTGCCCTCTTCATAATTGTCTGCCCCATCACGCAACAGAAGATTAAAAGAGACAGAATAATTTCAGTTGGATCAGAGTCATACCAGCAGTATAATCTTCAAGCAAACAATGAGGTACCTTCAGAGTCAAACAGAAATATGAACACCACTAACTCTGTTGTTTCAGAACATTTAACCACAGGTACATTTTACTTGCTTTGTTCTAGAGCAGAGGAAGATTGGTAAATCAGGTCACTGCAAAATTTTATGAAACTGTAGTATCGAGAGTGACAGAGTGGCTGTTCACCGAAATTAAAACTATATCAGAAATAAAAGTGTATTAAGGTAATGTCCCTTATTCCAGCAGTAGATAATAAAAAGAAAATTCATCTTCTACATATTTAGAAAACATGTCCAGTAGAAGTGACCCTGAAAATGAAGAATGCTTTGTCCTCTATAAACACCTTACCCATTAAAAACTACTAAGACACACACACACAATGATCTGACATTCTAACCTTCAAAGCATATTTCTATTTCAATTTCAATCCGATTCTTAAATTAATTGCCGGGGAAAGGCATGAGTCACAACCGCGGTTGGACACCCCCCCCCCTTACTGGATACTCACCAAGTGCTATGTTTGTTCTAAGGTTTCCCAAGTTGGAACAGGCTCTAATATTATCTCTTCAATCAGTTTAAAGTATTGGGCCTCACAGTTCAGTTCCCTAAGGTACCCAAGAATAGTGGCCTCCATATCCATCTTTATTTCCCCAGTTTGGCAAAAGTACTTGTTTCAAACATCAGGAAGCTATGGGATTCTAGAGAGTCCATGGAGAGTTCAGCTGTATGCTACCTACAGGCCCCTTGTTTATGGTAACGTTGCAGCTGTTACACTCCATCTGTTAGTCCAATTCACTGACATGCAAGGGCAACCAAATCTAGAGAGAAATCTCACTGAAGCACAGGTTAATACAGACTCTGCAGTTGAATCGAAGTCACTCAGCATAGCAGGTATTTGAGGGGTCATATAGCCAATCACCTGGAGGAACTCGCTGCTCAAATACTTGGAAAAAAAGGGGAAATGAGCAAGTGGTAGAGAACACACCTTACCCAGGCTGATGGAGGAAGTCAGCATCCTGTGTGGCATCACGATCAGTTTTATACACTCCCTAAACCTTAATTTTAGAAGCAGTCGCACATTATGATACTAATCAAATGAGTGGCTCACGCATATATGCATGTTAATAAAGGGACTCAATACAGGGATTAAAGACTGTAAAGAGCAGTGGAAACCAAAATCTATGGATTATATATCTAGTCAAATTTTGATTTTGCATTCATCCTGTGTTGGCTAGTTTACTTTCTGAAGCATGAGCTAACAGAGTTATACTTCAGTGGCTTTGGTGATCTCAAAGCCAGCTAGGTCCACGCTGCTGACTATCCTATGGAAATCTTTAGTATTTTGAATGTGTCCAGATTCTTCATTACAAAGATGATTTTTAAAACATCAAGAAATAAATCATCTGCCTAGTTGCCCTTAATGAAAGCATTATTACACCGGGGGGGGCGGGGGGGGGGGGGGAAGCTGATGGAGCAGGAAACAATATCCACGCTGAAACGGCCAAACCAGAAGAGAGTGGTGTCTGAAGACAACTGGTATGAAAGACCTGAAAATTAAGTCAAGAACAGGAACAATCAAAGCAATAAATGAATATAGAAACAGAGCAGGAGGGTATAAGCAAGAAAGTTACAAATGGAATTAAAAGCTAATGTGGCTGGTTTTGTGAAAGCAGCAGCACATCTCATCGCAACAAAGAGTTAGTAACATTCTCATGTACTAACTTCCTGTGCAGCAATCACCAGTTATTTTAGTGGATTACAGCTGTATGACCAGAAGAAATCATTTCCACATACTGTTGGGGAACTTCAAAAGCAACTAACATGTCTGAAATCAATCTCTCTTCTCTTAAAAGTTTTACATAGCAAAATGTTGTAACAACTGCATAAAGTATTTTATATTAACAATGGAGAGGAGTTCAGACTGTAAGCTGCTGGAGGCTATGATTCATTCATGGCTCTCTGCCAAAAAAATAAATACATTCAAGACCAATGGCCTCAAGGGGAAAGGTAGGTCACTTTTTAAAAAGCACAGAGATAAATGATTTACAGAACAGAATACAGTTTAAAATTTCAGCCTATACAAATGATGAGGAAGAACTTTCTCAAGTCTCACAAAGATTTACTGCACAGACTTGAACATTGGCAATGTAAGATGGAGTAAACTAGGAGCTATTAAACTGGGATTTGCAAAACTCCCTCAGAAGAACAAGAAATGACCTATTCTAATGCTATACACAAAGAAAGTGCACAAAGCCAAATCAAGATATGCAATGGATACTTTAGCCACGTAAGACAAACAAGGCCAGTTCAGATTACAGGCAAACTCTGCAGTAAAGTAACACCTGTAAAGTGAAAGACTAATTCACTGGCAATATGACAAGCAGTTTAAAGTTTGGGAGGGTTTGACTCTATACAGCATCTGCTGCACATAAAATGTTTAATTAGCTGTTAAGCAGCAAGCAGTACATTCCTATTTTTTTTTCCAACAGGACATTATTTAATAAGTGCCGTTGCTTAGCTGGCAAGGTTCAGAATGAAGATAGTTGTTTCACTATAGGATCTGAAGTCAACATACTCTCACATATCAGACTGACTAGTAATTGACTTCTAATGTTTTGAA
Organism: Apteryx mantelli; assembly: GCF_036417845.1. Lineage (NCBI taxonomy): Eukaryota > Metazoa > Chordata > Aves > Apterygiformes > Apterygidae > Apteryx > Apteryx mantelli. The sequence continues at coordinate 9,283,299 of NC_089989.1, read as the reverse complement.
ATACCATCTCAGTGTTCATTTCACCTTCTGAAACACCAAACACACTTTTAAATATATCTTACTTTAAAATTCAAAACAATATATTTAATTATATTGCCAATGGCTTTTAAAAGAAAGTTGTTCTTTAAAAGCTTCCCTAGAATTACAATTGCATTTCATCATTTAAAAAAAATATATAGATTTAATTGCTGCTCATCCTCCAACTTAGCAGTAGTGACAAATTTAACAGAAGGAGAAATAGTGAGCCTCTTAGGATGCAAAATGTCCTCATGGGATTTTTTATTTAAGGTCTGGCACACACACATCTAAGGTACCCTATTTCAATAAAGGGGAAAACAGCCACAACCTCAAAGTAGCAAATAAAAACCACCAAAGGGAATGGGTTGTTAGAATCTAATCTTCACTTACACTGCAGCCACAGGGGGTTCGAGAGTGTCCAACTGTATTGATACATCATAGATTTTTTAGTTACTTCACTTCTGTAGATTCAAGTCCAATCTATACATTTGTTAGTCTCAAAAGGGAATTAAATACCTATTCCACAGTGGCAGGTATGTATGCATTTTAAGTCAAGCACGTGATTAAATGCTTTGCTAGTAAGAATTCTCAGCCAGATGTTGGGCAATCTTGCAACACATGATCTCTCTCAACCAGTGCTTGAAGCAGTTGCAGTTTATGAGCTAGTGGTTTCACATCCTGTGGTGCTGTTATTTAACCAGGTTTTAAAAGCCCCTGTCCTCACCTTTCCATAAAAAAAAAAAGTACAGGTTATTCAGGAGGGATCTGTTCAGTCATATTAATTCCCAGGATGGCTCATGATGTAAAACCTCACAAAACTGCAATACTGCAGGAGGAAAGAATGAGCTCCTTGAAAGGCAGGAGCATCTAGTTTCGCCACTGACTGCTTTTTTGAATTTGGTCAAATTGCTTATTCGTTCTGGGGGTCAGTTTTTGCTTCATCTGTGCACTACACATGCTCCCCATGCCCCCAGGAGCTCCTACATTTCTGTACAATATCCTGACAAGCTTGGCTCCCTGATGGAACTCTGGGAACAACAAAAATCCAATTACTAACATGTTCAGTTACAGACAGATACACAAAAATGAGGTAAGCGAGGAAAATTTTAGAATAGTTCATAGTTTTTAGCCTTAATTATCTGGTCATGTGTTCAGTACATGGAATACTGTAGATAATTTTCTAACAAAAATTCCAGTTGCAGCAACTGGAATTTTTAAAAGCATAAAGTTAACCATATTTTCCTGCTCACAGTATTTATTTTGCAGAAGCTGATTAGAAGAACTGAATTCACACACAGAGAGAAAAATACAGTTTCATTAAGAGTGATCTCATTGAACTTGTCAAGGATAAATCCTCCCCCAGCAGTGAATACACTCCCCTTTAACAGGAGTTAAGGCTGGATTAGGTCCTTTCCCAGACAGCCTTAAAGGTAAGAAAAATAAATGCAGCTAACAAAAGGAAGCCCAAAACATACAAAATTCAGTCATAACATTAAAAACTTATTTTAATTTTTTTTTTTATCTGCTCGCAATTCATAGATGATTATTTTTTGAAGTTGCCCTGGTTCCAAAAGGAGTTAATGCATTAAACACTGTCAATTTCAATTTTTTAATTTTTTTGTATCCTAAAAGTTTCAGTGGATGATCTTGCACATTTTTTTTTTCCTGATAATACTGTGGCACCTACTAAAGGTCTGCTAACATCACATTTCTATCGTAAAACCAGTCTTTAGTCATGCTCCTGCCCATACACAACCTTCCCTCCAGTGTACTTCATTTGGGACAAAAGAAAATAAAAGTTATGTCATTAGATTACTATAAGAGGAAGTTCTGACAGCACTGATAACTATTGCATTCAGAAGATCAGGCCTCCACCCTGAATTGTTTCTCATGCTGTTCATTAGTCCAAAAGCCTTGTATCTGCCTGGGTCTGTTTCTACCATTTGGATCAGTGTTCTCTGTTCTTAGGAATTTTCCAATGAACACACCTGAGTAAGCCAATAATATCTGATTTCAGATCTCTTTTTACTGGAATTTATGCTAAAATTCTCATTTGTATGACTATTTCAAGTTTTCACTACATATGAATTTTAAAGGAGTCTTTGGATAAGGTATATTTTATATACAAGACTTCTAGATTACCAGAAGGGCACCTCTGCTCTTCGTACAAACAAATAAATCCACCCAAAAAACAAGGTTAATTTAAGCAGTGGCTTAAATTTCCTAGCTCCATTTCTTTACCTGTGATTAAAGGAAGCCTTAATGAGTCATATTACAAACAATAAGATATTTTTTCCAGTTTCTCACTTAATCTTACACTTTGAACTGCTCCCTGGAAACAGGCAGCAGCCCATAATTTCATTCTGGTAATTTTTCAGAATAAGATTTCTAAATCAAATGGAGTTTGAGAGATGGCCTTACTGATCACATGATATACAAGAAAAAAAAGACATGCTTTTCAGGAAAGGTATACTTTATTTTCATTTTTAACCTTTAAATTATTTTTCTTTTGTATTGCCATTGTCACAAATCAGATGAAATGTTCGTGTCAAGTCCTTTCTATTGAGAAAAACATCCAAAAATCAGCAAACCCACTTGACTCAGGGAGAAAAACATTCTGTACAAAACAAAAGCTCTAGATTTACTGCGTCATGAATACTGTCAGAAGCTTCCATTCTTTAGTGGTATCATGAATGCAACATGTCATGTGACAGTCCAATTTCTTTATTTTAGTTCATTTAATTAAGCAGGGATGAACAAGTTTTATCTTTGTGGACAGTATTTTCAGGAAAAAATAAACAAACACAAACAATTAGTCAAACAGTAGATATTTTTGCTCATAATATCCCTGGCTTTAAAGCACTTATATAAAGCTTCTCTTCAGCCAAACCACCCACATTTATTAAATTTATACACAGTAGACTGCAAAGGCCAATGAGTGTTTGACTTTGCTTCCAAATATGACACTTCTGACACTACTTGGCTATGAGTTTGGTAGTTGTCATCCAAGTCTCATGAAAGAAACGTGCAAATTTCATGAAAGGATCCGATACCTGACAAGCTCCTTATTTCCAATACTCTTTCCTAAACTGGAAATTCTCAAAATTTTTGGTCTCAGAATTTTACAGGTTCAAGAAAAATTTACTCATCATGAAGTCTGTCCTGCAGAAGCACCCAGTAAATACCTTCAGGAAAAAAAAAAAACAACAACTAAGGATAAAATGCACTCTTAAGTGCAGAAATAATATATTTTAAAGTACATAATGATTTTAAGGTATGTTCTAGTACAATCTAGTTAAAACTCAATGGACTCGCCAGTTCTGCAAGTCCCTGAGAGAACTAAAATTGAGACAGCAATTATTTTGAAAGTACCTGGAGTACTCTGGAAAGCAAAGGTACCAAAATATAGCAAATGAGTTTTTAATTCATAGGTACAAACAATCCTTCTGACTCAGCATTTCTGAAAATTCTCTGAAAAATCTAAGCTATACTGTACAGGAAAAATAATTTCAGCACTTACACAGTAATTCTCTCACCCTGTTACCATCAAGTCTTCCCCGCTAACAGAAATTTCTATTTCCATATACAAATGGGTATGTTAATTATTAAAACAGACTTTATAAAATGCACTTTAATCTTCTCAAGTAGGTGAAGTAATACCTGCAAAATATTTGGAGAAAGTACCATATATTTATCCATATACAGTATGTCAAGACTCAGGATTTCTTCTTTAACCATCCCTTTGTCATTTTATATAATTTCTTCATACTGTAAGTTACAGATTTCTTTGCCCCTAAAAAAAAAACAAAACAAAAAAACAGAAAATACCAACATTTAGAAAGACTAACTCAAATACTATGTTTTTACTACTTCTTTTACTTTACTTTCTCTGTTACTACTTTAGGTAAAGTATTTCCCTGGAAAAATGACAATAGCCTAACCCATCATTGCAGACATGCAAACAACTTTCTTCTCACATATGTACTACAGTCAATAACGATGCTTTTAATAGTATCAAAGCATGCAAAATGGGATAGGCTTGGTCCATTCTGAAGCTCTGATGATAACGTTGCAAATGAGCACAAAGGTATAGTGACTCAAGATAAAATGCTCAACTAGTACAGACTTCTGTCAAGTCATTTACATTACTGTTCCTAAATGCTAAAGATGCAAAGACTTTTAAACCATCCATATGTACTGCAGATCCTCAAACTAATATATTATGCTTTTCAAGCAGTTTCTGCTCTACTGCCACGTAGCACATCCAGCTGAGTAGGACTGAATCTGGCATGGCAATAGATGCCAACAACCTAATGGACTATATTATGCAGCAAGACACCTGAGCAGGACCATTTAGAGAGATCTAGGCTGTTAAGCACGCAGGTTAATTAGCAGGCCACATCTGTGAGAGGAATCAAGTCACTGAAACATTTCAACTCTTGAGACAGGAGCCTGCCACCTGATTTTTTCAGATCAGATTAGGCCTAATCTTCAGGAACTATAGCTGTGCCCAAGCCGCATGGCCACAATTTGACAGAAGGGACAACAGGGAAGAAGAGAGAGACAGAGGTGAAACAGAACACAGCCAGGATAAAAGAACAATTTCCTCAGGCAAGACAAGCACAGTCTACACAACCGGCACGCAACAAGCTTTATGCTTCCAAACCCTACGTTACCAATTTCTTCCATTAACCAGATTTTAGTTAGGCTTGCTTGATGCTATACACCAAGTGTAAGAGACCCACTTTACAATTATACAGTTAGAATTGTACACGCATCTCCTTGAGTCTCATCTTGATTAAATGTAATCAAACACAGCACACCACCAAAAGCTTTCCAAACTTAGTTTCAGCCTTTGAAGAAAAACAAACCCAGAGCTTTGTTATTCAAAGGCTTGCGAATTAGAAGTGGAAATGGAATATAGCGGTTCCCCCCACCCAGGAAATGGGCTGCCGACTGGTGGGGTGGATATCTGTTCTGGTTTCACCAAGTCATAAGTACATCATAACCTCCTTGAATATTTTGTTATTGCCTCATCCTAAGTAATGGCAGCTACCATTTCATAACTGAGAGAATAGCACAACTGCAAGAGATTAACTCTAGGAGACTTGTATAATGAAATGACATCTGCATCCTTAGGTAAAAAGTGACAATACTGAAATGATTGTAAGTATGAAAAAAACAGATAAATAAGGCATATACCCAGGTGAACTAAAGTCTCCTGGTAAAATGAGAGAAGGAAAAATAACCATGAGATGATGACAAATAGCTATAATTTGGCAACACCACCAGTCTCGGACATACACCACGGACACCAGTGTGAACCCCCATCACAGGGATGGCAGCCCGGCCAACTTTGCATCATAGTAGCCTGCCTGCCACTTGTTTACAACAAACCTCCTATTAAATTGGAGTAGCTGTAATAGTCTAGCATTAGCCTCCAACAGTTCACGAAAAATTCCACCAGCAGCGAACTTTGGTAAATACCGTATCATTTCACTAGGCCTACAATGAAGGAAGACATTTCTCAATTTTCCTAATGAAGCACAAGGATTCTGCTGCAGTCACTGCTTCAAAATTTGTACAAGTTTTGGAGACAAAGGGATTGAGGATAACTCCCATGCAATTTGTGAAGCGCACCTTTAGACAAACAGTCCATAAAGTTCTACCAGAGATGAGCCTTCTCTTACAGACCTAAACTAAGAAAGACACAGCCTTTTGCTGGGTTCAGTCATATAGTATTTAGAAACTTAAAAACAAATATTGTTATTGTTAGTCGTGGCATTCCAGCAGGGTTCTGAGATTCCAGCCAGTGAAGCTACTTTTTTATTTTTTCCTCCCTTCCAGTTTTTTGATAAAACATACACAGTGCAACTTTTCAGATTACAACAAAGTGTAATGAACCTTACAAATCCAGGGATGAAAATATAGGTTTTCATGCTGCACAAGCAGCTTTAATTTTGTCTCTTACATGCACAGGTAAGAAGTATGGTCCTGATGCATTATACTTATTACGGTCTTTCTTGCATTTATTTAATAGAACAGTGTTTACCTGACAAGACTGACTAAAAGTCCACAGAAGTAATTAAACCAAAAATCACACACACTGTGACACACCAGAATCCAGGGAAAGGTCTTCTGAAATAAATGAGGAAGTCAGACTCAGAGTTAACCACCTACTACACTGCACTTTTGGAAAAAAGGATATAGTAATACTTGATTTTAAAAGACCTTAGAAAGTACTCAAATGAAGATAAAAAGACAAATAATATTTTAAGTGAAGGATACTTTTGTTATTAGTAGCCTAGAGTCCCATGAAGTCAAACAAGCATGAGATAACAGGAAAAAGTGCATGCTGTACTTCTGAAAGAATGTGATGGAGAACAAAAAGCCTATGACAATAAACATGCTGGACACAATCAGCTTTGCACTTCTGGTGCCTCTAATTGCAATTTAAACAAATTGAACTTTGTGTTTTGTAAGGAATCATACATAGAGATATTTTAAACTTATAGAAGCATGTGCCTCCCATATGTATGCTCAAACTTTACGTATTTAATAGGTTTTTACTAATGGCAAGCACACAAATGAAGTCATTATGTTACTTTTTCTGCAGTATCTCAAATAACCAGTAAATAATCATGTAAATTTTGGAGTGTCTCAGTTATCTACATTACGATTACATGCAGTATAAGAATTCCAGTCACAGAATAAGGCTGAACTGTGCTTAGCACATGCATGGAAGAAGTGGTTCTGATCCTCAAGGTTAAAAATTACCTGTATGACTTTGATAACTACTGCCCAATCTCCTAGGTACTATACTTCCAGGATACACCCCTCTCAGTACTAAAATTGCTTTGCAAGGATCAATGTTGTTCTGCCATTCAAATGAAGTCAGCATTTTTCTGGAACAGAGGTATAGCATGTGGCAAACAAACAGTAACACAGCTGATAGAGCCCTGCAGGACAGTAATTAACTGTGCTGGCACTGCAGCCTGCAAGTCAGCTTGTTCTAACAATTTGCTAACCCATTCTGCCTCTTGCAGCAGCTCAACATTAAGAGATTTTTCATCTTAATATTTCCCCCCTGCAGGGAGCTCTCTACTGAACTCCACCCACTAGAGCCTTGAACTTAGCATCTTATGTAATAAGATGCTTAAATTTCTGCCCTAGCCCATCACGCTACAAAGCAAAATACAGGTTTATACATACAGCTGGTTTCTTGTAGCAGCCCTCAGGGTGATGAGTCACATGTGTAGTAAAAGTTAATGGTTGTAATTATGGCTCAGTCTCAGAATCTGAAGCAGTTGGACCACATAAAATGTCTTTCTACTTTAGCTATGAATCTATGACTTGGTGGTTCCACGTCCCCTTTAGATTTTTCCACTATATGATACAGAACAAAGACCTAATGCACATGGAATTAAGACCACAAAATTTCAGTGTAAACATAAGTTGTATCTGGTTTTAGTTAAGGATCCCATGTTCCTTTTTTGGAACTGTGTTATATTATAGCCAAATTACTATCTTATATCTATAAGGGAAACTCTGGGGGATCTATACCTGGATGTAGCACTATTTCCTTTTGAAAAGAAGGACTAATGCATATACTGCTGCAATACAGTGGAGACAAATATTTATATACTATTAGTTTATCATGCACAGATACATGCAAACTTTTTGCACATATTTACAGTGAAGTGCAGTGGTATGCAATATTTGCTCAGCCAGCTGATAAAGACAGCAGTTACTGCAGCATCTACTGAATATTTTATATATAAGGCTGTTCTTATAGTTAAAAGAAAATACTTCCATGAAGAAAACTGTATACAAAGATCCCAATTCTTAAAAAAAGTTATTCAGAGCAGCTACAAGTATTTGTGTTAACTTAAAAGGATCTCAAACAATTGCTTCAACTGATGATTTAATTTGTAATATTTTATTTACAAGACATTTGCAAGGCTTGAAGTGTTCCTTTGGTATGATATAAGAAATAAATCTAAGCTAAAAAAGTACCAACATCTCCTTCAGAGGAGCTAAATATAAGAACTTCAAAGTTAGTTCCCAAATACCATGCAGACTCTGATTATGTGGGAAAATAAATCAAACGATGGTGCCATCTCTAATGGGAAACAGAGAGGCAATCTCACCACAGACTTGGAAAAAAATATATATAGGCACATCAAAAACTAAATAGGGCATTTAACAACAAACAAAAATACAAAGCTTGAGCTCAACTTTAAAACCACATTGGCAGAGAAAGATGAAAAAGTTCTCTTAAGTGGGTTGAAATTCTTTATTTTGACTGTGCTTCTTTCCAATGTTAGTACAGAACATGCCAGCTCAGTAACAAGTATTCCTGATTTAACTTTCAGTTTAGCACCATGCTGTACATTGGACTGCAATGTTACAGACCAGACAGTAGGCTTAAAAAAAAAAAAAAAAAAAAAAAAGATCTAGCAGTCAGCTAAAGAAATCATTTTGTGTTCCCCATAGCAGTTCAAAAAGAATAATGGCCAGATAATGAAAACTAATTCTTTCACAAACAGACTTAGGAAAAAAGTACTGTTTCAGTTACCAGGAATAGAAAGAAAAAACAGGCAGAGCTTATTCAGTGGAGTCACTAATTTCATGATTTTCATAATTTTCTTTGTTAATTTTCTTAAAAAGAGCACTGCAGAAGCACAGAACAGAAGAATAAAAAAGAACCATAATACTTCTTAAAGTCTCTACTAGAAAGTATAAAATACTGCTTAGGGGGACAGAATATTAGACAAGAATAAAAAAAGAAAAGAAATAAAGCATCCTTAGAGATTAAATTTAATAGCTGAATGCTTTCTTGTAATAGACATTTACTGTATGGTTTAAGCAAATAATTTCCATGGATGAGTCACAACTTTTCTGTCTGGACACAGTATGTATATTATCTGAGAAGAGCCTAAATAAATGGCAATGCAGCTGAACAGCATTAATGACTGCCCTCTAGCGACAAATATTCTAAATTAAGCAATCAGGAGACCTTTATTAGAAGGTACAGCAAGATTTCAGATAGATTCAATCATACATTTTTCTCTATCTGGAGAGAAATATAAAACAAATATAAGCAAAATGCTTCTATTAACTCACTTCTAAGTCAATGGAAACCCATCATCATCCCTCCTAAATTCCACTGAAGATTACTGAAGATCATACAAACCTTTAAAGTCAAGGAAGTGCCAGAAATGGTCCTTTTCCAAATAGAACTCATTGCCCTGAGCACATAATCTTTGAGTAACCCCAAAAGATCAATCCTGAATTCTGTTGCTCATGGTTTTGGCCAGATTCTGGTAGAAGTGCATAAATACGCTTAAAAAGAAAAACAAACAAAACCATGCTAAAAAATAATAAAACTAAACTTTTCCCAAGGCTCTGTAAAATTGAGCTCATGTTTGAGGCAAAGGTTCACAATAGGTTTGTTTCACCTTGAATCAAACTCCAAAGATCCATTTCTAACAACAACAGCACTGGTGGAAAATATATTGTTTAAACGTGTTACTCTACGTAACTGGCTGAAGATAACTAAAGTTTATGCTAAAGCAAAAAACAATGCCACTATATATAAACTAAAAAGCAGCATTAAAGACGAAAGGAAGAAAAGACATTTCAAGAGTACCCAGTTTCAGATGCACAAAGTGAAAAGTGCTGTAAAAATTACAAGTCCTATTACAACACACATCAGAACCTCCCAAAAGTCCTAGTAACAATATAGGCTTTAAGTGATTTGCAGAATGACACACAAGAGCAGTTAATGACTCCCAAAGGTTGTTTTCTGTCTATCAAAATTTAGACAGATGGAGAGCATAATATGATGAAGCTTAACTGCTTTTATTCATAGTATTGCAGTTACACATGAACAGCTTCACTCCCCAGATCAGTTAGGCTGTTAACTTTCACAAGCTCTGAATTCAGACATGAAAACAGTCTTTCTCCTCTTCCCCTTCCCAAATTCTTTTGCTCTACAAAATCCACCATCTGTGGATTTAAAAAGAAATAGGTTACAAGCTGGTATTTCTAGAACAGATATTCAGCAGTACCAGAAGTCTAGACCATTAGCAGGCAATTTTGAAAACAAATCCTAAAAGAACAAAAACTTCACTTATTTTGTTGGAGACCTTACTTTAGAAAGTCATACAAAAGCAATATGCCTGACATAAAAAAAAATAATTTCCTTTTCTCAGATGAAGTTACATCCTTAATCTCCTCCAACTACTAAACAAAATTAGGCAATAGTTCTGTTATACTTCTTGCAGTTAATAAAACCAGACTGTTAAAAGAAACATATAAAAAGAAGCAAGTCAACATATAAAGTACAAATGTTCCCACGTACTTTACTCAGCAGACCACTAATGGTACTGAACACTGCAACTTGTGTTTATTTTTAAAGGGGGAAGGAAGTATAACATGGAATAATCACCAATTTTAATACTAAATGGGAAGCAAAGAGAAGCTGTAGAAATCTGGATAAGAAGTAGGAATGTATACACTTGCTTTTTAAACCAATAATGGCATCATTTCTATATAATTGCTTTTATGGAATAGGTATGAAAGAATCCAGATAATGATTTGAGCAACTTCATGTAAGCAGCATGAATTTTTGATTTTGCAGGAATTAAGATAACCTCCTGATCAAAGTTTTGTTTTGGTTAATGAAACTCAGGTCTTCAGTCTTTCATTTAAACTTAGCTGCCAGGTTTTCAGCTGTTTTAGTATAAAAATCAGGGCATCTTAAAATTGAATCTATTCCAGGACTCAGAAAGGCAGAATGAGCTCCAACTCTGGAACCGGCAGTAACTTTTGTTCAGTTAGGAAGACTCTGGTAGCTGAAACACATTCCTAGTTTTCCCATGTTTCTACACAAGCAAATCATTTTTCCCTTTCTACACGTTCTCTCACATGACTTTGTAGTATTAAGTCTTGTTCTGAAGTAGCTCATTTTTGTATATGAGAGTTACAGTAATATACAGCACTCACCACGTATAGCCTCAGTTTGGAATACAGGATGTATTTGAATACACACCTGTCTTCTCATCCTGGACAGAAACAATCAGAACCTTTTCTCTCCCTCAAAACTTATCTCTTATTTTATGATGATATAACATTGTGATCCACAGAAGATATCAATACTATATACTGATCATTTTGGGATCCACTCATATGTAGAAAGCCAGAAGCAATTATGAAGTAACTTTATTAACGCAAAAAGAGCGGAACCAGTGCACATCAGCCAAATCTGGCCCACAAACTTTTTTAAAGTCATGTCACCCCCAATTCCTTTTGACATTTTACAATTTTTCAGTAGTTACAGAAAGCAGAGATATCTACTTTCAACATTTTCATTTGACTCCAAAAAGTTTATTCTCTAAACTCCTGTAAAAAGACAGTCTTGAGGCCCTGTAATTTTACTTTGTAAAATCAGAAGGCCTATGCAGATAGAAATTGCACACATTCTTACCAGCTGTTAGTATGGTTTTAGCACTCTGCACTAGACTGGAAGATCTCACAATTCCTGAAATGCCTGCAGACAGAAACACACACAGATGTTATCCATCTTAGTAGTTTTGTGCGGTTTTATCCTCTAACATACAAAAAAAGAGAAATATTTTTCCAGGTGTACAATCAAGTCAGCCTGAAAGTAAAACTTAAACTTAGGCTGAGAAATGGTATTTCTAGTCTGCTTTGTCATACTAATTGAAAATACTGTTTTATATTTACTTGTTATTTTAACTTATTTTATATATAACATGCAAAAAAATTAATATTAAAACAGGTAAAAACCTAGTAGGAATTGATCCAGTTAGTTTGTCCAGTCTTCCCACTATTTCTCTACTAAGCTGATTAGGCACAAGCGGTTCAGAAGTTGTTTCATCTAGGCATTGGTATTTTAACCTTCTACACCAAAACAACTTATACTCATTGTTTACTTTAATATGAAATTGGGATTTTGCACTTCTTTAGTCAAGTAGAGATACCTATACTGTTCAGTATTTGTCTGGCTTAATTAAATCATCAGCCTTCAGGGGTAATGCTCATTTACCACTTTCTATTGTGGCACATTCAGTTTCTATGGAACTATTAACGGGAGAGTATATAAAATAATAATTTTTAAAAAATGCTTTAGTAAGTTTTATCTGCTCTAATGCATATTTAAAGGCATATGGACTTGTGCAAAACAAACCTATGGGATATTATTAAATACTTTAAAAATGCAGAAAAGCAGTAGTCCCAAAGTTAATCTTCCAAACTACAAGTTATTTTTCTGCATTAACCAGAATGTAGAATATAATTTCTAATATTATTTTCAAAACCTTCTTTTAACGCTACTTCTATAATCAAGAACAAAACGTAGGGAAATCCATGCACAAGTAAGAAATATTTCATCTGAAAAAATAAATTGTTTTTATTCAACAAATCACGTTGAGCTAATCAATCATCTGAAAAAAAAAAAAACCCACAAACACACACACACACACACACACACACACACACACACACAATTCTTCAACTTGAGTAATCATTTCAATCTTGCAGGGTTACAAAATAGCTGTTCTTTAGCCCGATTTTTGAACAAGAAAGTTCCTTTGATGACAACAACAGTGGAACAGGGATTTTTATTTGTTCTTCTAAGTGTACAAGCTTCTTGGCTTGAGAAGACTAGATCTACCCAGTGTTTTGATACTGAATTGCACTGTCATGCACATGTGTGATAACCTGCAAAAACACAACCATTGGGACAGTTAGCGCAGGGTGGGCAAATCCGAGTATGTAGCTCACAAGTGCTACAACTCCTGCTCCCGAGACTGAGCTATTATCACATTACTGTTATATTCCAGCCCTGCTGGCACAGAGGCTAACACTGATTGACCTGACAGAAGCTGGACACCCCAGATGTCCAAATGCAATTCATCCCAGGCTGTCTACGGAGAACTGGGACTCTCATGAGCTGTCACTTCCCCAAACAGAAATCAGCCCAGGAGCTCCCTCCTCACTTGGCTTGCATCTTGTTGTTCTCAAGCATGTGAAGAGGTTTGGTTGTGCTCATGGAGCCTGCAAAATCGGCCGCCTGTAATTAAGATGTGTCAAGTTCTTTAAAGATGTAAAGGACTGTAAAAATACTAAACATTTATCTGTAGAATATCAAAGCTGCAGATTGGTATCTGCAGCATAAGCTTTCATCCTTCAACTTGCTCGCACAAAGTAGTCTTGCCTAAGAGAAGCTATTTGTGATAAGCGGTGCCTCAATCTTTTTCCTCAAAGCTTGAGGTCTCTGCCAGAGTATCACATATCTGAACTAACTATGATAACTTGAAAGGGTAATGCCAACAAGCTCGAAAATTAACTTAGTAATGCAAGGTACCACAAGTAGGATATATAGCTTAATACTGAAGTGAAGTCATGTCAGGCAATGAAATACTGAACATACAAATAACAAAGATAGAGTTAGATGGTCTAAGTAGTTTATGTTACATCCTAAGGACTATTCTTTTCAGGATCAGAAACAAAATTCATACCTTTCTATATCAGTATGCATGCTATTTGATAGTATTTCAGAGAACTTGTTTGCAATCAAACCAACCCAAAAACATGCCTTTTGGAATGTATCATAAGATTAACTTCCTATCTTCTTCCTTCTCTCTCAACCATCCTCCTGAACTGGAAGAACATATATAATAAATCTTTACATCTATCACGTTTTAAAGGAGATTGCAGACACTGATCTAGGCCTACCTTGATGTACCACAAATCCACAGTCAGGGTCATGAGCAACTTGCATTAAAATTTCTTCCACATCTCTGTTTTTTCCAGGAGGGTCTACCAGAGAAGTTATCTTTTGTTGTAGAGTCCTTGGCAAAGCCATTAGTTGTGTGAATTGACCTTCTGGACTTTTATCAATCTGAATTTTATAAAAAGAGAGTAACAGCATACAGTGTTAACAAAAACAATTTCTCTTCTCAAAGAAGTGTCAAAAGTCTTTTGGCTACCTTTGGTCTATGGTAAAGCTTTGGAGCTGCGTATCTCAAAACCCACTTATTTCAAACACAAAAGTCACTGACAACAGTAATGAAAGCTCCTCGTGCACTGGAAAAGGCTGTATCTCAGTTCTGAATCTGAAGAATAACCCAATGGAAAGATGCTGATTTTTATCCAAGGGAAGACTTAGGTATACATATGATCTTGCTGCCTCTGCAAGCAAGTTATGATGGAAATTGTACCATTTCTGCTCTATTCAGTTTCCTTTGAAAATGTAAGAACACTACAATGAAAAAAAAATGGTCCCAAAAGACCACTTATCTCAGTGTTTCTTCTGCTGAATATAATCAAACTATATATCCATACACATATGCATTTAAAGTTTAGTTTGAAAAACATCTTCTCTGCTGTAAAAACACATCTGGTTTGAATAATTTGAAAGAAACATTTATTCCACATTTTCCAGTCTAAATCAGAAATTCAATGACCCTTTTCTGAATACAATGATACCAACATGAGGGTCTGTATACATTTATACAAAATGTGAGCAACAAATACTGAAAAAAAATGCATAATGGAGCAGATCTCTCCAAATCGGAGGAAAATATTAAGAGCCTGATTCCTCCCACACAACTCTTTAGACATTTCATGGAAACATCAGACAGGAGTCTAGTTGCCCTATACTCCCCCTAGTCAATGGGGAGAAAATGATATCCAGACGAATCATCCACTGACTACACGGGGAGCTGACAACGAGCAGACTCCTAACATTATGTGGGAGGAATCCATGCCTAAACCAGAACTATAAAGAATTAGTGTCTGCCTTCAATTGTTTTTGAGGAATCTATTAAGGAAGATTTTTCTCTGTAATTATGAAGACATACACTTTGGGTGGGGGGTTGCTATTCTGTGTTAAACAGTACTCTAGATAGCAGTTATCCTCTTCAATACAAAGAATAAAAGCAAATATCTGGAGCAAGGTATAAGGAATAGAGTATTAAATCACTTTGTTCAAAATTAACAGTAAAACAATAGCATTTAGTCAACAACCTCAGTGATTAACATGGAATTCCAAACAGATTTATTATCCCACAACATATTTGTATTATGCTACTAGGTTTTACATGTACATGTAAAGTAACAGGGAGTGTTATTTTAACTAGTCATCTTCTTGGAGAAAGTATCATCAGTTATGTTCAAAATTCATTTAAAATATTTCTACTGTTAAAGACTTCACAAGCCCACTGATAAGAAAATATGCAGACAGCTGCACTGTAATGTAGATTTGTCCAAATTGTACTCCAAAGTGCTGTGGTAAAATTGTTTACCATACTCAAGCTTGCTTACATCTAAAACAACTTAATGAGATAATTACCAAGGTGACCTGAGAATAAAGAGATAACTCATGTCCATGAGACAATGCATGTTCTTTGTAACTTAAAATGTATACCACAGTTTAGTATTTGCACAAGGACATGCATACTACAATAAAAAAAGAAAAATTGCTACTGGACCTCTGAGTGTGACGCAGCACCCCTAATTACTATTTTTCACTTATATCTTATGCCACAAAGACGGAATTCAAGGCACTGCTCATTTTGGACATCCATTTCCTGAATGTTAGGAACGTATTTATTGAGTATGCGTATTTAAATATAACGTCGGAATTTCATTTGAGCTTAGTCAACTGAACTTTATAACCAGCACACTAGGGTTTGTTGGAGATGCAGTTTTTGGCTGCAGAAAGTTGCACCTCTAAGTTATAGCCTAACCTTTTTAACACAAACTGAATGTTTGCGCTTCACCTCCTATAATAAATACCATATGGAAACAACAGTAAGTTGCACATATTAAAATGATCTTCCCCTGTTCCCTTGCTAGGGCCATTCTCAAAGAAAATGAACGCTAGTTATTACACAGGCAGAAACTGATATTTAAGGCAAGTTTTCTGATTGCAGAATTAACTAAGCAACATAAACATAACAAATAGCAGGAATAATAACTACAACTGCTCGCATTGGCATATGGCATAATTCTTGCCTTCTGTCCACGTCATAAAGCACTTCCACTTGTTTGTTTTAGAAATGTATTGAAGAAGATCACTTACCTCTAACCTTCCCAGATGGTGCTTATATACCACTTGAGGGCAGTCCTGTAATATGTTACTGTACAGCTTCTGAAAATGGGGAACACTAGGTTTCACTATGTTCTGCACCTTTGATTTGTCTTCTCCTATTATCATTCTGAAATCACCTGGACAAAGAAAGAAAACCAGTTAATTCACTAGGTAAAAACTGAAAACAAAACAGGAGAATATAACAGAAACCTAGATGGTACAAAACTGCCATTTAAAACTCTATTCTCTGGTCATACCTATGCCTATGTACTCCACAGTAAGGTTCACCTAATAAAAAATACCATTCAAATACCTTTGAGCACAGAAAATAAGGTTCAGAACTGTGATGTAGCCTCTGCTATGCTGTAACGTCATCAGCTCACATATATCCACAAACGTATCCACATTTTCACTTGGACAACAAAAAAAATTTCAGCTGCCACATCCAGCCTTGAAAGCAGGAAAACGATCATACACCAGTTTTAATAGGTTACCGAACAGTATTAGGTTGACCAGCCACAATAATTTTTATCCAGAAGCAAATAACCTTTAATTTCCTATGCTGAAAGAAAATAACTTGCATTGTCTCTGCATTTCAAGGACAATACCTGAAGCACAGCTCACAGCTCTCATGGTGAGATCACAAAGTCACATTTTCCTCTTAGTTGAGTATTTTGTTAGTAGTTTCAAAAACCAACTTCTTTCAACACCAGTATTGCTTTAGTTACCCTCACACTTTCTTTTGAGATACCTGACTGAAAAGTTTCACAAAGCGTCAGGGAAATGACAGTCTGCAACACAGCATTCACATAACTGCGTCAGACAACGCTACCCTGCTTCCAGAATTACCAAGCAGCACTTAGAGGCTCAGGGCAGCACAGATCAACAAACAATATCCTGAAACGATTCACTTCACTACTTCCTACATTCAGGAGATAAAAGTTGTTGCAAGGTGGCAACTTACTGGTATCAATTTAGTTTATTTCAAAATAAGCTAACCAGCAAAACTAACAAACATTTCCTGCACAAGCAGCACTGTTGCACTGCTCTAAAAATTTATATTAAAAAAAAAATAAAAAACAAATATTTGCAAAATAAAATCATGGAAAAATCCTTTCAGCAGTTATGTGTTCCAAGGGGCCTGATTAAAGAAATACGTAAAATCAGTTTTATCTACTGGCATTCCCCCTGAAAAGTTTAAGTCTTAGTAAAATGGATGCAAAATAAAATATCCATAAATACATCATTGACAGCCCTTTTCTTGAACATTCCCAACGGGGAGTCTTACTGCTTAAGCTTTACTCATGCAGCAGAGCCAATTTCAACCTCTTACAGCATGGTAACTGATCTCCCACTTTTTTAGTTAGTAGCATTGTTTCAAAGGATACATACAAAATATCTTGGTCACTTGTGATCATTGAGAACATCATGACATTCCTGGGCAGGTTGCAGGTAGGCAAGTCCATAGCCCTGTAGCAGGCACGCTTGGCAAGCAACTCATAGCCGTCACACTGTCAGTGCCCTCTCTACTGCCACTCTCAAACAGCTAATGATGCAGGTAAGAAGTGGTGAAATTTGAAGGTGGGGAACATTTCACTTCATACAACCTTTGGAGCATCCCAAACATATTTCGCTAGTATTCTGCATGAGTGTATGACATCTATGCGTACAAAGTTATGTAAAAACAAACTTCTTTCCAAAATGATAACATTTCCATAATCAAGACAGATGATTGCGTAGAGAAAAAACTATGACAGAAAAGCAGAGCAAACTGCAAGAACATCTCACCACAGAAAGAGTACAACGTAATGAACAGTAAGACTCATTAGTGGAATCAAGCTGCAACTTGTAAAACCCTACTTGTGTTTCTCTTTTAAGACAAAGGCACACATTTTCAAGATAAGAAAAAAAACAAAAAGGCAGAAGTTTGGGGGTTCGGTCCTTTCTAGTTGTTAATTCTTGCATTTCTATATAAGCAAAGAAAGTCCTGTGTAAAGTGTGACTCAGACCACACTCATTTATAGTGACCTCATTAAGGATATCAGCATTAAAAGAATAATATTTAGTTACATGGTAATAACGAATTTTATTTTAAGAAAGGTGTAGAGTCATTTGGAGTAATTTCTTCTTTTTTTTGTTTGTTTGTTTTGGGTTTTTTGCCACTTTCATACCTAAAGAAAGGAGGAAATTCTTTTGCCAGAAAAAGGAGCCAAACAACAACCAGTAGGTAAGTGGTAAACATATGTCAAAGAATCATAATCTGGACCTTTCAATTAACTAAATAAGAACCTTAAGCACAGCACGTATAAAAAGTAACGAAGCATTGGTTTGACTTTCAGATGAATTAATATTACACAACAAAAATGAAAAGAATTTTTTAAAGTTTCTGAACAAAATACAATCCATAAAAACCAAAATACAATCCATAAAAATATAAACAAAAAGTCATGACTTGTGTTCAATTAATCATCCACACTTAGTTGTTTGCAAATCAAGCAGGTATAAGAAGTTTTTCTTATTTTCTATAAATAAGTACAATTACTCTTTTCAAGGTATTGTAACACCACAGTAAATATAGTCATTGTAGCATGCAACACTGTAGGTCCAGAACAAGACAGCAGAAGCTTGTCTTAGCTGAAATTCAGGAACAAAACTCAAACTGAAGTGCAGAACCATGAGCTACTGCACCCTTCCTTACCACATTAGGGTGTACTGACAGGCAGTGTTACTATACTTTCCTATACATTAAACTTCTTACCATTTCAGTTTTGTACATGTGGTACAACAGCTCCAACTACAGCTTTACTCCTCAGAGACTTTAAATACCATATACTAACCAGAATAGGAGAGTCCTGCAATCTGCATATAGAGGTCTTCTTCAGAGAAACTTTCTGGTAACATGAGAAAGGCTGCTGTGACTGCACTCTTCAGATTGCTAACAAGAGCAGCTTGCAGCCTGCCATTCTCATTCTGTGTCAGTATTTTCACCTGAAAAAATCAGAGTGGTTGGAAGCAAGACTTCAGGAAAGTACTACTGCAGATGGAGCTAGAAATGTTACTCATTCCAACACAAAAAATAAGAAATTTATTTAAGATTATTTCCTATCATTATGTTACGATAAAGATTAGACCATCCACTTTTTTTTTTTTTTTAAACACAGTGGAAGAGAGGAACATCTTTTTAAGAATTAACAGACTTTTACAAAAGGCTATTTTTTTACAAACACATACAGAACTGTTATAAGCAACAGCATTATCTAATCTCTGAAGAGTTATTCACCTTTCCATACTCATAAATTTAGGATTAATCAAAATAAGAACTGTGAATGCTTCAACAGAAATATTTCATATGTGTTTACGCAATAAGAAAAAAAGCAATCCACTACCACACTGCAAGGGAATGGAAAAACAGCAAAAGAGGAAACTTTTCCTATTTATCTTCATTCTACCTTTTTTTTCCTTTTAATAGGATATAGTAATCTAGGGCATAGAAATGGACTGGAGTAAAACGCAGATCTTAAGAACTTCAGGCAGAAAGCTATTATTACAGAACATTAGACTGATAAAGCCAGTCTGGTTTACAAGATGGCTAACTATGCTCTTTCGGAAACGATTCTCCAAAGAACACTTTCCTATTGTGAGTTTCTATCCTTTTTCAGTGTTCTAGTTAGGCAATACTGTCTTGTTTCACTTATAAAAAGCAGGTTCTTAATACTTGTTTACTCTGGATTATCTCAAAGTTCAAGTTCCACTGGCAGTCACCAACTAATGTATCCAACTCTTGTTCTCACCAAAGAAACCCAGGTGTGTGCAGATGAATTGCACTCCTATGCAACTCTGGTGCCATATGTAACTGAAACAGCTAAGGCATCTCATCAAGTAACTGTTTTCCATTAGGAATGTAAATACTTATTAATGAAGAAGAAAAAACTGAACCCAGATTTAATAAGGAACATAAGGGAATCAGATATAGGTGCTACATAAAATTCTTGCAGAAAGAACATCAACAAAGCAATGTCATGGTTGACTGATAATATATTCAGAGCTTAATGTTTAATTAGAATTAAATATTTAAGAGTGATAAAACTAGAACAGTATCCCAATTTGATTTACTGGTAAATGCAACAGGATACAGGCTGCTCTTTTCACTCCTGCCCTAAAGCATGGTTTTGCCTACCATCAAATCTATGCAATTGTCTGGAATGGGTCCTGAATGCATTTCTGAAAAATGTTTCCCTTTTTTGGTTTTCATTTTAAAAATATGACTTCATTTCACAAGTGAACATTCAAAAATTCCTCCTAACTCTTCTGCATTCTGCTTTGTATTTTCTAGCATTAAAATGAAAGGCAATTATAAAACACATTAAGCTACAATAAATGCATCTACCACAGAGCCTAGAGTAAATCTGACTCCCTTGAAAACCACAGAAAAGTTTATTGAATGCATACAGACTTGTTTAAATAAGATCCAATAAAAAAATGTAGGCGGATCATGAGGATAAACTAATACTTAAAATCTCATCAACTAATTCCGCTGTATGCATTTTCATAGCTTGCTGCTACAAGGAAACCATAACGAAAGACTAGATGGGAAAAGTCTGCGGCACCCCAAGCAATAGCTCAAATTGCTTATACCTTAGGCTAGCCCTGGAAATAGGAGCAAGTTCTGGATATGTTCTAAAACACCAGAGTAAAAACTTTTTAAAATATGAAACTCAGAGATGCTATTCCTCCTCATGGAGGACTTAAAAACTTGCTTTTGTGAAGTGAAAGGAATAATCTCCTTTGCTGAAAATACTCCCTAACATGAGGAACTCCAACACAATTTCAAAGGGAAACAATATCCTAGGCTTCAGAATTTAAATGCATGGAACACTGCAATAGTGATGCCATTTATGAGGAAATTTCAAACAATTCAGACAGCTCCCAGGAAAACAAAGTACAACATTAAGCACACAGGTACGACAAGAATGAGTACTGATTCCTGTTGTGGTAAGTCTGAAATAACCCCAAAATAAATGAAGGCTTTTTCACAGGACAGAGAACTTAAGACCAGAACTATTTACTGTACCACATTATATGAGGGGGAAAGAAGAGCACAGCTTATTCTGGTTTTACAGTATACACAGAATTCATCCAGCTAACGCTACATCTGAGATTTTAAAATTAAATATTTTAAATGAAGGATATATCCAATTTTATAAATAAGCATGACTCCCACTTAGCCAGCACAACAGTTCAAAGTAGGACATGCACTTTCACTGCTAGAAAATTTGTACACAAGAAACTACAAGCGTACTTGTGTACAGAAAGATACTTACAGACAAACAAAATACAAGAAGAAAATCTCATTATAGAATTAAAAGGTTTCAAAAGAACTATTCCAGCTTGCCATTAAGCCACATCGACACTCTGCTAAATATCACACAAGTAAATGGACTTTTTCCATCCTCTTTCCAAAAAAAAAAAATTTTTTTTTTTTTATGTATTTGGACAATGGAGAAATTTTGTAAACAAATCAAGCGTTCTGCCATTCTTTCATGGGAATTTTTATAATGTAAAAAAAAAAAATCTAACCCTCCCAAAATCACTCTAAAAAGTTCAAGATATTTTTAAATACTGTTCACACCCCTCCCTCTCTCTCAGCTCACTTCAAATCATTAAACACTCCCTTCTTTTAACAGTTTCTCCAGGACAACAGTAAATACAACTGCTTATACTGAACCAATACTTGCACGCAATGTTTAACAAAGATTTAGTAACACTTCAGATGCTTTTAAAAATCATCTTCCTCTCTGAAAATATAGCTGTCATTTGTGCTTGCTTCCCCCTCAGGAATCTTGTCAGTTTTGGAGAACTGGCAACCAATTTTATTCAGTTTTTCAGTATAGTTAGATGGGCATTTAGCTAATTGATATTACAAATTTCATTTAGGATGAAAAGCCAGTAAACTTCTAACACACAAACAAAGAAGCCTGGGAAGAAAATTCAGCATTTCTAAATATCAATTCCAAACTCCATATATTCTGCCAAGCATTCTGGAAAGGTTACTTGGTCAAGGCAATCAGTTTATAACAGAAACAAAGCCTTCTGTGAAAATTATGCCAATATTTCCAAGCCAGAGCAAATGTTTCAGCTCATGTGCTAGAATAGCTTGGATAGCTTTCACTCCTAGAGTGACAGCTTTGTAATGGAACACCAGCAAGGCGCTCAGCTCTTCCTCCTCCACACAAGAGCAAGGAGGAAATTCCCAGACAAACTGTTAAACAATATTAATCTGGCTCCAGTCAACTGTGTCCAGAACTAGCACAAATGGCAAATGGTATGCAAGAGATTATAGTGTATTAAAAAAAAATCAACACAATAAGCCTTTTTTGGAGGAGAGGTTTTTTTACATTTTTAGAAGGAGAAAAAAAAGCTTTCCATTACCACCTCTTACAAAGTATATATCAAAACATCAAATCAGATGTGAAGCCAGAACCAGCAGCAATTTGAAACCTATAGAACAGACCCAAACAAATTATTTGGTCATAACTGCAAAAAGAGTATAACTTTTAAAAATCCCAGGTAGTGATTTTGCAGATTATTCTAGAGAAAGAGACAGTTAAAAGATTCACCCAGTAATCTTTTGGTCAAATTCTAGCTCAAGTCCTGCACTCTTTATTCAATCCAAATTCCTGTGAGCTTTATGAAAATAACTTGGACTGATTACTTCTTTTATCTAGTAAGCACATATGCATGAGGATACCTCTGGCCGTCTTGTTAGTGTCCAAACAAAATACCAAATTCTGCCTTGTTGTGCAAGTACACACTCCCTGAATTTAATCAGAAGGCAGGAAGAGCAATTTATAAATACCAAAAAGATGAAAAATTCTACAATAAATCAAAGCAGCAGCAAGTATAGTTACACTGAAAAAAAAAAAAACAGTCTTTGTAGTTAATGTGAAATTCAAAATTCTTCTTTCAGTTATTTTTCTTCAATGTATTAAGTTACATTCTCCATAAAGATAATGGCTGTTCTAGCCTATTTCATGCCATAATAAGTCACTGAAGATAGGGAAAAAAACAGTAATGCTGAGACAATCTATTTAAACTTACACCTCAAATTTTTAATCAAAAGCATAATTAACTTATATTTTGTTTTAAGGCTTGAACTGAATACTCCCAAGAAAATTTAACTTAGTGCTGCTGCCATCTGCTGAAAGCACACTGAATCACACATTTAGCAGGGAGCACAGACTTCACATTTTGTACAACACAAACATGGAAAAAAAACATCCAACATTCTTAGCACATGATGTGATCGGTTATGTATACGTTAACAAGACAATGAACTAGATAGCAACTGCATAGCAAAGCAACTTTCATCTTTAAAGATATTAAAGACTTCCACTTTCTAACTGTACTAAATTTTAGCAACTCCTGTAATGTGTTATAAAAGGTGACTATCTTTTTTTTTTTTTTTTAACATTAAAGGGACTTTAAGTTAGTACAGTCCAGATATTCAAGATGTAATACGGCCAGAAAACTATGGTTAATATACCTAACTTTAGGTTTTTGACATAACACAGAATACACTTAAGGTCTACATTTCACTTCTCTTCTGAGAGATTATGCGACTAGCAGAACTACAGCCCTAAATCAGGGCAGGAGATTTGTTCAGTGCTGACTCAGAGATCAATAACAGCTAAACTACTACTGATAATTTTCCATCTTCGCAATTTCCTCTATTTTAAAGACAGATAACTGAACAGACTAACAGTTACCGGTTTTTGTAGGCGTCCAGCCACATAGAGGGTTTTCCAGTGAAATAAGTCATCAATCAGGGCATCAGTGCTAATTACACCATATTTTATCATCTGAAAAGGCAAAATAAAGAGTTTAGAACAACCATATAGTTGTACTACTTTCATCTTCTGGAACTTACTATAACTGTCATTAATGTTAAAGAACATACCTCTCCAATTAAAAATTGGAGCAAAAAATGAAACATTTTAATGATGTTTACATTTAGTTTCTCTAACAACTTTTCCTTCTAGGTGTTTGAAGCTTTTCTTCCAATATACCTCAGCCACAAAAAGTCTCTTTGATAACACTCAAAGAACTGCCTGAGCATCGTATAAACAATGAGAAGAGCTACATAAGTAAAAAATCTGCACAACAAGTTTGGGTTTTTTTGTTTTGTCTTGTACAAAGTAAAGGTAACTGGAAAAAGCAAGGATATAACATAAAAATAAGAAGGGACAACTATTTACTAGAGAAACATTATATTCAACAGCAGCTTAAAACAGAGAAACTTAATTAGCGTTCCAAAAGTAAACTAGAATTCTAAAGAAAATCAGCATATGGACATCTCATGGAATGCAGGAGGTAACAAAATACTATTTCCTTGCAATTATTTTCAAAAAAGTGGAATGAGAAGATGTACAAAATCCTCCAAGATCCTTTCTAGGTGAGAAAAAAAAAAAAAAAAAAACCAACTTGCAACAAAGTCACACCAGGATCAATTACTAAAGGAAAGGACTTTAAATCCCAAAGAAATCTAGACCCTGAAGAAATCTGAACATTAAAATACAACTCTTCATGCAAAAGATTTTTGAAAGGTTATGACCAGATCTGTAACAGCAAAATATTGCAATAGGTGGAATAATCCACAGTATTGTTATGAAATCAAAAAAGCACAAGAAATTATTTATCTGGGATATGTAAAGTAAACAAAACAATCCCTGCATATTTACAGATATTATATTTGGGGAAGAGGGTTCAGGGAGCTTTCTACTTTTGCCCTTTGGCATTAGAAAATAACTTGTGATTCTGCAATTAAGTTTACACAACTGAAAAAAAAAAAAAAAGATTAATTCTTAACAGTTTGTTAGCAGTCTGCAGATCCCAGATTTCCAAAGATTATCACCAGATCGAGCTGGCCAACTGGACAACACAGGACTACCAACTGTGATATGACTGGATCATTATAACATGAAATAAAGGCATAACAAGAGCCAAAAAATAACAGATTTCATAACAAAGATCATTATATTGATCCTCAAAGCCAAATTCAAAATCCCTTTTTACATAAAGAGAACAAGGTTTAAACCCCAAATTCTCACCTCATTCAGCTGCCTTTTAAACAAAACAGCAAGCACACAACTGGCTCCTGTATCTAGCTCTCCAATCTCATATCAAGAATTCTGATACATATCCAATGTTATTGAAATCATATGTGCCCTGAGAAACTTTAGTTAGGCATATATTATTCAAATGGCCTTTTTCCTGACTGTACTTCATTTAATTTCCTATTTTTCTTAAAGGATCTTGCTTTTATGTACAGTTATTACCACATGTCAAAAATTACTCAAATCAGCACCAAGAAACACAGATACAGCCTTCCCTCTCCTGACCCCTACCTCCATTCCTCCTACCAAATACTGTCTAGGTATGGACATAGAAGTAGGACTTACTAGACAAGTATGACTTGCCTGGAATTATTATTTATACCCAAAACTCCACAGGCCAAGGTGTCAGCCATTAAACACCACAGATGCCAATTACAATTTGCTACGTTAAATATTTGTATGTTATGTCAAACATATTTAGAATGCACTTTACCATTACAATGTGGTCAACTACTGAATTTAAATCTGTGTTTCTCCACAGACGGAAATAGTGAAACACTTTAGAACGATCAAAATTGGCAGACAACAATTGATAAGGAAAATAAATTCAGCTTCTGAGGTGCTTTGGTTGTAAATTCCAAACACCATCATTTTTTAAATGCCAGTGCAGCTGCTCCATTTGCTTAATAATTAGCATGCTGCTTGTGGAAGTTTGAGATGTGAATATTGAAGATACCACTAGTTAAGGACAAGCTACAATAAGCAAGACATGCTTCTTGCACAGAAGTCCACTTTAAACTAATCATTTCAATACCCCACACACGCATTTAACTTAATTTACTCAAATTTGTACTTACCCTACCATTACATGGCACTAAAGTATTGTAGTAAATCCCTGCTCCATAGCTCTGTATATTACTTATCTGCTTTGGCCCAAAAACTTTTAGGAAGGAATAATGACTCCTGTTTTTTAACAAATTCATCATATGCCATGTAACAGAATCATCAACAGCAAATACAAAGTCCAACATATTGTTCTGTGGATACAAAGAAAGATAGTTACTTACAAGTCAGGAAGCAACCAATGATCATCATATTATTCTAACGTTCATGTAATACCCAACTACAGGCCAATCACTGTTTATATATGATTAAAGGAAAAGCACAAGTATTAATGTCGGATGTAATTCAAAGGTTCTGACAGAGATGTTTTCTGCTCTGTCTAGCTAAGCTAGTCCAGAATTTTCCTGTCCTGGTTACATGACCAACCTTCCATCCTCTGAAACAAAAGGGGACATGTGACAACATCTCGGTTGTCCTAGTTCACAGCTCCACACAACAGCATAAACTGTCAACAAAGAGGACTTTTGCTAATACACAAGGCCATGAATTGGCAGGAGATGTGGGCAGATTTTGTTTGGCAAGTTCTACCTGAAAAGAGGGCTGGCACATACGCCAAGAGCTGGGGTTCAGTGAACAACTGGGAGAACTGGTATCTTTTGTGAATCCATCAGAATCCATAAACATACAAAGCAGTTGTCTCCTGTGCACTTTTTTGTTTGGAAAAATCAGTTATATTTGAAAAATTATCCATAAAGTCACTGAGAGCTGGCAGCAAAAAACTACATTTCTATTGTATTCGCTTGCTTTTGTCAGCAATACAAACTGCAATACAAACTCTAGAGGCTTGTAATGTAAAATGTAATGTTATTCTGAAAAAAAAAATTAAAAAAAAAAAATCAATCCACATGTACAGGTTGGAAGTTTATAACCCATACCCACAATAACCTAACATTTGGGAGAATGTTGCTTAAAATTTTTCAGGCCTAATTCTCTTCATAGATCACTAATTCTAGGCAATGAGACAGTCTGTTAACTACCTCTTCTTCCCATCTTTTTGTGCGAGAATGAAAGGTTGTTAGAACTGTGATGTTCTTAACCTTTTCTTTGCAGAAAAGAAAGTGAAACACATTTAAACTGACTTTTGTGGGGAAGGGAACAATTAACAAGCAAGCCCTAAGTGAGTAATACTGTCGTTTGAAAATTTTAAGATGATCAAACGCGCACAAATCACCATTTTCAAGTGGCGTGACCCCCAAACGACGAGGAAGCGCCGAGAACCCAAGTGCAGCTCTACCGGCGACAACACGTTTTGCTGAAGCTACCCGCATGCTGCGAGCATAACTTGGGCAAGCCATAACCGTTGCTTAAACTACAACGGCAAACTGCGCTCCGAACCGCGGCCCGCGGATATAAGGCCTAAGGCGGCACCTGCGCCACAGGTGACCGTCAGGCACCACCCCGCAGGCCTCACGGGAGCCTCCTTTCCACAGCTCCCCACGGAGCTTTGGGGGAAAAAAAAATAAAAATACAAAAAAAGAGGAGGGGTATAAGCAGCAGCAGCTTAGCGTTAGAGGCAGGTTCAGTTCTCCCGCCTTCGGGCCAAGGGGACACCGCCCCCCCCTCCCCCCGTGGCGGCGGCGGCAGCCCCCGGCAGCCCCCGGCCGCCCCGGCAGCCGCGCCCCGCGCCCACCTCGCTGTGCCCGGCCGAGGCCCCCGCCTGCCGGAAGACGCCGGAGCCGTAGGCGAAGGCCAGGCTGAGCTCCTGCGGGAAGTGCGCCAGCACCCGCCGCAACGCCACCCCCGAGCCCGGCACCACCGGCACCGCCATGGCGCCCGCCGGGCGGCCCCGCCCCGCCCCGCCCCTCCTGCCCGGCGAGTCGGCGGCGCGGGGTAGAGAGGCGGCGGCCGCGAGGAGGCGGCGGCGCCGGGCGCACAGCGCCCCCTACCGCCCGGTCCGCCGAGGGCGGCGGCTCCCCGCGGCCGCCCCGTGTCCGGCTGTAGCCGGCCGCAACCGGTCTGAGGGCGCGGCCCCTCCCGCCGCCGCGCCTTGGCGCCGCTCGTCGCCTCTCCTCAGGGCGGGCGCGGCGGCCCTGAGCCCCGCGGCGGCGCCTGCCCGGGCGGGGGCCCGCGGCTCTGCTGAGGCTGCTCTGCGTTTCCCGCCGCTGGGCCCGGCCGGTGCGGTGCGCGCAGGTGAAGCCCCGCCATGGCGCAGCCGGCGCCGCCTTTCCCTGCGGCGCGGAGGTGCCCTTCAGGGTACGGTTCGGCCTCTCACGGCTCTGCGTTCGGCTTCTGCGTTTCCTGCCCTTTTAGTTTAATTTCTTAGGTAATTGCGGTTGTGCGCCCCTTCGGTGATTTTTTTTCCTCCCCCCCTTTTTTTTGTGTGTGTGTGTATCTTCTCCTGATGTTAGGCTTCCATCAGGATTTTTGTGGGCTTTATGCTGTTTCACACCTCTCCCGTGTTCCGCAAACAAAGCCCACAACGTTTAGTCATCGCTGTTGTGTGCTCGATTGTCTCGCTGTGTTTATGAAGTCTTCTGCTGAGCCTTAGTTTTAATTTCAAGTCCTATATAATAAATGCTTATTCAAACTCAGAATATTAAATGTATAAAAATTGCTTATGAGTTTGAAACACATTTTGTTTTTTCATGATTTTCTGCTTTTCTCCATTTATTTTCTCAAAGTTCTCATTTTATCTTACTTGATTTTACGGCTTTCAGAATATCCCTTTTACGCTGTATAATGCTTTGAGGAAAACGATGACATGTTCCAAAATGTTAAATGTGTGCTGAACTTCAAACAAGTGATTAGGTCTTCTGACTTCAGTGGAATTATACATGAGCTTAAAACACGTTAAATATCAGAGGCTCTGATACTCTTTACTGCAGAAAATAGAGTTTCATACTCTATTGATGCATTTAAGTCAGTGTCAATACAACTGTGTCTGTGGTGATAAAATAGCTTATGATAAATTAGCATTTGACCATACAGGAATATTGCAAGGGAACACCTGAGACAATGTTATAGGTAAACGCCACAAACTGACAACCACTCGGGCCGGGTTGCATAAATTCCAATTTATAAAATAATTGAGCAAGTCACAAGTAAGCAAAACAGCGCTGGGTGGCCAGGGAGTCTCCTGCTCCACCAACGGCGTGTACGATCCCCCCCCCCCCCCCCCCCCACAGTCTCCTTATATGCGATTCCAGTTCCGGGTATACATGGCACTTCCTGTAACTTCTGTGGTTGCGCCAGCTGTTGCTAGGGGGTCTTCTTCAGCCCTCTGGTGGTCGTGGGGATGAAGGCTGGAGTCTTCCTCTGCGTTGTGTGTGGTGACCCTCAGGTCATGCATATATTTTACAACTGTGTGACCTCGCCATGGCCATATTAGGCTATCTAAACTAACATCGCCGCCTCGCTGGCTCCACTTAATTATCTCAGGTGGGGTACATGCCCTCATTACAGGATGTTGTGGTTTTAGCCCGTAATTAGCGCCTAGTTTCATCGTAAAATCACTTCCCGATTTGATGTAACAAACTAGCACCTATCACAACAAGAGAGCAATCCTTATCACTGATGGCAAATAATATAAAACTTTTCATACATAAGGCAAGTGCCACCATAAAACTACCTTCATTCTTCTGAAATTTTCTACTTCAAATGAGACAAATAGAACATACCTTTTGAAGTCTCCATTATAAATAGCTACTTTCAGAGAAGAAAAACAGTATACTCAGGGAAGGTGTTCTTACGTTAGAAATAATCACATTTCAACAAAGTGAATTTTTACTATTCTGAATAGTAAGGTCCCAAAGGTTTGCATTAGCATGGTCCCACAGTGATTGAGGTTTGGAGTTTTTTTTTTTTTTTAATCTAAGATCCTGATTCAGTACTCATTAGAGTCTTTGCACTTATTTAACTAGCCACGTCAGATCATGGACCTTATCTTGTTCTTTATTCATGATTCATATACTTCACGGCACGCATAATATAAAGAGCAGTAGCTTTTGCTGAGCTCACATTCAAAAGCCTTTCCTACTGCATAGGTGAGCAAAATATTTTGCATAGTTTTTGAGAGGAGGATCTAACTGTAAAAAGCACAACATAGTGTAGTATCCAAAGAAACATTTTTTTTTATTTTTAATACTTGTCATCCTGACTAAAATGTTGGGGTAAAAATATATATTAGATGAAAATTTGACTATTTAAGGGTTGGCTTTATGTAGGTTTTTAACTAGTTTTACTAATGTGGCAAATTCTTTAGCACCAGTATGAATAAATTGATTGAACATTCCATTTGTTGGACTAGATAGTCTCCTGAGGTCCCTTCCAACCTCAACCATTCTGTGATTTCTCAGTATATACTAGAAGACTTTTAAATCATGGGAGTGTTTGTTGCATGCAGTTATAAGTGGTATCACCTGTCTGATTACTAAACAATCTAATCTGATGACTTAATTTAAATTAGCTGACAAAAGCGGTATAAATAGCTGGTATTGCTCAACTGCTTCTTCTTGTCACCACTTACAAAGCTTTACAAGGAAGCTTTCAAGCATCTACAGTCATTTGTTGGTCAGCTTTCTTTCCTAAACTCTTTTCTTCTTCTTTATAGCTACCTGTCAACTTAAGAAAGAAGAAATTCCATAATTCTCCATGATTAATTTCAGTTTAAAAATGAACAAAAGAGGGTAGGACAATAGTGGCTCACTGCTACAATTGTCTGGAGGAAAACCTAAGTAAAGAGAAGGTATGGAAATGTTTAAATGAGATAAGGTATTATATATGGAAATTATTTGATAACATGAAAGATCACTATAGCA
This sequence comes from Apteryx mantelli, assembly GCF_036417845.1. Lineage (NCBI taxonomy): Eukaryota > Metazoa > Chordata > Aves > Apterygiformes > Apterygidae > Apteryx > Apteryx mantelli. The sequence continues at coordinate 9,252,385 of NC_089989.1, read as the reverse complement.
GCCTGGTTTTATATTGCATGGTCTGGATTGTAGCTGAAAGGAAAAACATTCCCTTTCCTTCAGTATTAAGTTTGTTTAGCAGATTCAAGGAACTAATTTGTTATTAAACTGAAGTCCAAGGCTGGTGGTTTGCTTAATTTCTGTGAACTTAAAACAAAGCAAAACATCTAAATTGGAAGTAATTCAGAATTAAGGAGAAGGACATCATGCTTCTATGAATTCGCTATGCCAAATTTATCGTGCCTATTTGTTTGGAAGTTAGAGCTCTGAAAATAGCTCTGAAAGGTAAGCAATTCAAATTCCATCTTCCCAGACTAAGCCTAATTTCAGGAAATCAGAAATAGCAAAAGATCACAAAATGATTTTTACTTGAGGAGTGAATGGATGCTATTGACCCAGAACAAGCTTACTCTAATAAATAAGTGAAAAGGGGAAAACTTGTTTTGAAAAGGAACAGATTGGTAACCTTTCAGAAGACAGTTTTTATGCCATTAACTAATATTTAAAAAGGTAAAAGCAAAATCTGTGGGGAGATAAGCTCTCTGGAGCATTTTTGCTTATATATTTGTGTATTTGAGAAAATTTGGGGAATAAGGTCATCAGAGTAGTGCAGAGGTGTCCATCCAAATCCTTACCCTAATAGCCCCAAACCATTTACTTGAGGCCTGCAGGTGGATTTTGTTCATATAACTTGAAGGCCATAGTTTTTGCCGTTCTTACAACTGTGTCCTTCAATGTGTTTCCTTAACTGGCTTTTATGTGTTTTAAGTTAAATCTAAGATGTGTTTCTTGCATCTGTTAATGGCTCTTAAATTGGTCCTGTTTCTAATAGAACAGTTAATTTTGAGGCTAATAGCTTGTGACTTGGGACAAAATTATGAGAGTTTATAAAGAGTTTATCTGAAAGCGTATCTAAAGTTTATCTAAAGTTGTCTTATGTCTCTTACCAGTTTTTAACTTAGACTCTAATCTGTTTTTCAGTCTAACTTCTGCTTTGCTAACTTTGGTAAGAAAATCTGCAAACACCAGAAGGTCTTAGTTTCATTTACACTTTCAGCCAGCACTGCTGTTGAAGGGAGCAGTTTTTTTCTATCTGCTTGTACCAGTGTAGGTGTTTGCGTGGCTACATATGAGAACAGATTGGAGAATTGATGTGGGTTAAAACAAACTTTTTTTTTTTTAAACCAGGCTAGTTTTAATCAGGTCACCAATGTGTTTTACCACATATGTTTGTGCTGCTACAAGCAGGATAGAGATTAAGATTTCCTCTTCTGTTGACAGTGCTGGTTCAAAAGATACAAGTACTTACTTTTTATAAAATCTTCTCGCTTAGAATCTTGGCTGTGATTGATTCCGTGCATTGGAGTTGTGTAAAGAAGGATAAAGAATTGTGTATGTTGTGCAATCCTCTTTTTCTTCCCTTTTTTCTTTTTCAGTTTAATTCTAATATTTACTGCAATATATTTCTCTTTGAAGAGCATGACAAAAGTCAAAACTTGAGTCTTTATTTCACTTTTTGCCACTGGCAATGAAATGCAATAAATATCTCCCACATAACTAGAAAGGTTATCTGTAAGCATTAGTGTAGCTTTTGTTTCTACCATGGTGGCATGTTCTCTAGTCCTTTGGAGTCAAGGAGTCCAACGGATGTTGACTTTGTTCAGGGTCTGTGTTTCAAATGGTATGTGCTGCTCAAAACAACAAAGTATAATATCATAGATGGTTTCAGTGTTAGCTGTTTACAGAGCTGTCTTAATACCAACATCCTCATTTCCAGCTAAAAATAAGTTTTCACTAACTTAATACAGAACTCGGAGTACTTACGGCCAATAAATCCATGAGTAGATCTGACAATTTGGAATTGGGCTCAGATTTCCTGTGCACTTCTGTATGGGCCAGTGGATCTTCTCCACAGTGTTAGAACTACTGTTTGTTGCATGGTGGTGAAGTACCTTGCTTGTGGTGGTGCTGCCTCCAGCAAAACTGCCAACTTTGTGTCCTTTCATTCTTCAGTAGTGGAGAACCTGTCCTACTTTTCCATAGCATGTGTGTGTTGGAGGGTGGTAGCCTCCTAGTAAGAACAGTTAATACCTGTGATGTTGGTAACCATTGTAACTATATTCAGAGTAATTTTTCATAAGGTAGTGGCAGCGTCTGGAACCCAAACCTCTATCATATTGTTCGGTTTAAATTTGCCTGTGTGCCTGTGCTTACAGTATTTTAAATTCTCCATCGCTTAAAAAGTAAGTTTTTTAGAGAAAAAGCATGGATTATGTAAATTCTTGCTGGTGCAGCTGCACACTGATGAATTGGCTTGCTGTCTGTATACAGTTAACACCAAACACCACTAGGTGTCCTTTGTTGCTGTATCAAGTCTGGATTACCTCCTTGAGATACTGCTGTGGATTCTAACTGAAAATACTGTTTTGTTTTGTTTAAAAACAAGCAAAAGGGGGAACGATGACTCATAAACCTTTTTGTTTAGTTTTGAAGAGTTCAAGGTGTGATGATACTTGGAAGTTTTTAGGAAATGTGTGCTATTTGTTCCATTTTGTTAGTAAAGCTTTATTTTTTCCCAAGAGTTTATTTGTGACCCTGTGACGCATCAGTATCCAAGGGATTATTCTCCAACAAAGACAGATAAATACCTGGATACTTCTAGTTTTCTCCTCCAAACCTGTTGCTGAAACCAGTTCATTCATTGCCACCAAAAAGACTTTCCCTTCTCTTGCTGTGGCTGATTATTATCAGGCAACAATAATAGTCAAGATAATAAAAATAAGTATAAAAATTAGTTAAATTCTGAAATCTATGGCTCTCCCTCTGGCTGTGGTTCTGGCTGCTTGCTAGTTCTAGTCAGGAAGGGCTTTCAGTGGCAGACTGGCAATGTGTGAAAAATACAATTTTTATAGCAACGCTAATCATTTTGTGGGATGCAGTGAAACATCAAGTGAGACAAGAATCGTGCTGAGTTCCCGCTGGTGGCATACTATAGGCTGTTTCACGCAAGGCCAAGTAGACTTTTTGTTCCCAGGAACTTCTGAGCTGTGGGGAACTGCCCTCTGTAAGAAACGGACTGCAACATATTGCCAGCTGAGATTCTGTTGGAGCTGGGAGCAAAAATGAGCAGTAGTCTTGACACTTTCCTTGTTGAATGCCTTATACTGGTACCCTGCTCAAAAGCTTTTAGGGAAGTTGCACCTTATTTTGTGTGTGTTTGAATAAGAATAATAGTGGAATATATCTGCTGATTTTTTTTTCCTATTTTTTTCCTCCTTTGTGGAGACATCAAACAGCAACAAGCTATGATACTCCCTCATGTCATTTTTAAACAGAACAAATGGAGTCATGGGTCCTAGTTTAGCTTAGCACTCTTGAATTTTTAACAACACTGTCTCTAGAAAGGTGACAGAACTCTAGCTGTACTTGCAGTGACCTTAACCTACAACAACAGCAGATGTTGACTGGCCTGTGGCTGTATTCATCAGAAGTACTGAGGTAACTGATGAAACACCTCCTGAAGGCAACTTCATTAACAAGTAATTACAATGGTAGCAGTGCTTCCAGGGGCATTGTCCGTAATAGCGTATTTCCTTATCATCCTTTTCTTTATTCTAACTTGTGGATACTTCTAGAGCATGTTGCATGATTACCTATAATGCTTATTAAGGGCTTGTTTTTCCTGTGATATGTATAGACTCCTGTTCTAATGGCAGCAAGCCATACGAAGTGTATTAGGCTAAGGGTGTGATGGTTTGAGGTTCTGAATGCCTACTGTGCATTCTACAATGGTTTCTTGATATTTCTACATATTTTAGCTGATTAAGTATTGAGAACAGCCACTACATTCCATAATATTGATTTTCATTTAAAGCAACTACTAAGAAATAATTGTATCTAGAGATATTCCTGAGATAGGCAGCTCTGCAGCTTTAATTTGGTCCATGAAAGAGCAAGATTTTTGTAGTGTAATTGTACACTGTGTGTGTTGGTGGAATTTGGTTGTATAACAGCTTGAATTCAAAAGTATGCATGACATATTTTTGCCTGCAATTGAACAGTTTATTAGACTACCTTATTAATATACTAATATGTTTGAATCTGTTCACAAGCAAGGCAGTTCTCATGCTCCAGTACAGTACGCTGATCATTTATTACCCTAATAATATTAGGCACTCTAATTTGCATATTTTCATCATTGTGTATTACTAAAGCAGTACTGAAATTCTTTACACAGAAAAAAGAAAAAGAATAAAAAGAATCATTAAGCAGAATAAACAGCAAGTGACACTGAAAAATACACTACAGTTTGATATTTCAAGCTAATGCATGTGTGGGCTGTGTGAAAGCACAAAGAGTTTTTCTCCTACAATCTTTCTGTAACTCAGCTATTAAACAAGTAGGTTGTACTGCTGTTTTCCTTTACCTGGCTAGGCTGGTCAAAGCCCCTGATGTCCTGAAGCAAGGGAGAGAAGAGGAAGGTGACTAGTGCAAACTGGGGTAGAGATGAGTGAAGGTGGAGACCTAGAAAATGACCAATGACCAGTTGATTACTGCATCTTCAAAATGTCATTTTAGGCAACTTGTTTCATTTTTCATAAAATAGTTGGTCTTAGTCAGGAGGATGTTTTTTGTCCCTCATACAGTCTTAATTTATGCTCCCTGTTTTTTCCTTCCTCTAGACAGAATGGGACAGTTGATTGCTATAAATAGGCTTATTCCCTATATGAAAGGGAAAATTGTCATTATAGTTATTTATGAAAATACTCACTTATGTCATATTGTTGTTATCAGTGAAACCCCAACTTTTATTCCATCAAGTAATGTGATAAGCTGATTTATTTCAAATTGTTACAGTGGGAAATATAATCAGTTTAATTCATATTCTGTGAAAATTGGAGCTTTTAATATTGACTATAATTAATATTGCCGTGACATTATAAACTCCTAATAGATCATGTTCATGACAACTGAGAAAACATGTATCTTTGGATATATTTTGTATGCTAATTTAGAAATGACCATGCTTATCTGCATTTCACGTGGACTTTGGATATTTGCAGTGGAAATGCAGAGTATTTAAATGGGCATTTTTATATGTCAACTCAGTATAGTTAAGTATCCTACATGGTTAATGTTTTCATTTTCTTTTATTGTATCTTCTAAATGGTGCTCCATTAGGTGCCCAAGTAGATTTGTCTGAAATGCTTGCAGTGCATGTTTGCAGTTCACCTGAGTAGTGGTTATATTTGCTTTCTTATTGAGCATTTAATTCTGTAAGGCTTTGTTTCCCTTATTTTAAAGAATCTCCGAGGATCTGAACTACTTTGCAGAGCAGCAGTTATAAACTAGAATGTTTTGTAATGAGTATGATGAATGTTTTTCTTTTGTTCTCTCTTGTAGTTCTTTGAAGAAGTTTGTATAACATAGTATCTTAAACTTCAGTGCACTCATATTGAATAAAGGAAAAAGAGAAACTGTTGAATATTAATTTCTACTAAAAGATTTTTTTTTTCACTTAAAGGTTCAAAACTGTTGCAAAAATTCAGATAATGAGCATGTTTTGCCACAGCCTTAGCAAGCTGCCTTGTTGATTTACTTATGGATGTATATCTTAGATGGTACATAGCTTTAGCTACTGTTCTCTCATAAAGCTGTGTTAACTATTTTGCTGGGAGGATGCTGGCTGTAATAATTCAACATTATATTAAACTATTAGTTAATTTGACTTACCCAAATCATGATATAGAATGAATTTAGTCATTCATAGTGTTGTTAGAGAATATTGAACTGAAGCTGTCTAGAATTAATTGCTTAGCATAACTTGCTTAGCATTAGTAGCTAGATTTGCTGAAGCCTTAGGCCTCGGGCCGTGAACTTTTAGTTAGATAAGTAAAAGGGGGCCCCAGAGCTGATTCAAGCAGGAGAGATAAAGAAGCTGCATGGATGGCAGGAGTAGTTAACCTTGAAGATAAGAAGCAGCCTGCCTGGAGACAATGAAGGGGCCCAAGGAAGAAGGGGAAGAACCCAGACCTAACTGTTACTATTGGTCCAAACTATCGCTTGAGGGGTGGGGAATTTAGATTGTAAGGGTATAATTGCCCAGGGATTTCTTTGTTCGGGGTCCCTCTTCGGAGGCACCCAGCTTGAGCTGTAATTACCGCGCGTGTATCGCTAAATTTTGTTTTTCTTCAATCTGACTTCGAACTTCTGCCTCAGCAGGAACCTAGGGTCGGACCCTGTTATGGAGGCCGGCGAGCCTGATTTTCCATAACGTCTCCTAAGTGGCTCCTCCAAAGGGATGTTTCCTGAGCGCCGCCAGTGCATCTCTGAAACGTGGATTGTTTTCTGTGCTCTACCTGCAGTTGTATGACGTAAACAACTGAACAAAATAGATCCTCGTCGTATTGGCGTAGATGAGGAGGGAGGCAGAAGCAAAGAAATTCAGTCGCGTATCGTAAGTCGAATAAGCAGTGACTGCTCAGCATGTAAGACTGTGCCCAAAGACCAGTGCTAAGATTAACGGAGTGCCTAAACTCCACCGTGTTCTGGTCTCCCCCTGTTTTGGAACAGATATCTCCAAGCTCGTGTACAAACCTTCCCATTTCTTTGCGTCTGCTGTATAGAGGCTTGGGCTTCCATGCCATGTGGCAGAGGTAGAAAGTCCCCTGCAGTCTCCAGAAATGTTTTCTGTGTCTCGTTACTTTTCCCTTAAATAATTCCCCCTTAATGCTCGTAGATTCTCTAACGCCGGAAGAGAGCACGGGCTAAACTTGCGAGCAGCCCTCCAGGGCTGCTTTGGCACATGGCAGCAGTGCTGGGGCCCCGGGAGGAAGGGTTTCGGCGCGCGGGGCTCTCTCCCCGCAGCGCCCCAGCACAGCGGACCTCTGCCCAGAGCCTGCTGCCAGCGCCAGCCCTGCGAGCGCCCTGCGGGAGCGCCCCTGCTCTAAGGCCCGGGCCCTGCTGCCCGACGCGTGCCTGAGGCCCCGGGTGTGCGCAGAGCCCCGCCGCGGGGACGGGGGGCCTGGGGGACAGCGGGCAGGCTCGTGCTGTGCTCCACCGCCAAGGGCTGTACGTGGGACGCCCGTTCGCCCTGGGCTCTGGGGCTGTGGGCCATCCGGGCCAGAGGTGCCCGGCAGGATCCACCCAAGCCCCTGGGGCCAGGAGAGCCCAGGCTGCATGGCCAAAAGGCCAGGGTGCTGCACGGGCACCCGGTCACCAGCACTGCGAACTGCTCTTGTCCCGCAAAGGAAGCCCGCGATTTCCCTGGCTCCGCAGCTCCCAGCACCCGCCCTTGGCTCCGTCTCAGCCCAGCCGGCCTCCTGAGGCCAGCAAGGCCAGAGGCACGTGGACAAGGCGCTCGCCAGGTCTGGGGAAGGTCTTGCCAACAGCTGGCGAGAACAGAGCCCCGCCGGTGCCCTCCCCGAAACCAGCCCCCGAGAAAGGCGACGGAGGAGGAAGGCGAGGAAGAAAAGTGAGATCTCCCAGCACCGCTGAGATTAGGTGGCACTTTTATTCTGCAGGGGGCAGGGGATTGGTGCCGTTGTTGGGGCTGCCCCACGGCTCGTCCTGCGGGGTGTTCAGGACCGGCTGTAAGGATGTTGTGTCCGGCGGAATAGCCGGGAGCGTCCTGGCCGTCGCTCTGGCCCTGGCCGTCCTGCCTGGGGGCTGCTCTCAGGAGCCGGAGAGGTAGAAGACGACTCCGATTTGTCCTGGCTGCTGGTTTGGGAGGTGGCCAAGTCCGATGCGGATGTGGAGGGTGTAGCGGAGTCGGAGGATGACTCTGATTTGCCCTGGCTGCTTGTGCTGCGCTTGGCCAGGTCTGGCTCCGAGCTGGAGTGTGTAGCAGAGCTGGAGGAAGACCCTGATTCTCCCTGGCTTCTTGTGCTGGGCTTGGCCAGGTCCGGCTCTGAGCTGGAGTGTGTAGCGGAGCCGGAGGAAGACCCCGATTCTCCCTGGCTGCTTGTGCTGGGCTTGGCCAGGTCCGGCTCTGAGCTGGAGTGTGTAGCGGAGCCGGAGGAAGACCCTGATTCTCTCTGGCTGCTTGTGCTGGGCTTGGCCAGGTCCGGCTCCGAGCTGGAGTGTGTAGCGGAGCCGGAGGATGCCGCCGCTCCTGGCTGGCTGCTGGTGCCGGGGCCGGACGGCTCTGGCTGTGCCCTGGGGGCTGTAAGGGAGGTGGGAAGGTCAGCAGCACGGCCCCGAGCCCTTGCCTGGCCCTGGCCCGAGCCCGGGCACCTGGGTGCTTTGCCTCTTACCGGGGCCCCTGCCGGCGCACCCGTCGCATTCCCAGGCATCCATGTCGGCTGCCACAGCCGAGCACCGTCGGTGCGTCCCTTCGGACGCGCAGGAGGAGCATAAGAGCAGCTCCCAGGGCCTGCGGAAGCAAAGGGCAGAGCTCTTGCGCTAAGTGCCTGCTCCCGGCACGACGGCATCTGCTGCCGCCCCGGCAGCTGCCACGCTGCAGCTTTGGTGACGTACCCGCTCTCCTCCGCCTGCTGCCTGCCTTCCCGATGGAGGCACTGGCCGGCATCACACTGGCTGTGCCTCTCATAAAGTTCTTCGTATCTCCCGTCCTCCTCCCAGGCTGGTGGTCTGCAGAAGAAGGAAGGGAAAGGCATGAGCCTCCCCCGCGTCGGGCACGTGCAGGACGTCCCTGCTCTCCCGGCCCCCCGCCCCGCTTCCAGCTCCGTGCGGAAGCAGGGCCCCGGCTAGCCGGAGCCCTGCGGGCCAGGACTGCCTCGGGAGCCCTTGGCCCGGCACAGCCCTTGGGCCCTTCTGCCTCGGGAGCCCGGCACGAGGGCAGCAGGAAACCAACCTGAACGGGACCAGGATCCCCATTTTTAACATTTCAGGAAGAAACTTCCTCTTGTTTTTGCATTGCGGGCAGCGGAAGCATTCCCTGCCCGCGCTGGTGGCCTGTCCCTGCGGGAGAGAGACAAGCGGCGTTCGCGGGGCGCTGCTGGGCCCCGGCGGTGCCCACGGGGCGAGGGAAGGCTCCTACCTGGATGCAGCCCCGGTGGAACCAGGCCCCTTTGCAGGACGGGCACACCATGGTGCCGAAGGACAGGTTTTCGTCCACCGGCTCCATGCAGATGATGCAGGCGGTGTGTGCGTCGGGACGCACGGGCACCGCCTGCTTCGGGCGGTGCTCCGAGCAGAAGGACCTGGGGTGAACATGGAGGAGAGGGGCAAGGTCAGGAAGCGCTGAGGCCTTCCACGATGCCGAGAGGAGGGCAAAGGGGGCACAGAGGAGCCCTCCGCAGCCTGGCTCTGGCTCCGGCAGCTTCCCCGGCTGCTCGGCCAGCGCCGGCACGAGGCCCGTCGAGGCAGGGAGGCTCCGGCGCCAGGGCCGGCAGCCCTTACCTGTATGCCTTGAAGAACTGCGTCACGCAGCCGTTCTCGGAGGCGCAGGGGAGGTGGAAGCTGCGGCTGCAGCCCTCTGCCTGGCAGTTAATTGCGGCTCCGCGCTCGCCGCAAGCAAAGCAGCTCTGCAAAGAGCGCGGCAGCCGCCGTCAGCAACGTGCGCTGGGCCTCCGCGGCCAGCCCCACACCCCAGGAAAGGCCCCGGGATCCGGGCCCTGCCGGCTCCCATCCCGCGGAGCCACCTCGCGGATGAGGTTGCTGCCCGCGCTGGAGCTGCTGGGCAGCTCCTGGGAGCGGGAGCGTTGCCCGGAGCCGCTCGGGAACACCGGCATTTCCGTCCCGTGGAGCTCCCGTCCCTGCCAGCTCCTCACCTTCTGGCCTGCAGCCTTGACTTTCTGGTTGATGTCCATGGGAAAGAACCCGCAGATCCCTTCCCACTCCATCCCGCGCTGCTCCAGCCCGCTGGCGAGATACTGCAAAGTGGGAAAGCGCAGGAGCTCGGCAGGGAGCTCCGAGGGCCGGTGCCGGCCGAGCCGAGGGAGCCTCCGGGGCAGCTCACCAGGCAGAGCTCATGGACACACAGCCCTTCCTTGCGGTGTGTCGGCCCGCAGACGTCCACGCTGACATCCGCCCGGCGGCAGAGCACGCACGCTGGAGGGAGAGAGCACCCACGCCCGCTGCTGAGCCCTGCCAGGCCTGGGCCAGCGTCCCGCGAGACCTGCCGGGCCTCGCCCAGCCCCGGCTTCGCTGGGCAGCGGCGCCAGGAGCTGCGGGAACGGGAGCTACGGGGACGGGAAGGGCACCCTCACCCTTCTCGCTGGAGTCAGGCGCCTTCCTCTTCATCGTGACCGCAGGGGTGGTCAATGGAGCGTTCCGGAGAGCCCTGGCCGCAGACGCGCCGGGATTTCTCTTCCAGATCCTGCTCTGGCGACCCTGCCGGAGAAGCGGGTCCCGGGTGAGTTTGCGGAGTGGGAGCCCGGAGCCGTGGGACAGGGACACCCGCTCCTGCCCCGGGAGCCCCGTGCCAGCCCCTGCCTCCCCTCCTGTCCGTCCCCTCCCGTCCGTCCCCTCCCGTCCCGTCCCGTCTCTCTGCTCCTCTGCGTTTTCTTCACCTCCCCGAGTCGTTCGGAGGCGTGCTGCCTCCAAACCTGGGCCCTGCTGCCGCCGCAGCTCCTTATATGCAGCCCGGGGTGGCCGTGTCGCAGCGATGCGGTGGCCGTGTCACAGCGAGGTGGTGGCCGTGTCACAGTGGGCAGCAGGTCGCCGAGGGCTTTCGCGCCCCTATTTGGCCTGCAACGGTGGCCATGTCACAGTGGGCAGCCGCTGATGCGGGGGAGGCTGGGAATCTGATGCCATCGTTTTTGTATAAAAGAGAAAATAAAACAAAGTATTTGCAAATTGGTACAGTGGGATGTGAAATTAGTCCTAGCTTACATCTTAGGAGAATGTGTGTACATGTGCTTGTGTGTGCTAGCCACTTCCAGCAGGAATCTCACTGGGATGTGAACAGGGAGGATTTCTTGGAATGAAGCTGAAGGTGCGGGGTGCATTGATGCTAGGAAAAATCAAAGTTTAAGTCGATACCAAGGCTGCTGAATGGAGCACGGTGGTCATGGAAGTGCTGGTGTGGACGGGACAAGGGTGTCTTGACTGCTGATGTTGTCCAATCCTGTCCAGTTATTTAATTGTGTAGCCAAGGCCATTATGATCCTAAATTAGTAACGGAACACACGTGCTTTGCCTGCCCTTGACAGGTGAAATGTTTTATCTCCCATGAGCTGCTCTGGGGGCTCTGGGACGTGCCTCGCGCCCAGCAGTGGCGACGGCAAGCTTGTTCCCTGAGCAATTCCAAGTGCGTCTGTAAGAGTCCTGCAGAGCTTTGGATCGGTTCAGGGCTTGGAAGGGGAGTTAGAGAAGGGAGGTTGAGCTGTTTTGTTTGCGAAGGATGCAACGGTTTTAGATTCACACGTATTCTGTTAACGATTAGGTATTGCAAGGTATCTTTGTATGCTTTCCTTAAGTGTATTGATTCACCTTAATGGAAGTTTTGCAGGGCAGCTGGAGCGAAATTTGATGCGTAAATCTAGCTTTAACAAAGTACCGCTGTATGTGTAAATTCAGTAGGTATCTAGCAGGTTGGAGAAATAAGAGAAGTTGCGTTGCAGCCTTCGGAGTGTTTTTTGGTGGTGTGTTTTTTGGGTTTTGTTGTTGTTGTTTTAATTAGTAAGGTATGTATGGAATCTTCTTGCCAAATTTCAAGGTTGCGACTGTCTTCTGCTGAGGACTTGCCTGTCCTCACAACCAACCAACCTTTTGGACTGCAAAGCTATTTGCTTAAAGGTAAATCCTTTCATGGTACTTCATTTTAGAAAAAGAATGTATAGTTTTTATTTCATTAAATAACTGGGAAAGCAGTATTAACTGGAACAGTTTGTTGGCAGGAACATTGTCACTGCAGCTCAGTGCACAAGAAAGAACTAATTTACTGATCTGCTTTCATCTGACTGCTAGAAATGTTCATCATGTGGAAATGTATTTTAAAGTATAGCAGTGCAAGAAAAAAAATTGAGTACGTTTGGCAGAAGGTTAAATATTTTATTCGAATACTGGATGCCTTGGGTTCTGTTTCAGTGATGTAATTTATGCTGTTGAGGGAAGTGGCATGTGCAAGTATAAACTGTTGTTTAACTATAGTGGCTAATTCCTCTTCCTCTCCCACTCCAACCTTCCAGTCATTGCGTGGAAAACCCTATAACTACAGGTAGGCACTTAAGGACAGCTTAGGTCAGATGTGCAATGGATGTGAAGGAGATGGAGCTAAGCAGCAATGGATGTGAAGGAGATGGAGCTAAGCAGCATGTAGGGAAATTACAAATTTGAAGTCTCCAAGCAGTGCGCCTGTGGTACAGAAATTCTTTACTGGCCTTTGTAAATTGCCCAGTTTATTAAATAAAGTAGAAACCGAATAGTCTTAGACCTCCCCCATATATACAGCCTCATCTTCAAGTGTGTTTGAATTCCCAAAGGCTTTGCAATACTTAGCCGCAAAGATGGGCCATTGAACTGAATCAAGCAGCAAATCCTAGTTTTTGAGTATTTGGAACCATCATGGATTGTACTAATACCACCAGATTCTCTTGTTTCTCACCATTAACAAAAATTACACCAAAGAACCCGGGATGAATTTTAGTTAAGTTATTGTTGTATTTATTTTCTTTTGAGGACCGGACGGGACTCCCTTTGGAGCCTGTAGAGCTGAAATTTTTAATTTCTCTGAGGGTCAGTGGTGAGCAAACTTGCAGCACTGGCTCTCTCCCGCCCGAGTAGCTGGGGCACTGCTGGCGCTGCTCTTTCCGGCCCGGGAGCAGGAGATTGGAAGTGCGGATGCAACCTGGCTCCTCCCGCAGGGCGGTGCAGAGCGCTACCGCTAAGCCCCTGGGCTGGCCCGAATCAAGTCTTGTAAGCGTTGTTTATTTATTTCAAAATCATGTCTCTGTACGTTGGAGGCGGTTCAGTCGATTGCAGTAAAATTTAGGATATAATGGCTACAGTCTAGAATTCAAAACCAGCAAAAGAAGCTTTTTCTGACTCTGGTTTAAAGAAAAAAAAAGACACGTCTGTCTAGCTGGTGCCCCCCCTTGTTGCGCGCGTGCCCCCCCTTTGTTGCACGCTCGCGCATGCGCCCCCCGCTTTCTCGCGCGCTCTCGGTATTTGAACCCCTCATTTGTTTTCCACCACCGTTCATTTTACTGGAGTAAGTGAAACTTCCATATTAAAATAAAAGTACGTATGGGAAACGGTTGGTTTCTGTGAGAGTGGAAAATAGATTAATCTAGGACCGGTATTTGCATAAACCACTTGGAGACCACTTATTATTTGTTTCACTTTCTCAGTCCTTCCCTTCTGTGAGAAAACTTACTGCTTGTGTAAAAACTCAAGATGTCTCTGTACAGTAAGAAAAGGTGGATTAGAAATCAGAGGTTGAACTGTTGAAGGAACGGAAATGGAATCACAGTGCTGAGCTGGAAGAACAGGAGAAGAAAACCAGTGGAGATCAATGTGCCTCTGCTGCGAAGAGTCCGTGTGATGAAGCGAGTCCAGAGAGCACGTGATGATGGATATACCAAAGCTCGGACAATAAAACCTGAAGCTGAGAAGTTTGGTCGGCAATTGAAGGAAGCTTAAGGAGCTTTCAGAGCAGTGGTGAGAGGCAATGTTGTGGATTGGATCATTCAGCTTGCTAGAGGGTGACTCAGTCTCTGCAAAGGGTATTGCAGGAAAAGCAGGGTGCGGTTGCAGCCATCAGTACGGGATTTAGAGAGGAAGACATTGACTAAAGTGGACGAATGTGGAGCTAGTTGGTACAGTCCAAACCGTTTTGATGCAGATACTCCAGTTGACCTGGAAAACGCATTCCTTTCCCTATGCTTCTTTGCAAAATGACTAAGAACAAACAACTCAGAAGGGCTCTCTCTCTCGCGCAGGACCGTACGGGCAGCCCTGATGCAAAAGAATGGCCGTCATCCACAATTTCTCCCAAACTCCGACACTCCCAGAACAAGTTTTCTTATCCTGTGAATGCGAATGTTTAGTTCTGGTGTGGATCGTAGGATGCAGGGAGTTCCTGGCAGCAGGAAGTCGAGTTGTGGTGCAGACCATGCCTTCCCCAATAATATACATGGTGTCTGCAAGACCTCCAAGCAGGCAGGTATCAAGCCCGCAGTAAGCCCAGTGAATCCTAGGTGTAATGAATTGGGGAAGAGCAGTGGGGAAAAATGAAAGGTTTTTGCCGAGGTACTGTATGGATTGCTAATGGAAGGGTATGAGTATGAGTGCGCACTATCAGTGTATCAGAGAAAAATTGGCCGATTAAGTCGCAACTTGGTCTTGAATGAGCAAAAGAAAGAATTTGGCAAATACTGTTTACTACAGATCCGCTTACTTTAAACAAGGGAGGAAAAACAGTTTTACAACAATTTGGGTAAAGCAGGAGACCGAAACAAAAGGAAGGGTGCCCACTTTGCTCAAGGAGATGAAATTTCAGCTATTAAAAAGATAATAGAAGAAGATTCAGAGAAACCGCTAGCTATTTTCACAGATTTGGAATAGGTTTGCCAATCTCTGTTTCCCAAACAAGATGGGGAAGGAAAGGGACATGTTCAGAGGGTGGTAAAACAGTAATACACACCACCCTTTGGGAACGTGGGCTCAGTCCCCAAGGATTGCACAAGCAGTGTGTTTGAAAAAGCACAGTCCAGTTGTGGTTGTGGAAAAAGCTGATTGTACAGGGTAGCAGGAAGAAGTAGCGAAACAAAGAACGGACAACTCTTGGGACAAGTGGTTTCATCCATCTCAGTTAAAGCTTTGGAAAAGCGAATCAAAAATGTAACTCAGTATCTGTGGATGCGGTAATCAAAGGCACTCCAGGATGCATCAGAGCGATAGCAGCTACAGCAGCCCTTATTAGAAAAACACGACCTGTAGTTTTGGGTCACCCAATGACTGTGTATATGCCACAGAAGAAGAAAGAGAATTGGAAAAAGCGTGAAGCGGTTCAAGACGAAAAAGGAATTTGGACTATCAGGGGTAAGCCCCTCCTTTCCTTAAGGTATTTACTTTCTATGGTTAGGTGATATCATGATCGTGGACATGGAGGAGCATTGACTGTTGCCTCATGTATTCTACAAACCTGGGCAGCTCCCGAGTGCATGTGGTTGCGAAATGCATAACAACAACCTGCCCAACTTGCCAAAAATTTAACGATACTTATCCAAAGATTAACAGAAGAGGCCGCCCACGGGCTTATTTTCCATTCCAGCGTCTACAAATTGACTATGCTGACATGCCAGCAGCGGAAAGATTTAAACATCTCCTTGTGATAGTTGATCAGCTAAGCAGATGGGTGGAAGCCTTTCCTACCTGCAAAGCAGATACGGCTGCAGTGATTAAAGCCTTGTCAAAAGAAATTGTCCCTAGGTATGGAGTCCCAGAAACTATAGATTCAGCTGGAGTTTTAGGGAAATTATATCAAATGCTAGGAATTCATAGAGAATTGTACACACCTTATCATCCCCAGTCTTGAGGACAAATTGAGAGAATGAACAGAACTATTAAAAACAAGTGAGCACGGGTATGTACACAGGCAAGTCTCAAATGGCCTAATGCCTTAAACTTAGTGCTGTGGGAAATTAGAACAACCCCTGTACAACCGGGAGGATTATCCCCAGCAGAAGTCTTATTTGGGCATCAGTTGGCTACAGGAACTTATATCCCAGCTAAGACCAGCCTGTTGGATGGAGATGAACAGCTAACCCAGTATGTTCTAGGTATGCAAACAAAGGTTTGAAAATCTTAAAATTATATATGTATTTATTTGTGAGATAAACACTGTCAAAGCTCAAGACATTTGTCTTGATACTGAACAAAATGTTTGTCATTTTGAAATACATCCTGATGAAACCCCTGAAACTATACTTGTATATATTGGAAAAGGATGTGTTTGTATGAGAACCCTCTGTAATCTTATATTCGTAGATAACATTACTGTAGACACAAGTAATCGCTCAAATATTGGTGTTTGTAATTTTACCAAAATTATGGGATGTGGCTTTAATTATTCAGCTCCTGTTGTGTCTTATCAATTATTACAATCTAATTATACCTTAAGTCAAGATTGATCGCCTACCCCCATCGGAATGAATCTTACATTGGTAAAGAAACTACTACAACATGATGACCTGTGTCAACTGTTAAAACGCATCTGAAACAATGGACAGAAAGCTCTAATCACCGTTCATCATGATACAGAAGAGATACAGCCCATCTCGGAAAGAGTGAAGAAGGATGGAGAATATCATTGGTGGGAGGCTCTTCTGGGATGGTCACCAACCGCAACAGGGGTCTATAATCACATGTTGCACCCAGTAGTAGTTGTGTTAAGTTTGACCATGTTACACCCGTTGCTTACAACCATATTGTATATGAGATGATGGAGAGTGATAGTACGCCTCGAAAGGCTTCGAGAACTCTGCTTAGCATATTGGCAGGGATGCTTAATAAAAACAAAGGGAGGACTGTTAGAGAATATTGAACTGAAGCTGTTTAGAATTAATTGCTTAGCATAACTTGCTTAGCATTAGTAGCTAAATTTGCTGAAGCCTTAGGCCTCGGGCCGTGAACTTTTAGTTAGATAAGTAAAAGGGGGCCCCAGAGCTGATTCAAGCAGGAGAGATAAAGAAGCTGCATGGATGGCAGGAGTAGTTAACCTTGAAGATAAGAAGCAGCCTGCCTGGAGACAATGAAGGGGCCCAAGGAAGAAGGGGAAGAACCCAGACCTAACTGTTACTATTGGTCCAAACTATCGCTTGAGGGGTGGGGAATTTAGATTGTAAGGGTATAATTGCCCAGGGATTTCTTTGTTCGGGGTCCCTCTTCGGAGGCACCCAGCTTGAGCTGTAATTACCGCGCGTGTATCGCTAAATTTTGTTTTTCTTCAATCTGACTTCGAACTTCTGCCTCAGCAGGAACCTAGGGTCGGACCCTGTTATGGAGGCCGGCGAGCCTGATTTTCCATAACGTCTCCTAAGTGGCTCCTCCAAAGGGATGTTTCCTGAGCGCCGCCAGTGCATCTCTGAAACGTGGATTGTTTTCTGTGCTCTACCTGCAGTTGTATGACGTAAACAACTGAACAAAATAGATCCTCGTCGTATTGGCGTAGATGAGGAGGGAGGCAGAAGCAAAGAAATTCAGTCGCGTATCGTAAGTCGAATAAGCAGTGACTGCTCAGCATGTAAGACTGTGCCCAAAGACCAGTGCTAAGATTAACGGAGTGCCTAAACTCCACCGTGTTCTGGTCTCCCCCTGTTTTGGAACAGATATCTCCAAGCTCGTGTACAAACCTTCCCATTTCTTTGCGTCTGCTGTATAGAGGCTTGGGCTTCCATGCCATGTGGCAGAGGTAGAAAGTCCCCTGCAGTCTCCAGAAATGTTTTCTGTGTCTCGTTACTTTTCCCTTAAATAATTCCCCCTTAATGCTCGTAGATTCTCTAACGCCGGAAGAGAGCACGGGCTAAACTTGCGAGCAGCCCTCCAGGGCTGCTTTGGCACATGGCAGCAGTGCTGGGGCCCCGGGAGGAAGGGTTTCGGCGCGCGGGGCTCTCTCCCCGCAGCGCCCCAGCACAGCGGACCTCTGCCCAGAGCCTGCTGCCAGCGCCAGCCCTGCGAGCGCCCTGCGGGAGCGCCCCTGCTCTAAGGCCCGGGCCCTGCTGCCCGACGCGTGCCTGAGGCCCCGGGTGTGCGCAGAGCCCCGCCGCGGGGACGGGGGGCCTGGGGGACAGCGGGCAGGCTCGTGCTGTGCTCCACCGCCAAGGGCTGTACGTGGGACGCCCGTTCGCCCTGGGCTCTGGGGCTGTGGGCCATCCGGGCCAGAGGTGCCCGGCAGGATCCACCCAAGCCCCTGGGGCCAGGAGAGCCCAGGCTGCATGGCCAAAAGGCCAGGGTGCTGCACGGGCACCCGGTCACCAGCACTGCGAACTGCTCTTGTCCCGCAAAGGAAGCCCGCGATTTCCCTGGCTCCGCAGCTCCCAGCACCCGCCCTTGGCTCCGTCTCAGCCCAGCCGGCCTCCTGAGGCCAGCAAGGCCAGAGGCACGTGGACAAGGCGCTCGCCAGGTCTGGGGAAGGTCTTGCCAACAGCTGGCGAGAACAGAGCCCCGCCGGTGCCCTCCCCGAAACCAGCCCCCGAGAAAGGCGACGGAGGAGGAAGGCGAGGAAGAAAAGTGAGATCTCCCAGCACCGCTGAGATTAGGTGGCACTTTTATTCTGCAGGGGGCAGGGGATTGGTGCCGTTGTTGGGGCTGCCCCACGGCTCGTCCTGCGGGGTGTTCAGGACCGGCTGTAAGGATGTTGTGTCCGGCGGAATAGCCGGGAGCGTCCTGGCCGTCGCTCTGGCCCTGGCCGTCCTGCCTGGGGGCTGCTCTCAGGAGCCGGAGAGGTAGAAGACGACTCCGATTTGTCCTGGCTGCTGGTTTGGGAGGTGGCCAAGTCCGATGCGGATGTGGAGGGTGTAGCGGAGTCGGAGGATGACTCTGATTTGCCCTGGCTGCTTGTGCTGCGCTTGGCCAGGTCTGGCTCCGAGCTGGAGTGTGTAGCAGAGCTGGAGGAAGACCCTGATTCTCCCTGGCTTCTTGTGCTGGGCTTGGCCAGGTCCGGCTCTGAGCTGGAGTGTGTAGCGGAGCCGGAGGAAGACCCTGATTCTCCCTGGCTGCTTGTGCTGGGCTTGGCCAGGTCCGGCTCTGAGCTGGAGTGTGTAGCGGAGCCGGAGGAAGACCCTGATTCTCTCTGGCTGCTTGTGCTGGGCTTGGCCAGGTCCGGCTCCGAGCTGGAGTGTGTAGCGGAGCCGGAGGATGCCGCCGCTCCTGGCTGGCTGCTGGTGCCGGGGCCGGACGGCTCTGGCTGTGCCCTGGGGGCTGTAAGGGAGGTGGGAAGGTCAGCAGCACGGCCCCGAGCCCTTGCCTGGCCCTGGCCCGAGCCCGGGCACCTGGGTGCTTTGCCTCTTACCGGGGCCCCTGCCGGCGCACCCGTCGCATTCCCAGGCATCCATGTCGGCTGCCACAGCCGAGCACCGTCGGTGCGTCCCTTCGGACGCGCAGGAGGAGCATAAGAGCAGCTCCCAGGGCCTGCGGAAGCAAAGGGCAGAGCTCTTGCGCTAAGTGCCTGCTCCCGGCACGACGGCATCTGCTGCCGCCCCGGCAGCTGCCACGCTGCAGCTTTGGTGACGTACCCGCTCTCCTCCGCCTGCTGCCTGCCTTCCCGATGGAGGCACTGGCCGGCATCACACTGGCTGTGCCTCTCATAAAGTTCTTCGTATCTCCCGTCCTCCTCCCAGGCTGGTGGTCTGCAGAAGAAGGAAGGGAAAGGCATGAGCCTCCCCCGCGTCGGGCACGTGCAGGACGTCCCTGCTCTCCCGGCCCCCCGCCCCGCTTCCAGCTCCGTGCGGAAGCAGGGCCCCGGCTAGCCGGAGCCCTGCGGGCCAGGACTGCCTCGGGAGCCCTTGGCCCGGCACAGCCCTTGGGCCCTTCTGCCTCGGGAGCCCGGCACGAGGGCAGCAGGAAACCAACCTGAACGGGACCAGGATCCCCATTTTTAACATTTCAGGAAGAAACTTCCTCTTGTTTTTGCATTGCGGGCAGCGGAAGCATTCCCTGCCCGCGCTGGTGGCCTGTCCCTGCGGGAGAGAGACAAGCGGCATTCGCGGGGCGCTGCTGGGCCCCGGCGGTGCCCACGGGGCGAGGGAAGGCTCCTACCTGGATGCAGCCCCGGTGGAACCAGGCCCCTTTGCAGGACGGGCACACCATGGTGCCGAAGGACAGGTTTTCGTCCACCGGCTCCATGCAGATGATGCAGGTGGTGTCTGCATCGGGACGCACGGGCACCGCCTGCTCCGGGCGGTGCTCCGAGCAGAAGGACCTGGGGTGAACATGGAGGAGAGGGGCAAGGTCAGGAAGCGCTGAGGCCTTCCACGATGCCGAGAGGAGGGCAAAGGGGGCACAGAGGAGCCCTCCGCAGCCTGGCTCTGGCTCCGGCAGCTTCCCCGGCTGCTCGGCCAGCGCCGGCACGAGGCCCGTCGAGGCAGGGAGGCTCCGGCGCCAGGGCCGGCAGCCCTTACCTGTACGCCTTGAAGAACTGCGTCACGCAGCCGTTCTCGGAGGCGCAGGGGAGGTGGAAGCTGCGGCTGCAGCCCTCTGCCTGGCAGTTAATTGCGGCTCCGCGCTCGCCGCAAGCAAAGCAGCTCTGCAAAGAGCGCGGCAGCCGCCGTCAGCAACGTGCGCTGGGCCTCCGCGGCCAGCCCCACACCCCAGGAAAGGCCCCGGGATCCAGGCCCTGCTGGCTCCCATCCCGCAGAGCCACCTCACGGATGAGGTTGCTGCCCGCGCTGGAGCTGCTGGGCAGCTCCTGGGAGCGGGAGCGTTGCCCGGAGCCGCTCGGGAACACCGGCATTTCCGTCCCGTGGAGCTCCCGTCCCTGCCAGCTCCTCACCTTCTGGCCTGCAGCCTTGACTTTCTGGTTGATGTCCATGGGAAAGAACCCGCAGATCCCTTCCCACTCCATCCCGCGCTGCTCCAGCCCGCTGGCGAGATACTGCAAAGTGGGAAAGCGCAGGAGCTCGGCAGGGAGCTCCGAGGGCCGGTGCCGGCCGAGCCGAGGGAGCCTCCGGGGCAGCTCACCAGGCAGAGCTCATGGACACACAGCCCTTCCTTGCGGTGTGTCGGCCCGCAGACGTCCACGCTGACATCCGCCCGGCGGCAGAGCACGCACGCTGGAGGGAGAGAGCACCCACGCCCGCTGCTGAGCCCTGCCAGGCCTGGGCCAGCGTCCCGCGAGACCTGCCGGGCCTCGCCCAGCCCCGGCTTCGCTGGGCAGCGGCGCCAGGAGCTGCGGGAACGGGAGCTACGGGGACGGGAAGGGCACCCTCACCCTTCTCGCTGGAGTCAGGCGCCTTCCTCTTCATCGTGACCGCAGGGGTGGTCAATGGAGCGTTCCGGAGAGCCCTGGCCGCAGACGCGCCGGGATTTCTCTTCCAGATCCTGCTCTGGCGACCCTGCCGGAGAAGCGGGTCCCGGGTGAGTTTGCGGAGTGGGAGCCCGGAGCCGTGGGACAGGGACACCCGCTCCTGCCCCGGGAGCCCCGTGCCAGCCCCTGCCTCCCCTCCTGTCCGTCCCCTCCCGTCCGTCCCCTCCCGTCCCGTCCCGTCTCTCTGCTCCTCTGCGTTTTCTTCACCTCCCCGAGTCGTTCGGAGGCGTGCTGCCTCCAAACCTGGGCCCTGCTGCCGCCGCGGCTCCTTATATGCAGCCCGGGGTGGCCGTGTCGCAGCGATGCGGTGGCCGTGTCACAGCGAGGTGGTGGCCGTGTCACAGTGGGCAGCAGGTCGCCGAGGGCTTTCGCGCCCCTATTTGGCCTGCAACGGTGGCCATGTCACAGTGGGCAGCCGCTGATGCGGGGGAGGCTGGGAATCTGATGCCATCGTTTTTGTATAAAAGAGAAAATAAAACAAAGTATTTGCAAATTGGTACAGTGGGATGTGAAATTAGTCCTAGCTTACATCTTAGGAGAATGTGTGTACATGTGCTTGTGTGTGCTAGCCACTTCCAGCAGGAATCTCACTGGGATGTGAACAGGGAGGATTTCTTGGAATGAAGCTGAAGGTGCGGGGTGCATTGATGCTAGGAAAAATCAAAGTTTAAGTCGATACCAAGGCTGCTGAATGGAGCACGGTGGTCATGGAAGTGCTGGTGTGGACGGGACAAGGGTGTCTTGACTGCTGATGTTGTCCAATCCTGTCCAGTTATTTAATTGTGTAGCCAAGGCCATTATGATCCTAAATTAGTAACGGAACACACGTGCTTTGCCTGCCCTTGACAGGTGAAATGTTTTATCTCCCATGAGCTGCTCTGGGGGCTCTGGGACGTGCCTCGCGCCCAGCAGTGGCGACGGCAAGCTTGTTCCCTGAGCAATTCCAAGTGCGTCTGTAAGAGTCCTGCAGAGCTTTGGATCGGTTCAGGGCTTGGAAGGGGAGTTAGAGAAGGGAGGTTGAGCTGTTTTGTTTGCGAAGGATGCAACGGTTTTAGATTCACACGTATTCTGTTAACGATTAGGTATTGCAAGGTATCTTTGTATGCTTTCCTTAAGTGTATTGATTCACCTTAATGGAAGTTTTGCAGGGCAGCTGGAGCGAAATTTGATGCGTAAATCTAGCTTTAACAAAGTACCGCTGTATGTGTAAATTCAGTAGGTATCTAGCAGGTTGGAGAAATAAGAGAAGTTGCGTTGCAGCCTTCGGAGTGTTTTTTGGTGGTGTGTTTTTTGGGTTTTGTTGTTGTTGTTTTAATTAGTAAGGTATGTATGGAATCTTCTTGCCAAATTTCAAGGTTGCGACTGTCTTCTGCTGAGGACTTGCCTGTCCTCACAACCAACCAACCTTTTGGACTGCAAAGCTATTTGCTTAAAGGTAAATCCTTTCATGGTACTTCATTTTAGAAAAAGAATGTATAGTTTTTATTTCATTAAATAACTGGGAAAGCAGTATTAACTGGAACAGTTTGTTGGCAGGAACATTGTCACTGCAGCTCAGTGCACAAGAAAGAACTAATTTACTGATCTGCTTTCATCTGACTGCTAGAAATGTTCATCATGTGGAAATGTATTTTAAAGTATAGCAGTGCAAGAAAAAAAATTGAGTACGTTTGGCAGAAGGTTAAATATTTTATTCGAATACTGGATGCCTTGGGTTCTGTTTCAGTGATGTAATTTATGCTGTTGAGGGAAGTGGCATGTGCAAGTATAAACTGTTGTTTAACTATAGTGGCTAATTCCTCTTCCTCTCCCACTCCAACCTTCCAGTCATTGCGTGGAAAACCCTATAACTACAGGTAGGCACTTAAGGACAGCTTAGGTCAGATGTGCAATGGATGTGAAGGAGATGGAGCTAAGCAGCAATGGATGTGAAGGAGATGGAGCTAAGCAGCATGTAGGGAAATTACAAATTTGAAGTCTCCAAGCAGTGCGCCTGTGGTACAGAAATTCTTTACTGGCCTTTGTAAATTGCCCAGTTTATTAAATAAAGTAGAAACCGAATAGTCTTAGACCTCCCCCATATATACAGCCTCATCTTCAAGTGTGTTTGAATTCCCAAAGGCTTTGCAATACTTAGCCGCAAAGATGGGCCATTGAACTGAATCAAGCAGCAAATCCTAGTTTTTGAGTATTTGGAACCATCATGGATTGTACTAATACCACCAGATTCTCTTGTTTCTCACCATTAACAAAAATTACACCAAAGAACCCGGGATGAATTTTAGTTAAGTTATTGTTGTATTTATTTTCTTTTGAGGACCGGACGGGACTCCCTTTGGAGCCTGTAGAGCTGAAATTTTTAATTTCTCTGAGGGTCAGTGGTGAGCAAACTTGCAGCACTGGCTCTCTCCCGCCCGAGTAGCTGGGGCACTGCTGGCGCTGCTCTTTCCGGCCCGGGAGCAGGAGATTGGAAGTGCGGATGCAACCTGGCTCCTCCCGCAGGGCGGTGCAGAGCGCTACCGCTAAGCCCCTGGGCTGGCCCGAATCAAGTCTTGTAAGCGTTGTTTATTTATTTCAAAATCATGTCTCTGTACGTTGGAGGCGGTTCAGTCGATTGCAGTAAAATTTAGGATATAATGGCTACAGTCTAGAATTCAAAACCAGCAAAAGAAGCTTTTTCTGACTCTGGTTTAAAGAAAAAAAAAGACATGTCTGTCTAGCTGGTGCCCCCCCTTGTTGCGCGCGTGCCCCCCCTTTGTTGCACGCTCGCGCATGCGCCCCCCGCTTTCTCGCGCGCTCTCGGTATTTGAACCCCTCATTTGTTTTCCACCACCGTTCATTTTACTGGAGTAAGTGAAACTTCCATATTAAAATAAAAGTACGTATGGGAAACGGTTGGTTTCTGTGAGAGTGGAAAATAGATTAATCTAGGACCGGTATTTGCATAAACCACTTGGAGACCACTTATTATTTGTTTCACTTTCTCAGTCCTTCCCTTCTGTGAGAAAACTTACTGCTTGTGTAAAAACTCAAGATGTCTCTGTACAGTAAGAAAAGGTGGATTAGAAATCAGAGGTTGAACTGTTGAAGGAACGGAAATGGAATCACAGTGCTGAGCTGGAAGAACAGGAGAAGAAAACCAGTGGAGATCAATGTGCCTCTGCTGCGAAGAGTCCGTGTGATGAAGCGAGTCCAGAGAGCACGTGATGATGGATATACCAAAGCTCGGACAATAAAACCTGAAGCTGAGAAGTTTGGTCGGCAATTGAAGGAAGCTTAAGGAGCTTTCAGAGCAGTGGTGAGAGGCAATGTTGTGGATTGGATCATTCAGCTTGCTAGAGGGTGACTCAGTCTCTGCAAAGGGTATTGCAGGAAAAGCAGGGTGCGGTTGCAGCCATCAGTACGGGATTTAGAGAGGAAGACATTGACTAAAGTGGACGAATGTGGAGCTAGTTGGTACAGTCCAAACCGTTTTGATGCAGATACTCCAGTTGACCTGGAAAACGCATTCCTTTCCCTATGCTTCTTTGCAAAATGACTAAGAACAAACAACTCAGAAGGGCTCTCTCTCTCGCGCAGGACCGTACGGGCAGCCCTGATGCAAAAGAATGGCCGTCATCCACAATTTCTCCCAAACTCCGACACTCCCAGAACAAGTTTTCTTATCCTGTGAATGCGAATGTTTAGTTCTGGTGTGGATCGTAGGATGCAGGGAGTTCCTGGCAGCAGGAAGTCGAGTTGTGGTGCAGACCATGCCTTCCCCAATAATATACATGGTGTCTGCAAGACCTCCAAGCAGGCAGGTATCAAGCCCGCAGTAAGCCCAGTGAATCCTAGGTGTAATGAATTGGGGAAGAGCAGTGGGGAAAAATGAAAGGTTTTTGCCGAGGTACTGTATGGATTGCTAATGGAAGGGTATGAGTATGAGTGCGCACTATCAGTGTATCAGAGAAAAATTGGCCGATTAAGTCGCAACTTGGTCTTGAATGAGCAAAAGAAAGAATTTGGCAAATACTGTTTACTACAGATCCGCTTACTTTAAACAAGGGAGGAAAAACAGTTTTACAACAATTTGGGTAAAGCAGGAGACCGAAACAAAAGGAAGGGTGCCCACTTTGCTCAAGGAGATGAAATTTCAGCTATTAAAAAGATAATAGAAGAAGATTCAGAGAAACCGCTAGCTATTTTCACAGATTTGGAATAGGTTTGCCAATCTCTGTTTCCCAAACAAGATGGGGAAGGAAAGGGACATGTTCAGAGGGTGGTAAAACAGTAATACACACCACCCTTTGGGAACGTGGGCTCAGTCCCCAAGGATTGCACAAGCAGTGTGTTTGAAAAAGCACAGTCCAGTTGTGGTTGTGGAAAAAGCTGATTGTACAGGGTAGCAGGAAGAAGTAGCGAAACAAAGAACGGACAACTCTTGGGACAAGTGGTTTCATCCATCTCAGTTAAAGCTTTGGAAAAGCGAATCAAAAATGTAACTCAGTATCTGTGGATGCGGTAATCAAAGGCACTCCAGGATGCATCAGAGCGATAGCAGCTACAGCAGCCCTTATTAGAAAAACACGACCTGTAGTTTTGGGTCACCCAATGACTGTGTATATGCCACAGAAGAAGAAAGAGAATTGGAAAAAGCGTGAAGCGGTTCAAGACGAAAAAGGAATTTGGACTATCAGGGGTAAGCCCCTCCTTTCCTTAAGGTATTTACTTTCTATGGTTAGGTGATATCATGATCGTGGACATGGAGGAGCATTGACTGTTGCCTCATGTATTCTACAAACCTGGGCAGCTCCCGAGTGCATGTGGTTGCGAAATGCATAACAACAACCTGCCCAACTTGCCAAAAATTTAACGATACTTATCCAAAGATTAACAGAAGAGGCCGCCCACGGGCTTATTTTCCATTCCAGCGTCTACAAATTGACTATGCTGACATGCCAGCAGCGGAAAGATTTAAACATCTCCTTGTGATAGTTGATCAGCTAAGCAGATGGGTGGAAGCCTTTCCTACCTGCAAAGCAGATACGGCTGCAGTGATTAAAGCCTTGTCAAAAGAAATTGTCCCTAGGTATGGAGTCCCAGAAACTATAGATTCAGCTGGAGTTTTAGGGAAATTATATCAAATGCTAGGAATTCATAGAGAATTGTACACACCTTATCATCCCCAGTCTTGAGGACAAATTGAGAGAATGAACAGAACTATTAAAAACAAGTGAGCACGGGTATGTACACAGGCAAGTCTCAAATGGCCTAATGCCTTAAACTTAGTGCTGTGGGAAATTAGAACAACCCCTGTACAACCGGGAGGATTATCCCCAGCAGAAGTCTTATTTGGGCATCAGTTGGCTACAGGAACTTATATCCCAGCTAAGACCAGCCTGTTGGATGGAGATGAACAGCTAACCCAGTATGTTCTAGGTATGCAAACAAAGGTTTGAAAATCTTAAAATTATATATGTATTTATTTGTGAGATAAACACTGTCAAAGCTCAAGACATTTGTCTTGATACTGAACAAAATGTTTGTCATTTTGAAATACATCCTGATGAAACCCCTGAAACTATACTTGTATATATTGGAAAAGGATGTGTTTGTATGAGAACCCTCTGTAATCTTATATTCGTAGATAACATTACTGTAGACACAAGTAATCGCTCAAATATTGGTGTTTGTAATTTTACCAAAATTATGGGATGTGGCTTTAATTATTCAGCTCCTGTTGTGTCTTATCAATTATTACAATCTAATTATACCTTAAGTCAAGATTGATCGCCTACCCCCATCGGAATGAATCTTACATTGGTAAAGAAACTACTACAACATGATGACCTGTGTCAACTGTTAAAACGCATCTGAAACAATGGACAGAAAACTCTAATCACCGTTCATCATGATACAGAAGAGATACAGCCCATCTCGGAAAGAGTGAAGAAGGATGGAGAATATCATTGGTGGGAGGCTCTTCTGGGATGGTCACCAACCGCAACAGGGGTCTATAATCACATGTTGCACCCAGTAGTAGTTGTGTTAAGTTTGACCATGTTACACCCGTTGCTTACAACCATATTGTATATGAGATGATGGAGAGTGATAGTACGCCTCGAAAGGCTTCGAGAACTCTGCTTAGCATATTGGCAGGGATGCTTAATAAAAACAAAGGGAGGACTGTTAGAGAATATTGAACTGAAGCTGTTTAGAATTAATTGCTTAGCATAACTTGCTTAGCATTAGTAGCTAAATTTGCTGAAGCCTTAGGCCTCGGGCCGTGAACTTTTAGTTAGTTAAGTAAAAGGGGGCCCCAGAGCTGATTCAAGCAGGAGAGATAAAGAAGCTGCATGGATGGCAGGAGTAGTTAACCTTGAAGATAAGAAGCAGCCTGCCTGGAGACAATGAAGGGGCCCAAGGAAGAAGGGGAAGAACCCAGACCTAACTGTTACTATTGGTCCAAACTATCGCTTGAGGGGTGGGGAATTTAGATTGTAAGGGTATAATTGCCCAGGGATTTCTTTGTTCGGGGTCCCTCTTCGGAGGCACCCAGCTTGAGCTGTAATTACCGCGCGTGTATCGCTAAATTTTGTTTTTCTTCAATCTGACTTCGAACTTCTGCCTCAGCAGGAACCTAGGGTCGGACCCTGTTATGGAGGCCGGCGAGCCTGATTTTCCATAACGTCTCCTAAGTGGCTCCTCCAAAGGGATGTTTCCTGAGCGCCGCCAGTGCATCTCTGAAACGTGGATTGTTTTCTGTGCTCTACCTGCAGTTGTATGACGTAAACAACTGAACAAAATAGATCCTCGTCGTATTGGCGTAGATGAGGAGGGAGGCAGAAGCAAAGAAATTCAGTCGCGTATCGTAAGTCGAATAAGCAGTGACTGCTCAGCATGTAAGACTGTGCCCAAAGACCAGTGCTAAGATTAACGGAGTGCCTAAACTCCACCGTGTTCTGGTCTCCCCCTGTTTTGGAACAGATATCTCCAAGCTCGTGTACAAACCTTCCCATTTCTTTGCGTCTGCTGTATAGAGGCTTGGGCTTCCATGCCATGTGGCAGAGGTAGAAAGTCCCCTGCAGTCTCCAGAAATGTTTTCTGTGTCTCGTTACTTTTCCCTTAAATAATTCCCCCTTAATGCTCGTAGATTCTCTAACGCCGGAAGAGAGCACGGGCTAAACTTGCGAGCAGCCCTCCAGGGCTGCTTTGGCACATGGCAGCAGTGCTGGGGCCCCGGGAGGAAGGGTTTCGGCGCGCGGGGCTCTCTCCCCGCAGCGCCCCAGCACAGCGGACCTCTGCCCAGAGCCTGCTGCCAGCGCCAGCCCTGCGAGCGCCCTGCGGGAGCGCCCCTGCTCTAAGGCCCGGGCCCTGCTGCCCGACGCGTGCCTGAGGCCCCGGGTGTGCGCAGAGCCCCGCCGCGGGGACGGGGGGCCTGGGGGACAGCGGGCAGGCTCGTGCTGTGCTCCACCGCCAAGGGCTGTACGTGGGACGCCCGTTCGCCCTGGGCTCTGGGGCTGTGGGCCATCCGGGCCAGAGGTGCCCGGCAGGATCCACCCAAGCCCCTGGGGCCAGGAGAGCCCAGGCTGCATGGCCAAAAGGCCAGGGTGCTGCACGGGCACCCGGTCACCAGCACTGCGAACTGCTCTTGTCCCGCAAAGGAAGCCCGCGATTTCCCTGGCTCCGCAGCTCCCAGCACCCGCCCTTGGCTCCGTCTCAGCCCAGCCGGCCTCCTGAGGCCAGCAAGGCCAGAGGCACGTGGACAAGGCGCTCGCCAGGTCTGGGGAAGGTCTTGCCAACAGCTGGCGAGAACAGAGCCCCGCCGGTGCCCTCCCCGAAACCAGCCCCCGAGAAAGGCGACGGAGGAGGAAGGCGAGGAAGAAAAGTGAGATCTCCCAGCACCGCTGAGATTAGGTGGCACTTTTATTCTGCAGGGGGCAGGGGATTGGTGCCGTTGTTGGGGCTGCCCCACGGCTCGTCCTGCGGGGTGTTCAGGACCGGCTGTAAGGATGTTGTGTCCGGCGGAATAGCCGGGAGCGTCCTGGCCGTCGCTCTGGCCCTGGCCGTCCTGCCTGGGGGCTGCTCTCAGGAGCCGGAGAGGTAGAAGACGACTCCGATTTGTCCTGGCTGCTGGTTTGGGAGGTGGCCAAGTCCGATGCGGATGTGGAGGGTGTAGCGGAGTCGGAGGATGACTCTGATTTGCCCTGGCTGCTTGTGCTGCGCTTGGCCAGGTCTGGCTCCGAGCTGGAGTGTGTAGCAGAGCTGGAGGAAGACCCTGATTCTCCCTGGCTTCTTGTGCTGGGCTTGGCCAGGTCCGGCTCCGAGCTGGAGTGTGTAGCGGAGCCGGAGGAAGACCCTGATTCTCCCTGGCTGCTTGTGCTGGGCTTGGCCAGGTCCGGCTCTGAGCTGGAGTGTGTAGCGGAGCCGGAGGAAGACCCTGATTCTCTCTGGCTGCTTGTGCTGGGCTTGGCCAGGTCCGGCTCCGAGCTGGAGTGTGTAGCGGAGCCGGAGGATGCCGCCGCTCCTGGCTGGCTGCTGGTGCCGGGGCCGGACGGCTCTGGCTGTGCCCTGGGGGCTGTAAGGGAGGTGGGAAGGTCAGCAGCACGGCCCCGAGCCCTTGCCTGGCCCTGGCCCGAGCCCGGGCACCTGGGTGCTTTGCCTCTTACCGGGGCCCCTGCCGGCGCACCCGTCGCATTCCCAGGCATCCATGTCGGCTGCCACAGCCGAGCACCGTCGGTGCGTCCCTTCGGACGCGCAGGAGGAGCATAAGAGCAGCTCCCAGGGCCTGCGGAAGCAAAGGGCAGAGCTCTTGCGCTAAGTGCCTGCTCCCGGCACGACGGCATCTGCTGCCGCCCCGGCAGCTGCCACGCTGCAGCTTTGGTGACGTACCCGCTCTCCTCCGCCTGCTGCCTGCCTTCCCGATGGAGGCACTGGCCGGCATCACACTGGCTGTGCCTCTCATAAAGTTCTTCGTATCTCCCGTCCTCCTCCCAGGCTGGTGGTCTGCAGAAGAAGGAAGGGAAAGGCATGAGCCTCCCCCGCGTCGGGCACGTGCAGGACGTCCCTGCTCTCCCGGCCCCCCGCCCCGCTTCCAGCTCCGTGCGGAAGCAGGGCCCCGGCTAGCCGGAGCCCTGCGGGCCAGGACTGCCTCGGGAGCCCTTGGCCCGGCACAGCCCTTGGGCCCTTCTGCCTCGGGAGCCCGGCACGAGGGCAGCAGGAAACCAACCTGAACGGGACCAGGATCCCCATTTTTAACATTTCAGGAAGAAACTTCCTCTTGTTTTTGCATTGCGGGCAGCGGAAGCATTCCCTGCCCGCGCTGGTGGCCTGTCCCTGCGGGAGAGAGACAAGCGGCGTTCGCGGGGCGCTGCTGGGCCCCGGCGGTGCCCACGGGGCGAGGGAAGGCTCCTACCTGGATGCAGCCCCGGTGGAACCAGGCCCCTTTGCAGGACGGGCACACCATGGTGCCGAAGGACAGGTTTTCGTCCACCGGCTCCATGCAGATGATGCAGGCGGTGTCTGCATCGGGACGCACGGGCACCGCCTGCTCCGGGCGGTGCTCCGAGCAGAAGGACCTGGGGTGAACATGGAGGAGAGGGGCAAGGTCAGGAAGCGCTGAGGCCTTCCACGATGCCGAGAGGAGGGCAAAGGGGGCACAGAGGAGCCCTCCGCAGCCTGGCTCTGGCTCCGGCAGCTTCCCCGGCTGCTCGGCCAGCGCCGGCACGAGGCCCGTCGAGGCAGGGAGGCTCCGGCGCCAGGGCCGGCAGCCCTTACCTGTACGCCTTGAAGAACTGCGTCACGCAGCCGTTCTCGGAGGCGCAGGGGAGGTGGAAGCTGCGGCTGCAGCCCTCTGCCTGGCAGTTAATTGCGGCTCCGCGCTCGCCGCAAGCAAAGCAGCTCTGCAAAGAGCGCGGCAGCCGCCGTCAGCAACGTGCTCTGGGCCTCCGCGGCCAGCCCCACACCCCAGGAAAGGCCCCGGGATCCGGGCCCTGCCGGCTCCCATCCCGCAGAGCCACCTCGCGGATGAGGTTGCTGCCCGCGCTGGAGCTGCTGGGCAGCTCCTGGGAGCGGGAGCGTTGCCCGGAGCCGCTCGGGAACACCGGCATTTCCGTCCCGTGGAGCTCCCGTCCCTGCCAGCTCCTCACCTTCTGGCCTGCAGCCTTGACTTTCTGGTTGATGTCCATGGGAAAGAACCCGCAGATCCCTTCCCACTCCATCCCGCGCTGCTCCAGCCCGCTGGCGAGATACTGCAAAGTGGGAAAGCGCAGGAGCTCGGCAGGGAGCTCCGAGGGCCGGTGCCGGCCGAGCCGAGGGAGCCTCCGGGGCAGCTCACCAGGCAGAGCTCATGGACACACAGCCCTTCCTTGCGGTGTGTCGGCCCGCAGACGTCCACGCTGACATCCGCCCGGCGGCAGAGCACGCACGCTGGA
Organism: Apteryx mantelli; assembly: GCF_036417845.1. Classification (NCBI taxonomy): domain Eukaryota; kingdom Metazoa; phylum Chordata; class Aves; order Apterygiformes; family Apterygidae; genus Apteryx; species Apteryx mantelli. The sequence continues at coordinate 9,221,038 of NC_089989.1, read as the reverse complement.
GGGAGAGAGCACCCACGCCCGCTGCTGAGCCCTGCCAGGCCTGGGCCAGCGTCCCGCGAGACCTGCCGGGCCTCGCCCAGCCCCGGCTTCGCTGGGCAGCGGCGCCAGGAGCTGCGGGAACGGGAGCTACGGGGACGGGAAGGGCACCCTCACCCTTCTCGCTGGAGTCAGGCGCCTTCCTCTTCATCGTGACCGCAGGGGTGGTCAATGGAGCGTTCCGGAGAGCCCTGGCCGCAGACGCGCCGGGATTTCTCTTCCAGATCCTGCTCTGGCGACCCTGCCGGAGAAGCGGGTCCCGGGTGAGTTTGCGGAGTGGGAGCCCGGAGCCGTGGGACAGGGACACCCGCTCCTGCCCCGGGAGCCCCGTGCCAGCCCCTGCCTCCCCTCCTGTCCGTCCCCTCCCGTCCGTCCCCTCCCGTCCCGTCCCGTCTCTCTGCTCCTCTGCGTTTTCTTCACCTCCCCGAGTCGTTCGGAGGCGTGCTGCCTCCAAACCTGGGCCCTGCTGCCGCCGCGGCTCCTTGTATGCAGCCCGGGGTGGCCGTGTCGCAGCGATGCGGTGGCCGTGTCACAGCGAGGTGGTGGCCGTGTCACAGTGGGCAGCAGGTCGCCGAGGGCTTTCGCGCCCCTATTTGGCCTGCAACGGTGGCCATGTCACAGTGGGCAGCCGCTGATGCGGGGGAGGCTGGGAATCTGATGCCATCGTTTTTGTATAAAAGAGAAAATAAAACAAAGTATTTGCAAATTGGTACAGTGGGATGTGAAATTAGTCCTAGCTTACATCTTAGGAGAATGTGTGTACATGTGCTTGTGTGTGCTAGCCACTTCCAGCAGGAATCTCACTGGGATGTGAACAGGGAGGATTTCTTGGAATGAAGCTGAAGGTGCGGGGTGCATTGATGCTAGGAAAAATCAAAGTTTAAGTCGATACCAAGGCTGCTGAATGGAGCACGGTGGTCATGGAAGTGCTGGTGTGGACGGGACAAGGGTGTCTTGACTGCTGATGTTGTCCAATCCTGTCCAGTTATTTAATTGTGTAGCCAAGGCCATTATGATCCTAAATTAGTAACGGAACACACGTGCTTTGCCTGCCCTTGACAGGTGAAATGTTTTATCTCCCATGAGCTGCTCTGGGGGCTCTGGGACGTGCCTCGCGCCCAGCAGTGGCGACGGCAAGCTTGTTCCCTGAGCAATTCCAAGTGCGTCTGTAAGAGTCCTGCAGAGCTTTGGATCGGTTCAGGGCTTGGAAGGGGAGTTAGAGAAGGGAGGTTGAGCTGTTTTGTTTGCGAAGGATGCAACGGTTTTAGATTCACACGTATTCTGTTAATGATTAGGTATTGCAAGGTATCTTTGTATGCTTTCCTTAAGTGTATTGATTCACCTTAATGGAAGTTTTGCAGGGCAGCTGGAGCGAAATTTGATGCGTAAATCTAGCTTTAACAAAGTACCGCTGTATGTGTAAATTCAGTAGGTATCTAGCAGGTTGGAGAAATAAGAGAAGTTGCGTTGCAGCCTTCGGAGTGTTTTTTGGTGGTGTGTTTTTTGGGTTTTGTTGTTGTTGTTTTAATTAGTAAGGTATGTATGGAATCTTCTTGCCAAATTTCAAGGTTGCGACTGTCTTCTGCTGAGGACTTGCCTGTCCTCACAACCAACCAACCTTTTGGACTGCAAAGCTATTTGCTTAAAGGTAAATCCTTTCATGGTACTTCATTTTAGAAAAAGAATGTATAGTTTTTATTTCATTAAATAACTGGGAAAGCAGTATTAACTGGAACAGTTTGTTGGCAGGAACATTGTCACTGCAGCTCAGTGCACAAGAAAGAACTAATTTACTGATCTGCTTTCATCTGACTGCTAGAAATGTTCATCATGTGGAAATGTATTTTAAAGTATAGCAGTGCAAGAAAAAAAATTGAGTACGTTTGGCAGAAGGTTAAATATTTTATTCGAATACTGGATGCCTTGGGTTCTGTTTCAGTGATGTAATTTATGCTGTTGAGGGAAGTGGCATGTGCAAGTATAAACTGTTGTTTAACTATAGTGGCTAATTCCTCTTCCTCTCCCACTCCAACCTTCCAGTCATTGCGTGGAAAACCCTATAACTACAGGTAGGCACTTAAGGACAGCTTAGGTCAGATGTGCAATGGATGTGAAGGAGATGGAGCTAAGCAGCAATGGATGTGAAGGAGATGGAGCTAAGCAGCATGTAGGGAAATTACAAATTTGAAGTCTCCAAGCAGTGCGCCTGTGGTACAGAAATTCTTTACTGGCCTTTGTAAATTGCCCAGTTTATTAAATAAAGTAGAAACCGAATAGTCTTAGACCTCCCCCATATATACAGCCTCATCTTCAAGTGTGTTTGAATTCCCAAAGGCTTTGCAATACTTAGCCGCAAAGATGGGCCATTGAACTGAATCAAGCAGCAAATCCTAGTTTTTGAGTATTTGGAACCATCATGGATTGTACTAATACCACCAGATTCTCTTGTTTCTCACCATTAACAAAAATTACACCAAAGAACCCGGGATGAATTTTAGTTAAGTTATTGTTGTATTTATTTTCTTTTGAGGACCGGACGGGACTCCCTTTGGAGCCTGTAGAGCTGAAATTTTTAATTTCTCTGAGGGTCAGTGGTGAGCAAACTTGCAGCACTGGCTCTCTCCCGCCCGAGTAGCTGGGGCACTGCTGGCGCTGCTCTTTCCGGCCCGGGAGCAGGAGATTGGAAGTGCGGATGCAACCTGGCTCCTCCCGCAGGGCGGTGCAGAGCGCTACCGCTAAGCCCCTGGGCTGGCCCGAATCAAGTCTTGTAAGCGTTGTTTATTTATTTCAAAATCATGTCTCTGTACGTTGGAGGCGGTTCAGTCGATTGCAGTAAAATTTAGGATATAATGGCTACAGTCTAGAATTCAAAACCAGCAAAAGAAGCTTTTTCTGACTCTGGTTTAAAGAAAAAAAAAGACACGTCTGTCTAGCTGGTGCCCCCCCTTGTTGCGCGCGTGCCCCCCCTTTGTTGCACGCTCGCGCATGCGCCCCCCGCTTTCTCGCGCGCTCTCGGTATTTGAACCCCTCATTTGTTTTCCACCACCGTTCATTTTACTGGAGTAAGTGAAACTTCCATATTAAAATAAAAGTACGTATGGGAAACGGTTGGTTTCTGTGAGAGTGGAAAATAGATTAATCTAGGACCGGTATTTGCATAAACCACTTGGAGACCACTTATTATTTGTTTCACTTTCTCAGTCCTTCCCTTCTGTGAGAAAACTTACTGCTTGTGTAAAAACTCAAGATGTCTCTGTACAGTAAGAAAAGGTGGATTAGAAATCAGAGGTTGAACTGTTGAAGGAACGGAAATGGAATCACAGTGCTGAGCTGGAAGAACAGGAGAAGAAAACCAGTGGAGATCAATGTGCCTCTGCTGCGAAGAGTCCGTGTGATGAAGCGAGTCCAGAGAGCACGTGATGATGGATATACCAAAGCTCGGACAATAAAACCTGAAGCTGAGAAGTTTGGTCGGCAATTGAAGGAAGCTTAAGGAGCTTTCAGAGCAGTGGTGAGAGGCAATGTTGTGGATTGGATCATTCAGCTTGCTAGAGGGTGACTCAGTCTCTGCAAAGGGTATTGCAGGAAAAGCAGGGTGCGGTTGCAGCCATCAGTACGGGATTTAGAGAGGAAGACATTGACTAAAGTGGACGAATGTGGAGCTAGTTGGTACAGTCCAAACCGTTTTGATGCAGATACTCCAGTTGACCTGGAAAACGCATTCCTTTCCCTATGCTTCTTTGCAAAATGACTAAGAACAAACAACTCAGAAGGGCTCTCTCTCTCGCGCAGGACCGTACGGGCAGCCCTGATGCAAAAGAATGGCCGTCATCCACAATTTCTCCCAAACTCCGACACTCCCAGAACAAGTTTTCTTATCCTGTGAATGCGAATGTTTAGTTCTGGTGTGGATCGTAGGATGCAGGGAGTTCCTGGCAGCAGGAAGTCGAGTTGTGGTGCAGACCATGCCTTCCCCAATAATATACATGGTGTCTGCAAGACCTCCAAGCAGGCAGGTATCAAGCCCGCAGTAAGCCCAGTGAATCCTAGGTGTAATGAATTGGGGAAGAGCAGTGGGGAAAAATGAAAGGTTTTTGCCGAGGTACTGTATGGATTGCTAATGGAAGGGTATGAGTATGAGTGCGCACTATCAGTGTATCAGAGAAAAATTGGCCGATTAAGTCGCAACTTGGTCTTGAATGAGCAAAAGAAAGAATTTGGCAAATACTGTTTACTACAGATCCGCTTACTTTAAACAAGGGAGGAAAAACAGTTTTACAACAATTTGGGTAAAGCAGGAGACCGAAACAAAAGGAAGGGTGCCCACTTTGCTCAAGGAGATGAAATTTCAGCTATTAAAAAGATAATAGAAGAAGATTCAGAGAAACCGCTAGCTATTTTCACAGATTTGGAATAGGTTTGCCAATCTCTGTTTCCCAAACAAGATGGGGAAGGAAAGGGACATGTTCAGAGGGTGGTAAAACAGTAATACACACCACCCTTTGGGAACGTGGGCTCAGTCCCCAAGGATTGCACAAGCAGTGTGTTTGAAAAAGCACAGTCCAGTTGTGGTTGTGGAAAAAGCTGATTGTACAGGGTAGCAGGAAGAAGTAGCGAAACAAAGAACGGACAACTCTTGGGACAAGTGGTTTCATCCATCTCAGTTAAAGCTTTGGAAAAGCGAATCAAAAATGTAACTCAGTATCTGTGGATGCGGTAATCAAAGGCACTCCAGGATGCATCAGAGCGATAGCAGCTACAGCAGCCCTTATTAGAAAAACACGACCTGTAGTTTTGGGTCACCCAATGACTGTGTATATGCCACAGAAGAAGAAAGAGAATTGGAAAAAGCGTGAAGCGGTTCAAGACGAAAAAGGAATTTGGACTATCAGGGGTAAGCCCCTCCTTTCCTTAAGGTATTTACTTTCTATGGTTAGGTGATATCATGATCGTGGACATGGAGGAGCATTGACTGTTGCCTCATGTATTCTACAAACCTGGGCAGCTCCCGAGTGCATGTGGTTGCGAAATGCATAACAACAACCTGCCCAACTTGCCAAAAATTTAACGATACTTATCCAAAGATTAACAGAAGAGGCCGCCCACGGGCTTATTTTCCATTCCAGCGTCTACAAATTGACTATGCTGACATGCCAGCAGCGGAAAGATTTAAACATCTCCTTGTGATAGTTGATCAGCTAAGCAGATGGGTGGAAGCCTTTCCTACCTGCAAAGCAGATACGGCTGCAGTGATTAAAGCCTTGTCAAAAGAAATTGTCCCTAGGTATGGAGTCCCAGAAACTATAGATTCAGCTGGAGTTTTAGGGAAATTATATCAAATGCTAGGAATTCATAGAGAATTGTACACACCTTATCATCCCCAGTCTTGAGGACAAATTGAGAGAATGAACAGAACTATTAAAAACAAGTGAGCACGGGTATGTACACAGGCAAGTCTCAAATGGCCTAATGCCTTAAACTTAGTGCTGTGGGAAATTAGAACAACCCCTGTACAACCGGGAGGATTATCCCCAGCAGAAGTCTTATTTGGGCATCAGTTGGCTACAGGAACTTATATCCCAGCTAAGACCAGCCTGTTGGATGGAGATGAACAGCTAACCCAGTATGTTCTAGGTATGCAAACAAAGGTTTGAAAATCTTAAAATTATATATGTATTTATTTGTGAGATAAACACTGTCAAAGCTCAAGACATTTGTCTTGATACTGAACAAAATGTTTGTCATTTTGAAATACATCCTGATGAAACCCCTGAAACTATACTTGTATATATTGGAAAAGGATGTGTTTGTATGAGAACCCTCTGTAATCTTATATTCGTAGATAACATTACTGTAGACACAAGTAATCGCTCAAATATTGGTGTTTGTAATTTTACCAAAATTATGGGATGTGGCTTTAATTATTCAGCTCCTGTTGTGTCTTATCAATTATTACAATCTAATTATACCTTAAGTCAAGATTGATCGCCTACCCCCATCGGAATGAATCTTACATTGGTAAAGAAACTACTACAACATGATGACCTGTGTCAACTGTTAAAACGCATCTGAAACAATGGACAGAAAGCTCTAATCACCGTTCATCATGATACAGAAGAGATACAGCCCATCTCGGAAAGAGTGAAGAAGGATGGAGAATATCATTGGTGGGAGGCTCTTCTGGGATGGTCACCAACCGCAACAGGGGTCTATAATCACATGTTGCACCCAGTAGTAGTTGTGTTAAGTTTGACCATGTTACACCCGTTGCTTACAACCATATTGTATATGAGATGATGGAGAGTGATAGTACGCCTCGAAAGGCTTCGAGAACTCTGCTTAGCATATTGGCAGGGATGCTTAATAAAAACAAAGGGAGGACTGTTAGAGAATATTGAACTGAAGCTGTTTAGAATTAATTGCTTAGCATAACTTGCTTAGCATTAGTAGCTAAATTTGCTGAAGCCTTAGGCCTCGGGCCGTGAACTTTTAGTTAGATAAGTAAAAGGGGGCCCCAGAGCTGATTCAAGCAGGAGAGATAAAGAAGCTGCATGGATGGCAGGAGTAGTTAACCTTGAAGATAAGAAGCAGCCTGCCTGGAGACAATGAAGGGGCCCAAGGAAGAAGGGGAAGAACCCAGACCTAACTGTTACTATTGGTCCAAACTATCGCTTGAGGGGTGGGGAATTTAGATTGTAAGGGTATAATTGCCCAGGGATTTCTTTGTTCGGGGTCCCTCTTCGGAGGCACCCAGCTTGAGCTGTAATTACCGCGCGTGTATCGCTAAATTTTGTTTTTCTTCAATCTGACTTCGAACTTCTGCCTCAGCAGGAACCTAGGGTCGGACCCTGTTATGGAGGCCGGCGAGCCTGATTTTCCATAACGTCTCCTAAGTGGCTCCTCCAAAGGGATGTTTCCTGAGCGCCGCCAGTGCATCTCTGAAACGTGGATTGTTTTCTGTGCTCTACCTGCAGTTGTATGACGTAAACAACTGAACAAAATAGATCCTCGTCGTATTGGCGTAGATGAGGAGGGAGGCAGAAGCAAAGAAATTCAGTCGCGTATCGTAAGTCGAATAAGCAGTGACTGCTCAGCATGTAAGACTGTGCCCAAAGACCAGTGCTAAGATTAACGGAGTGCCTAAACTCCACCGTGTTCTGGTCTCCCCCTGTTTTGGAACAGATATCTCCAAGCTCGTGTACAAACCTTCCCATTTCTTTGCGTCTGCTGTATAGAGGCTTGGGCTTCCATGCCATGTGGCAGAGGTAGAAAGTCCCCTGCAGTCTCCAGAAATGTTTTCTGTGTCTCGTTACTTTTCCCTTAAATAATTCCCCCTTAATGCTCGTAGATTCTCTAACGCCGGAAGAGAGCACGGGCTAAACTTGCGAGCAGCCCTCCAGGGCTGCTTTGGCACATGGCAGCAGTGCTGGGGCCCCGGGAGGAAGGGTTTCGGCGCGCGGGGCTCTCTCCCCGCAGCGCCCCAGCACAGCGGACCTCTGCCCAGAGCCTGCTGCCAGCGCCAGCCCTGCGAGCGCCCTGCGGGAGCGCCCCTGCTCTAAGGCCCGGGCCCTGCTGCCCGACGCGTGCCTGAGGCCCCGGGTGTGCGCAGAGCCCCGCCGCGGGGACGGGGGGCCTGGGGGACAGCGGGCAGGCTCGTGCTGTGCTCCACCGCCAAGGGCTGTACGTGGGACGCCCGTTCGCCCTGGGCTCTGGGGCTGTGGGCCATCCGGGCCAGAGGTGCCCGGCAGGATCCACCCAAGCCCCTGGGGCCAGGAGAGCCCAGGCTGCATGGCCAAAAGGCCAGGGTGCTGCACGGGCACCCGGTCACCAGCACTGCGAACTGCTCTTGTCCCGCAAAGGAAGCCCGCGATTTCCCTGGCTCCGCAGCTCCCAGCACCCGCCCTTGGCTCCGTCTCAGCCCAGCCGGCCTCCTGAGGCCAGCAAGGCCAGAGGCACGTGGACAAGGCGCTCGCCAGGTCTGGGGAAGGTCTTGCCAACAGCTGGCGAGAACAGAGCCCCGCCGGTGCCCTCCCCGAAACCAGCCCCCGAGAAAGGCGACGGAGGAGGAAGGCGAGGAAGAAAAGTGAGATCTCCCAGCACCGCTGAGATTAGGTGGCACTTTTATTCTGCAGGGGGCAGGGGATTGGTGCCGTTGTTGGGGCTGCCCCACGGCTCGTCCTGCGGGGTGTTCAGGACCGGCTGTAAGGATGTTGTGTCCGGCGGAATAGCCGGGAGCGTCCTGGCCGTCGCTCTGGCCCTGGCCGTCCTGCCTGGGGGCTGCTCTCAGGAGCCGGAGAGGTAGAAGACGACTCCGATTTGTCCTGGCTGCTGGTTTGGGAGGTGGCCAAGTCCGATGCGGATGTGGAGGGTGTAGCGGAGTCGGAGGATGACTCTGATTTGCCCTGGCTGCTTGTGCTGCGCTTGGCCAGGTCTGGCTCCGAGCTGGAGTGTGTAGCAGAGCTGGAGGAAGACCCTGATTCTCCCTGGCTTCTTGTGCTGGGCTTGGCCAGGTCCGGCTCTGAGCTGGAGTGTGTAGCGGAGCCGGAGGAAGACCCTGATTCTCCCTGGCTGCTTGTGCTGGGCTTGGCCAGGTCCGGCTCTGAGCTGGAGTGTGTAGCGGAGCCGGAGGAAGACCCTGATTCTCCCTGGCTGCTTGTGCTGGGCTTGGCCAGGTCCGGCTCCGAGCTGGAGTGTGTAGCGGAGCCGGAGGATGCCGCCGCTCCTGGCTGGCTGCTGGTGCCGGGGCCGGACGGCTCTGGCTGTGCCCTGGGGGCTGTAAGGGAGGTGGGAAGGTCAGCAGCACGGCCCCGAGCCCTTGCCTGGCCCTGGCCCGAGCCCGGGCACCTGGGTGCTTTGCCTCTTACCGGGGCCCCTGCCGGCGCACCCGTCGCATTCCCAGGCATCCATGTCGGCTGCCACAGCCGAGCACCGTCGGTGCGTCCCTTCGGACGCGCAGGAGGAGCATAAGAGCAGCTCCCAGGGCCTGCGGAAGCAAAGGGCAGAGCTCTTGCGCTAAGTGCCTGCTCCCGGCACGACGGCATCTGCTGCCGCCCCGGCAGCTGCCACGCTGCAGCTTTGGTGACGTACCCGCTCTCCTCCGCCTGCTGCCTGCCTTCCCGATGGAGGCACTGGCCGGCATCACACTGGCTGTGCCTCTCATAAAGTTCTTCGTATCTCCCGTCCTCCTCCCAGGCTGGTGGTCTGCAGAGAAGGAAGGGAAAGGCATGAGCCTCCCCCGCGTCGGGCACGTGCAGGACGTCCCTGCTCTCCCGGCCCCCCGCCCCGCTTCCAGCTCCGTGCGGAAGCAGGGCCCCGGCTAGCCGGAGCCCTGCGGGCCAGGACTGCCTCGGGAGCCCTTGGCCCGGCACAGCCCTTGGGCCCTTCTGCCTCGGGAGCCCGGCACGAGGGCAGCAGGAAACCAACCTGAACGGGACCAGGATCCCCATTTTTAACATTTCAGGAAGAAACTTCCTCTTGTTTTTGCATTGCGGGCAGCGGAAGCATTCCCTGCCCGCGCTGGTGGCCTGTCCCTGCGGGAGAGAGACAAGCGGCGTTCGCGGGGCGCTGCTGGGCCCCGGCGGTGCCCACGGGGCGAGGGAAGGCTCCTACCTGGATGCAGCCCCGGTGGAACCAGGCCCCTTTGCAGGACGGGCACACCATGGTGCCGAAGGACAGGTTTTCGTCCACCGGCTCCATGCAGATGATGCAGGTGGTGTCTGCATCGGGACGCACGGGCACCGCCTGCTTCGGGCGGTGCTCCGAGCAGAAGGACCTGGGGTGAACATGGAGGAGAGGGGCAAGGTCAGGAAGCGCTGAGGCCTTCCACGATGCCGAGAGGAGGGCAAAGGGGGCACAGAGGAGCCCTCCGCAGCCTGGCTCTGGCTCCGGCAGCTTCCCCGGCTGCTCGGCCAGCGCCGGCACGAGGCCCGTCGAGGCAGGGAGGCTCCGGCGCCAGGGCCGGCAGCCCTTACCTGTACGCCTTGAAGAACTGCGTCACGCAGCCGTTCTCGGAGGCGCAGGGGAGGTGGAAGCTGCGGCTGCAGCCCTCTGCCTGGCAGTTAATTGCGGCTCCGCGCTCGCCGCAAGCAAAGCAGCTCTGCAAAGAGCGCAGCAGCCGCCGTCAGCAACGTGCGCTGCGCCTCCGCGGCCAGCCCCACACCCCAGGAAAGGCCCGGGGATCCGGGTCCTGCCGGCTCCCATCCCGCAGAGCCACCTCGCGGATGAGGTTGCTGCCCGCGCTGGAGCTGCTGGGCAGCTCCTGGGAGCGGGAGCGTTGCCCGGAGCCGCTCGGGAACACCGGCATTTCCGTCCCGTGGAGCTCCCGTCCCTGCCAGCTCCTCACCTTCTGGCCTGCAGCCTTGACTTTCTGGTTGATGTCCATGGGAAAGAACCCGCAGATCCCTTCCCACTCCATCCCGCGCTGCTCCAGCCCGCTGGCGAGATACTGCAAAGTGGGAAAGCGCAGGAGCTCGGCAGGGAGCTCCGAGGGCCGGTGCCGGCCGAGCCGAGGGAGCCTCCGGGGCAGCTCACCAGGCAGAGCTCATGGACACACAGCCCTTCCTTGCGGTGTGTCGGCCCGCAGACGTCCACGCTGACATCCGCCCGGCGGCAGAGCACGCACGCTGGAGGGAGAGAGCACCCACGCCCGCTGCTGAGCCCTGCCAGGCCTGGGCCAGCGTCCCGCGAGACCTGCCGGGCCTCGCCCAGCCCCGGCTTCGCTGGGCAGCGGCGCCAGGAGCTGCGGGAACGGGAGCTACGGGGACGGGAAGGGCACCCTCACCCTTCTCGCTGGAGTCAGGCGCCTTCCTCTTCATCGTGACCGCAGGGGTGGTCAATGGAGCGTTCCGGAGAGCCCTGGCCGCAGACGCGCCGGGATTTCTCTTCCAGATCCTGCTCTGGCGACCCTGCCGGAGAAGCGGGTCCCGGGTGAGTTTGCGGAGTGGGAGCCCGGAGCCGTGGGACAGGGACACCCGCTCCTGCCCCGGGAGCCCCGTGCCAGCCCCTGCCTCCCCTCCTGTCCGTCCCCTCCCGTCCGTCCCCTCCCGTCCCGTCCCGTCTCTCTGCTCCTCTGCGTTTTCTTCACCTCCCCGAGTCGTTCGGAGGCGTGCTGCCTCCAAACCTGGGCCCTGCTGCCGCCGCAGCTCCTTATATGCAGCCCGGGGTGGCCGTGTCGCAGCGATGCGGTGGCCGTGTCACAGCGAGGTGGTGGCCGTGTCACAGTGGGCAGCAGGTCGCCGAGGGCTTTCGCGCCCCTATTTGGCCTGCAACGGTGGCCATGTCACAGTGGGCAGCCGCTGATGCGGGGGAGGCTGGGAATCTGATGCCATCGTTTTTGTATAAAAGAGAAAATAAAACAAAGTATTTGCAAATTGGTACAGTGGGATGTGAAATTAGTCCTAGCTTACATCTTAGGAGAATGTGTGTACATGTGCTTGTGTGTGCTAGCCACTTCCAGCAGGAATCTCACTGGGATGTGAACAGGGAGGATTTCTTGGAATGAAGCTGAAGGTGCGGGGTGCATTGATGCTAGGAAAAATCAAAGTTTAAGTCGATACCAAGGCTGCTGAATGGAGCACGGTGGTCATGGAAGTGCTGGTGTGGACGGGACAAGGGTGTCTTGACTGCTGATGTTGTCCAATCCTGTCCAGTTATTTAATTGTGTAGCCAAGGCCATTATGATCCTAAATTAGTAACGGAACACACGTGCTTTGCCTGCCCTTGACAGGTGAAATGTTTTATCTCCCATGAGCTGCTCTGGGGGCTCTGGGACGTGCCTCGCGCCCAGCAGTGGCGACGGCAAGCTTGTTCCCTGAGCAATTCCAAGTGCGTCTGTAAGAGTCCTGCAGAGCTTTGGATCGGTTCAGGGCTTGGAAGGGGAGTTAGAGAAGGGAGGTTGAGCTGTTTTGTTTGCGAAGGATGCAACGGTTTTAGATTCACACGTATTCTGTTAACGATTAGGTATTGCAAGGTATCTTTGTATGCTTTCCTTAAGTGTATTGATTCACCTTAATGGAAGTTTTGCAGGGCAGCTGGAGCGAAATTTGATGCGTAAATCTAGCTTTAACAAAGTACCGCTGTATGTGTAAATTCAGTAGGTATCTAGCAGGTTGGAGAAATAAGAGAAGTTGCGTTGCAGCCTTCGGAGTGTTTTTTGGTGGTGTGTTTTTTGGGTTTTGTTGTTGTTGTTTTAATTAGTAAGGTATGTATGGAATCTTCTTGCCAAATTTCAAGGTTGCGACTGTCTTCTGCTGAGGACTTGCCTGTCCTCACAACCAACCAACCTTTTGGACTGCAAAGCTATTTGCTTAAAGGTAAATCCTTTCATGGTACTTCATTTTAGAAAAAGAATGTATAGTTTTTATTTCATTAAATAACTGGGAAAGCAGTATTAACTGGAACAGTTTGTTGGCAGGAACATTGTCACTGCAGCTCAGTGCACAAGAAAGAACTAATTTACTGATCTGCTTTCATCTGACTGCTAGAAATGTTCATCATGTGGAAATGTATTTTAAAGTATAGCAGTGCAAGAAAAAAAATTGAGTACGTTTGGCAGAAGGTTAAATATTTTATTCGAATACTGGATGCCTTGGGTTCTGTTTCAGTGATGTAATTTATGCTGTTGAGGGAAGTGGCATGTGCAAGTATAAACTGTTGTTTAACTATAGTGGCTAATTCCTCTTCCTCTCCCACTCCAACCTTCCAGTCATTGCGTGGAAAACCCTATAACTACAGGTAGGCACTTAAGGACAGCTTAGGTCAGATGTGCAATGGATGTGAAGGAGATGGAGCTAAGCAGCAATGGATGTGAAGGAGATGGAGCTAAGCAGCATGTAGGGAAATTACAAATTTGAAGTCTCCAAGCAGTGCGCCTGTGGTACAGAAATTCTTTACTGGCCTTTGTAAATTGCCCAGTTTATTAAATAAAGTAGAAACCGAATAGTCTTAGACCTCCCCCATATATACAGCCTCATCTTCAAGTGTGTTTGAATTCCCAAAGGCTTTGCAATACTTAGCCGCAAAGATGGGCCATTGAACTGAATCAAGCAGCAAATCCTAGTTTTTGAGTATTTGGAACCATCATGGATTGTACTAATACCACCAGATTCTCTTGTTTCTCACCATTAACAAAAATTACACCAAAGAACCCGGGATGAATTTTAGTTAAGTTATTGTTGTATTTATTTTCTTTTGAGGACCGGACGGGACTCCCTTTGGAGCCTGTAGAGCTGAAATTTTTAATTTCTCTGAGGGTCAGTGGTGAGCAAACTTGCAGCACTGGCTCTCTCCCGCCCGAGTAGCTGGGGCACTGCTGGCGCTGCTCTTTCCGGCCCGGGAGCAGGAGATTGGAAGTGCGGATGCAACCTGGCTCCTCCCGCAGGGCGGTGCAGAGCGCTACCGCTAAGCCCCTGGGCTGGCCCGAATCAAGTCTTGTAAGCGTTGTTTATTTATTTCAAAATCATGTCTCTGTACGTTGGAGGCGGTTCAGTCGATTGCAGTAAAATTTAGGATATAATGGCTACAGTCTAGAATTCAAAACCAGCAAAAGAAGCTTTTTCTGACTCTGGTTTAAAGAAAAAAAAAGACACGTCTGTCTAGCTGGTGCCCCCCCTTGTTGCGCGCGTGCCCCCCCTTTGTTGCACGCTCGCGCATGCGCCCCCCGCTTTCTCGCGCGCTCTCGGTATTTGAACCCCTCATTTGTTTTCCACCACCGTTCATTTTACTGGAGTAAGTGAAACTTCCATATTAAAATAAAAGTACGTATGGGAAACGGTTGGTTTCTGTGAGAGTGGAAAATAGATTAATCTAGGACCGGTATTTGCATAAACCACTTGGAGACCACTTATTATTTGTTTCACTTTCTCAGTCCTTCCCTTCTGTGAGAAAACTTACTGCTTGTGTAAAAACTCAAGATGTCTCTGTACAGTAAGAAAAGGTGGATTAGAAATCAGAGGTTGAACTGTTGAAGGAACGGAAATGGAATCACAGTGCTGAGCTGGAAGAACAGGAGAAGAAAACCAGTGGAGATCAATGTGCCTCTGCTGCGAAGAGTCCGTGTGATGAAGCGAGTCCAGAGAGCACGTGATGATGGATATACCAAAGCTCGGACAATAAAACCTGAAGCTGAGAAGTTTGGTCGGCAATTGAAGGAAGCTTAAGGAGCTTTCAGAGCAGTGGTGAGAGGCAATGTTGTGGATTGGATCATTCAGCTTGCTAGAGGGTGACTCAGTCTCTGCAAAGGGTATTGCAGGAAAAGCAGGGTGCGGTTGCAGCCATCAGTACGGGATTTAGAGAGGAAGACATTGACTAAAGTGGACGAATGTGGAGCTAGTTGGTACAGTCCAAACCGTTTTGATGCAGATACTCCAGTTGACCTGGAAAACGCATTCCTTTCCCTATGCTTCTTTGCAAAATGACTAAGAACAAACAACTCAGAAGGGCTCTCTCTCTCGCGCAGGACCGTACGGGCAGCCCTGATGCAAAAGAATGGCCGTCATCCACAATTTCTCCCAAACTCCGACACTCCCAGAACAAGTTTTCTTATCCTGTGAATGCGAATGTTTAGTTCTGGTGTGGATCGTAGGATGCAGGGAGTTCCTGGCAGCAGGAAGTCGAGTTGTGGTGCAGACCATGCCTTCCCCAATAATATACATGGTGTCTGCAAGACCTCCAAGCAGGCAGGTATCAAGCCCGCAGTAAGCCCAGTGAATCCTAGGTGTAATGAATTGGGGAAGAGCAGTGGGGAAAAATGAAAGGTTTTTGCCGAGGTACTGTATGGATTGCTAATGGAAGGGTATGAGTATGAGTGCGCACTATCAGTGTATCAGAGAAAAATTGGCCGATTAAGTCGCAACTTGGTCTTGAATGAGCAAAAGAAAGAATTTGGCAAATACTGTTTACTACAGATCCGCTTACTTTAAACAAGGGAGGAAAAACAGTTTTACAACAATTTGGGTAAAGCAGGAGACCGAAACAAAAGGAAGGGTGCCCACTTTGCTCAAGGAGATGAAATTTCAGCTATTAAAAAGATAATAGAAGAAGATTCAGAGAAACCGCTAGCTATTTTCACAGATTTGGAATAGGTTTGCCAATCTCTGTTTCCCAAACAAGATGGGGAAGGAAAGGGACATGTTCAGAGGGTGGTAAAACAGTAATACACACCACCCTTTGGGAACGTGGGCTCAGTCCCCAAGGATTGCACAAGCAGTGTGTTTGAAAAAGCACAGTCCAGTTGTGGTTGTGGAAAAAAGCTGATTGTACAGGGTAGCAGGAAGAAGTAGCGAAACAAAGAACGGACAACTCTTGGGACAAGTGGTTTCATCCATCTCAGTTAAAGCTTTGGAAAAGCGAATCAAAATGTAACTCAGTATCTGTGGATGCGGTAATCAAAGGCACTCCAGGATGCATCAGAGCGATAGCAGCTACAGCAGCCCTTATTAGAAAAACACGACCTGTAGGTTTTGGGTCACCCAATGACTGTGTATATGCCACAGAAGAAGAAAGAGAATTGGAAAAAGCGGTGAAGCGGTTTCAAGACGAAAAAGGAATTTGGACTATCAGGGGTAAGCCCCTCCTTTCCTTAAGGTATTTACTTTCTATGGGTTAGGTGATATCATGATCGTGGACATGGAGGAGCATTGACTGTTGCCTCATGTATTCTACAAACCTGGGGCAGCTCCCGAGTGCATGTGGTTGCGAAATGCATAACAACAACCTGCCCAACTTGCCAAAAATTTAACGATACTTATCCAAAGATTAACAGAAGAGGCCGCCCACGGGCTTATTTTCCATTCCAGCGTCTACAAATTGACTATGCTGACATGCCAGCAGCGGAAAGATTTAAACATCTCCTTGTGATAGTTGATCAGCTAAGCAGATGGGTGGAAGCTTTCCTACCTGCAAAGCAGATACGGCTGCAGTGATTAAAGCCTTGTCAAAAGAAATTGTCCCTAGGTATGGAGTCCCAGAAACTATAGATTCAGCTGGAGTTTTAGGGAAATTATATCAAATGCTAGGAATTCATAGAGAATTGTACACACCTTATCATCCCCAGTCTTGAGGACAAATTGAGAGAATGAACAGAACTATTAAAAACAAGTGAGCACGGGTAGTGTACACAGGCAAGTCTCAAATGGCCTAATGCCTTAAACTTAGTGCTGTGGGAAATTAGAACAACCCCTGTACAACCGGGAGGATTATCCCCAGCAGAAGTCTTATTTGGGCATCAGTTGGCTACAGGAACTTATATCCCAGCTAAGACCAGCCTGTTGGATGGAGATGAACAGCTAACCCAGTATGTTCTAGGTATGCAAACAAAGGTTTGAAAATCTTAAAATTATATATGTATTTATTTTGTGAGATAAACACTGTCAAAGCTCAAGACATTTGTCTTGATACTGAACAAAATGTTTGTCATTTTGAAATACATCCTGATGAAACCCCTGAAACTATACTTGTATATATTGGAAAAGGATGTGTTTGTATGAGAACCCTCTGTAATCTTATATTCGTAGATAACATTACTGTAGACACAAGTAATCGCTCAAATATTGGTGTTTGTAATTTTACCAAAATTATGGGATGTGGCTTTAATTATTCAGCTCCTGTTGTGTCTTATCAATTATTACAATCTAATTATACCTTAAGTCAAGATTGATCGCCTACCCCCATCGGAATGAATCTTACATTGGTAAAGAAACTACTACAACATGATGACCTGTGTCAACTGTTAAAAACGCATCTGAAACAATGGACAGAAAACTCTAATCACCGTTCATCATGATACAGAAGAGATACAGCCCATCTCGGAAAGAGTGAAGAAGGATGGAGAATATCATTGGTGGGAGGCTCTTCTGGGATGGTCACCAACCGCAACAGGGGTCTCTATAATCACATGTTGCACCCAGTAGTAGTTGTGTTAAGTTTGACCATGTTACACCCGTTGCTTACAACCATATTGTATATGAGATGATGGAGAGTGATAGTACGCCTCGAAAGGCTTCGAGAACTCTGCTTAGCATATTGGCAGGGATGCTTAATTAAAAACAAAGGGAGGACTGTTAGAGAATATTGAACTGAAGCTGTTTAGAATTAATTGCTTAGCATAACTTGCTTAGCATTAGTAGCTAAATTTGCTGAAGCCTTAGGCCTCGGGCCGTGAACTTTTAGTTAGATAAGTAAAAGGGGGCCCCAGAGCTGATTCAAGCAGGAGAGATAAAGAAGCTGCATGGATGGCAGGAGTAGTTAACCTTGAAGATAAGAAGCAGCCTGCCTGGAGACAATGAAGGGGCCCAAGGAAGAAGGGGGAAGAACCCAGACCTAACTGTTACTATTGGTCCAAACTATCGCTTGAGGGGTGGGGGAATTTAGATTGTAAGGGTATAATTGCCCAGGGATTTCTTTGTTCGGGGTCCCTCTTCGGAGGCACCCAGCTTGAGCTGTAATTACCGCGCGTGTATCGCTAAATTTTGTTTTTCTTCAATCTGACTTCGAACTTCTGCCTCAGCAGGAACCTAGGGTCGGACCCTGTTATGGAGGCCGGCGAGCCTGATTTTCCATAACGTCTCCTAAGTGGCTCCTCCAAAGGGATGTTTCCTGAGCGCCGCCAGTGCATCTCTGAAACGTGGATTGTTTTCTGTGCTCTACCTGCAGTTGTATGACGTAAACAACTGAACAAAATAGATCCTCGTCGTATTGCGTAGATGAGGAGGGACGGCAGAAGCAAAGAAATTCAGTCGCGTATCGTAAGTCGAATAAGCAGTGACTGCTCAGCATGTAAGACTGTGCCCAAAGACCAGTGCTAAGATTAACGGAGTGCCTAAACTCACCGTGTTCTGGTCTCCCCCTGTTTTGGAACAGATATCTCCAAGCTCGTGTACAAACCTTCCCATTTCTTTGCGTCTGCTGTATAGAGGCTTGGGCTTCATGCCATGTGGCAGAGGTAGAAAGTCCCCTGCAGTCTCCAGAAATGTTTTCTGTGTCTCGTTACTTTTCCCTAAATAATTCCCCCTTAATGCTCGTAGATTCTCTAACGCCGGAAGAGAGCACGGGCTAAACTTGCGAGCAGCCCTCCAGGGCTGCTTTGGCACATGGCAGCAGTGCTGGGGCCCCGGGGAGGAAGGGTTTCGGCGCGCGGGGCTCTCTCCCCGCAGCGCCCCAGCACAGCGGACCTCTGCCCAGAGCCTGCTGCCAGCGCCAGCCCTGCGAGCGCCCCTGCGGGATGAGCGCCCCTGCTCTAAGGCCCGGGCCCTGCTGCCCGACGCGTGCCTGAGGCCCCGGGTGTGCGCAGAGCCCGCCGCGGGGACGGGGGGGCCTGGGGGACAGCGGGGCAGGCTCGTGCTGTGCTCCACCGCCAAGGGCTGTACGTGGGACGGCCCGTTCGCCCTGGGCTCTGGGGCTGTGGGCCATCCGGGCCAGAGGTGCCCGGCAGGATCCACCCAAGCCCCTGGGGCCAGGAGAGCCCAGGCTGCATGGCCAAAAGGCCAGGGTGCTGCACGGGCACCCGGTCACCAGCACTGCGAACTGCTCTTTGTCCCGCAAAGGAAGCCCGCGATTTCCCTGGCTCCGCAGCTCCCAGCACCCGCCCCTTGGCTCCCGTCTCAGCCCAGCCGGCCTCCTGAGGCCAGCCAAGGCCAGAGGCACGTGGACAAGGCGCTCGCCAGGTCTGGGGAAGGTCTTGCCAACAGCTGGCGGAGAACAGAGCCCCGCCGGTGCCCTCCCCGAAACCAGCCCCGAGAAAGGCGACGGAGGAGGAAGGCGAGGAAGAAAAGTGAGATCTCCCAGCACCGCTGAGATTAGGTGGCACTTTTATTCTGCAGGGGGGCAGGGGATTGGTGCCGTTGTTGGGGCTGCCCCACGGCTCGTCCTGCGGGGTTGTTCAGGACCGGCTGTAAGGATGTTGTGTCCGGCGGAATAGCCGGGAGCGTCCTGGCCGTCGCTCTGGCCCCTGGCCGTCCTGCCTGGGGGCTGCTCTCAGGAGCCGGAGAGGGTAGAAGACGACTCCGATTTGTCCTGGCTGCTGGTTTGGGAGGTGGCCAAGTCGATGCGGATGTGGAGGGATGTAGCGGAGTCGGAGGATGACTCTGATTTGCCCTGGCTGCTTGTGCTGCGCTTTGGCCAGGTCTGGCTCCGAGCTGGAGTGTGTAGCAGAGCTGGAGGAAGACCCTGATTCTCCCTGGCTTCTTGTGCTGGGCTTGGCCAGGTCCGGCTCTGAGCTGGAGTGTGTAGCGGAGCCGGAGGAAGACCCTGATTCTCCCTGGCTGCTTGTGCTGGGCTTGGCCAGGTCCGGCTCTGAGCTGGAGTGTGTAGCGGAGCCCGGAGGAGGAAGACCCCTGATTCTCCCTGGCTGCTTGTGCTGGGCTTGGCCAGGTCCGGCTCCGAGCTGGAGTGGTAGGCGGAGCCGGAGGATGCCGCCGCTCCTGGCTGGCTGCTGGTGCCGGGGCCGGACGGCTCTGGCTGTGCCCTGGGGGCTGTAAGGGAGGTGGGAAGGTCAGGCAGCACGGCCCCGAGCCCTTGCCTGGCCCTGGCCCGAGCCCGGGCACCTGGGTGCTTTGCCTCTTACCGGGGCCCCTGCCGGCGCACCCGTCGCATTCCCAGGCATCCATGTCGGCTGCCACAGCCGAGCACCGTCGGTTGCGTCCCTTCGGGACGCGCAGGAGGAGCATAAGAGCAGCTCCCAGGGCCTGCGGAAGCAAAGGGCAGAGCTCTTGCGCTAAGTGCCTGCTCCCGGCACGACGGCATCTGCTGCCGCCCCGGCAGCTGCCACGCTGCAGCTTTGGTGACGTACCCGCTCTCCTCCGCCTGCTGCCTGCCTTCCCGATGGAGGCACTGGCCGGCATCACACTGGCTGTGCCTCTCATAAGTTCTTCGTATCTCCCGTCCTCCTCCCAGGCTGGTGGTCTGCAAGAAGAAGGGATGGGGAAGGCATGAGCCTCCCCCGCGTCGGGCACGTGCAGGACGTCCCTGCTCTCCCGGCCCCCCGCCCCCGCTTCCAGCTCCGTGCGGAGAGCAGGGCCCCGGCTAGCCGGAGCCCTGCGGGCCAGGACTGCCTCGGGAGCCCTTGGCCCGGCACAGCCCTTGGGCCCTTCTGCCTCGGGAGCCCGGCACGAGGGCAGCAGGAAACCAACCTGAACGGGGACCAGGATCCCCATTTTTAACATTTCAGGAAGAAAACTTCCTCTTGTTTTTTGCATTGCGGGCAGCGGAAGCATTTCCCTGCCCGCGCTGGTGGCCTGTCCCTGCGGGAGAGAGACAAGCGGCGTTCGCGGGGCGCTGCTGGGCCCCGGCGGTGCCCACGGGGCGAGGGGAAGCCTCCTACCTGGATGCAGCCCCCGGTGGAACCAGGCCCCTTTGCAGGACGGGCACACCATGGTGCCGAAGGACTGGTTTTCGTTCCACCGGCTCCATGCAGATGATGCAGGCGGTGTCTGCATCGGGACGCACGGGCACCGCCTGCTTCGGGCGGTGCTCCGAGCAGAAGGACCTGGGGTGAACATGGAGGAGAGGGGCAAGGTCAGGGAAGCGCTGAGGCCTTCCACGATGCCGAGAGGAGGGCAAAGGGGGCACAGAGGAGCCCTCCGCAGCCTGGCTCCTGGCCTCCGGCAGCTTCCCCGGCTGCTCGGCCAGCGCCGGCACGAGGCCCCGTCGAGGGCAGGGAGGCTCCGGCGCCAGGGCCGGGCAGCCCTTACCTGTACGCCTTTGAAGAACTGCGTCACGCAGCCGTTCTCGGAGGCGCAGGGGAGGTGGAAGCTGCGGCTGCAGCCCTCTGCCTGGCAGTTAATTGCGGCTCCGCGCTCGCCCGCAAGCAAAGCAGCTCTGCAAAGAGCGCAGCAGCCGCCGTCAGCAACGTGCGCTGGGCCTCCGCGGCCAGCCCCACACCCCAGGGAAAGGCCCGGGGGATCCGGGGGTCCTGCCGGCTCCCATCCCGCAAGAGCCACCTCGCGGATGAGGTTGCTGCCCGCGCTGGAGCTGCTGGGCAGCTCCTGGGAGCGGGGAGCGTTTGCCCGGAGCCGCTCCGGGAACACCGGCATTTCCGTCCCGTGGAGCTCCCGTCCCTGCCAGCTCCTCACCTTCTGGCCTGCAGCCTTGACTTTCTGGTTGATGTCCATGGGAAAAAGAACCCGCAGATCCCTTCCCACTCCATCCCGCGCTGCTCCAGCCCGCTGGGCGAGATACTGCAAAGTGGGGAAAGGCGCAGGAGCTTGGCAGGGGAGCTCCGAGGGCCGGTTGCCGGCCGAGCCGCCGAGGGAGCCTCCGGGGGGCAGCTCACCAGGCAGAGCTCATGGACACACAGCCCTTCCTTGCGGTGTGTCGGCCCGCAGACGTCCACGCTGACATCCGCCCGGCGGCAGAGCACGCACGCTGGAGGGAGAGAGCACCCACGCCCGCTGCTGAGCCCTGCCAGGCCTGGGCCAGCGTCCCGCGGAGACCCTGCCGGGCCCTCGGCCCAGCCCCGGCTTCGCTGGGCAGCGGCGCCAGGAGCTGCGGGAACGGGAGCTACGGGGACGGGAAGGGCACCCTCACCCTTCTCGCTGGAGTCAGGCGCCTTCCTCTTCATCGTGACCGCAGGGGTGGTCAATGGAGCGTTCCGGGAGAGCCCTGGCCGCAGACGCGCCGGGATTTCTCTTCCAGATCCTGCTCTGGCGACCCTGCCGGAGAAGCGGGTCCCGGGTGAGTTTGCGGAGTGGGAGCCCGGAGCCGTGGGACAGGGACACCCGCTCCTGCCCCGGGAAGCCCCGTGCCAGCCCCTGCCTCCCCTCCTGTCCGTCCCCTCCCGTCCGTCCCCTCCCGTCCCGTCCCGTCTCTCTGCTCCTCTGCGTTTTCTTCACCTCCCCGAGTCGTTTCGGAGGCGTGCTGCCTCCAAACCTGGGCCCTGCTGCCGCCGCAGCTCCTTATATGCAGCCCGGGGTGGCCGTGTCGCAGCGATGCGGTGGCCGTGTCACAGCGAGGGTGGTGGCCGTGTCACAGTGGGCAGGCAGGTCGCCGAGGGGCTTTCGCGCCCCTATTTGGCCTGCAACGGTGGCCATGTCACAGTGGGCAGCCGCTGATGCGGGGGAGGCTGGGAATCTGATGCCATCGTTTTTTGTATAAAAGAGAAAATAAAACAAAGTATTTGCAAATTGGTACAGTGGGATGTGAAATTAGTCCTAGCTTACATCTTAGGAGAATGTGTGTACATGTGCTTGTGTGTGCTAGCCACTTCCAGCAGGAATCTCACTGGGATGTGAACAGGGAGGATTTCTTGGAATGAAGCTGAAGGTGCGGGGTGCATTGATGCTAGGAAAAATCAAAGTTTAAGTCGATACCAAGGCTGCTGAATGGAGCACGGTGGTCATGGAGTGCTGGTGTGGACGGGACAAGGGTGTCTTGACTGCTGATGTTGTCCAATCCTGTCAGTTATTTAATTGTGTAGCCAAGGCCATTATGATCCTAAATTTAGTAACGGAACACACGTGCTTTGCCTGCCCTTGACAGGTGAAATGTTTTATCTCCCATGAGCTGCTCTGGGGGCTCTGGGACGTGCCTCGCGCCCAGCAAGTGGCGACGGCAAGCTTGTTCCCTGAGCAATTCCAAGTGCGTCTGTAAGAGTCCTGCAGAGCTTTGGATCGGTTCAGGGCTTGGAAGGGGAGTTAGAGAAGGGAGGTTGAGCTGTTTTGTTTGCGAAGGATGCAACGGTTTTAGATTCACACGTATTCTGTTAACGATTAGGTATTGCAAGGTATCTTTGTTATGCTTTCCTTTAAGTGTATTGATTCACCTAAGGGAAGTTTTGCAGGGCAGCTGGAGCGAAATTTGATGCGGTAAATCTAGCTTTAACAAGTACCGCTGGTATGTGTAAATTCAGTAGGTATCTAGCAGGTTGGAGAAATAAGAGAAGTTGCGTTGCAGCCTTCGGAGTGTTTTTTGGTGGTGTGTTTTTTTGGGTTTGTTGTTGTTGTTTTAATTAGTAAGGTATGTATGGAATCTTCTTGCCAAATTTCAAGGTTGCGACTGTCTTCTGCTGAGGACTTGCCTGTCCTCCACAACCAACCCACCTTTGGACTGCAAAGCTATTTGCTTAAAGGTAAATCCTTTCATGGTACTTCATTTTAGAAAAAGAATGTATAGTTTTTATTTCATTAAATAACTGGGAAAGCAGTATTAACTGGAACAGTTTTGTTGGCAGGAACATTGTCACTGCAGCTCAGTGCACAAGAAAGAACAAATTTACTGATCTGCTTTCATCTGACTGCTAGAAATGTTCATCATGTGGAAATGTATTTTAAAGTATAGCAGTGCAAAGAAAAAAATTGAGTACGTTTGGCAGAAGGTTAAATATTTTATTCGAATACTGGATGCCTTGGGTTCTGTTTCAGTGATGTAATTTATGCTGTTGAGGGAAGTGGCATGTGCAAGTATAAACTGTTGTTTAACTATAGTGGCTATTCCTCTTCCTCTCCCACTCCAACCTTCCAGTCATTGCGTGGAAACCCTATAACTACAGGTAGGCACTTAGGACAGCTTAGGTCAGATGTGCAATGGATGTGAAGGAGATGGAGCTAAGCAGCAATGGATGTGAAGGAGATGAGCTAAGCAGCATGTAGGGAAATTACAAATTTGAAGTCTCCAAGCAGTGCGCCTGTTGGTATCAGAATTCTTTACTGGCCTTGTAAATTGCCCAGTTTATAAATAAAGTAGAAACCGAATAGTCTTAGTCCTCCCCCATATATACAGCCTCATCTTCAAGTGTGTTTGAATTCCCAAAGGCTTTGCAATACTTAGTCCGCAAAGATGGGCCATTGAACTGAATCAAGCAGCAAATCCTAGTTTTTTGAGTATTTTGGAACCATTCATGGATTGTACTAATACCACCAGATTCTCTTGTTTTCTCACCATTAACAAAAATTACACCAAAGAACCCGGGATGAATTTTAGTTAAGTTTATTGTTGTATTATTTTCTTTTGAGGACCGGACGGGACTCCCTTTGGAGCTGTAGAGCTGAAATTTTTAATTTCTCTGAGGGTCAGTGGTGAGCAAACTTGCAGCACTGGCTCTCTCCCGCCCGAGTAGCTGGGGCACTGCTGGCGCTGCTCTTCCGGCCCGGGAGCAGGAGATTGGAAGTGCGGATGCAACCTGGCTCCTCCCGCAGGGCGGTGCAGAGCGCTACCGCTAAGCCCCTGGGCTGGCCCGAATCAAGTCTTGTAAGCGTTGTTTATTTA